>NW_024357502.1:841208-1175115 GCF_014805655.1 Passer montanus | reverse complement strand
TATTTAAGCCCCAATTTCTCCCCTTCACCCCCCCAATATTTAACCCTTTACGCTTTCCCTGGCAAAATTTTCTTCCCCACAGGAATTCCCACAGTCAGCTCCCCCTTTTCAATGACCCTCCCCCCAAATTCATCCCCTAATTATTTTCCCCTATCCATGATTTCCTTTTCTGCCCCACCCAGGCACAGATTTACCCCCAAACCTGACATTAATTCACCCCAATCACTGATTTTTTCCCCCCTCCCCGATAATTTCTCCCTGTCTATTGATGTTCCCCTTCCATAATTTCCTCCTGGGAATAATTTCCCTCCCCCTTTGATGATCCTGACCCCCCTCCTTTTCACATTTTTTCCCAGATTTCCCCCATTACAGAATTGCCCCCACCAGGATTTGCCCCCCAATTATTTCCCCCCTCGCATTAATCCTAACCACCCTCCCCTAATTACCAGTGATAATTAACCTCCCAATGATTTCCTCATTGCCCCCACCACATTTTGGGGTCTCGCTCTATTTTATTTTATCGGAGTGGGGGGATTTTCCTGCTCCCCTCCCCGCTGCATCCCAGGCCAGGCTGGGTGACGCCGCTTTTCCCAGGGCTGTCCCCATTGTCCAGGAAGCTCCAACCCCCCCAAAATTCCCTTTTTCCACCCCCCGGGATGGCAGCAGGTACCGGGGCCGCCCGCTCGCAGCCACGCATTTGCTTCAGATTACAGGAAAAACAAAAGTTCTTTGAGTCCCCCCTTCCCCTGCGCCCCCTCCCCGCCTGGGTCCGCTCTCTTCCCGCTGGGAGCGCAGGGAAGAGCGGCCGGGGGTGTCCCCGAACCCCTTTTAGTTTTGGAGGGAGCCAAGCCGGACTCCCTTCCCCTCGGGATCCCCCCGGAGCATCCCAATTCCCGCATCCTTGCACACCCATTCCCGGGGATGGAAACCCGCCCCCCCTCCAAAATCACATCCCGTGGAAATCCCCGCCACCACCACGGCGCATCCCGCTGCGGGGACTCCTCTTCGCATCCCCGCAGGGTGGGATCCCCCCCTCTGGAGCGGGGATCCCTTCCCGGGGCTGGCCCGGAGCCCCCCGAGCCCCGCGCCCCCCCCGCGGCCGCCGCTCTCTCCCGGCCCGACGGCCCCACCCGGTGGCGGCCGCGGGCACTGCAGGAGGCGGCAGGTGGCGCTGGCCTGTCCCCTTGTCCCCTCCTGTCCCCTCCTGTCCCGCCCCCTCCTCCCCACCGGGTGTCCCTGGGCTCGGCCCCAGTCGCTTCTCCAAAGCTTCTTCCCGAAGCGCCTTCCCAAAGCTTCTTCCCAAGGCAGGGTACTGAATCTCTCTCACACAAATCTCCCCATCCTGGAAAACCTTCCTGAAAACCCTTCCCAAAGCAGCTTCCCGAATGTCTCACACAAATCTCCCCATCCCAAAGCGCCTTCCCAAAGCTTCTTCCCAGAGCAGGTTCCTGAATCTCTCTCACACAAACCTCCCCATCCCGCAAAACCTTCCTGAAAAACATTCCCAAAAAATCCTTCCCAAAGCAGGTTCCTGAATCTCTCTCACACAAATATCCCCATCCCAAAGCACCTTCCTGAAAAACATTCCCAAAAAAAACCCTTCCCAAAGCAGGTTCCTGAATCTCTCTCACACAAGTCTCCCCATCCCAAAGCACCTTCCCAAAAAACATTCCCAAAAAAAACCCTTCCCAGAGCAGGCGCCTGAATCTCTCATACAAATCTCCCCATCCCACAAAACCTTCCCAAAAAATCCTTCCCAGAGCAGGTTCTTGAATCTCTCACTCACAAATCTCCCCATCCCAAAGCACCTTCCCAAAAAGCATTCCCAAAAGACCTTCCCAAAGCAGGTTCCTGAATCTCTCTCACACAAATCTCCCCATCCCAAAGCACCTTCCCAAAAAACATTCCCAAAAAAAAACCCTTCCCAGAGCAGGCTCCTGAATCTCTCACACAAATCTCCCCATCCTGAAAAACCTTCCCAAAAAATCCTTCCCAGAGCAGGTTCCTGAATCTCTCTCACACACAAATCTCCCCATCCCACAAAACCTTCCTGAAAAACATTCCCAAAAAACATTCCCAAAATGCTTTCCCCAAATACCTTTCCCAAATATTTTTTCAGTCTCTTCCCAAAGCATCTTCCCAAAATATTTGCCCCAAGTGTCTCCCAAAGCGCCTCATGCTGTCCCAACTCCCCTTCCCAAAGCATCTTCCTGAAGGCCCTTCCCAAAATATCTTCCCAAAATTCTTGCCCAAAGTGGCTCCCAAAAGGATCTTCCCAAAGCACCTTGCACTCTCCCAATGCACCTTCCCAAAACACCATCCCAAAGCATCTTCCCAAAAACTGTTCCCAAAGAATGTTCCTAAAACACCTGTTCCAGGCACCTCACACCTTCCCAAAATGCTTTCCCCAAAAACCTTCCCCAAATATCTTCCCAAAACTTCCTAAAGCCCTTTCCCAAATCATCTTCCCCAAAATCCTGCTCAGAGCACCTCACATCTTCCAAAATGCCTTCCCAAAACACCTTCCCAAAATGATCCCTGACCCCAGAGCCTGCCATGGAAAACACCCCTGGGAATTCCCAGCCTTCCCTCCTCCATTCTTTTCCATGGAAAAATCCATCCCTGGGATGCTCCTGGCCTCCCAAAATCAGCAGAATTCCTGTCTCAAAATCTTTCCAAGTGTGTGGAAAAACCCCTTTGAGGAGCAGAGAAAGGGGCAGGGATGAGCCAGCGGCACGGAATTCCATAAGAATTTTAGGGAAAAGTCTAATATGTCTTTTTCTGCTACCAGAAATTCAAGGGGAAAGTGGGAAATCCTAAAAAAAATATTTGTGGGGTTTAAAGGGTTTCTCTTGGAGCAGATTCCCACCCTCTGGAGGTAAATTCAGGCTTTTCCAAGGTCGGACCTGGAGCTGAAGGTGGATCTGTGGGATACAGCCATGGCATTCCCAACTTTTCCTGGAGCCTGGGGAATTTTATCATCCCCAAACAAAGCCAAGGGGCCGTGAAATCACAAATGGGGTGGGGAAAGCACCGGGGGAGCGACAATTCCAGAGGGGAGAGGGGCAGTGGCACCGCCGGATTTCCCATCGGGAATGGGAATGCCGGGACCTCATCTCCCAGGATGGGTTTGGGGCTGAACCACTCCCAAATCCTGGATTTCAATCCCGCTTTTCCCACAGGGTTGGACCCCGGAGTCCAATTTCGCGACACAAACAAAACCCTGAATTCCTACCTTGGGAAAACCAGGGAATTTCAGGAGGGAACAACCTTCCTGTAGGAAAAGCTCCCTCCAGGCTCTCCCTCTGCCTGGGCCATAAAGCACCAAAATTCCCTTTTTTCCCCCCAAATTTCCTGGGATTTCCCGTGCCAGGAGTGGCAATGCTCTCCCTGCAGCTCCTGAAATTCCCAGTGCTGTTCAATTCCAGCTGGAGGGAGCAGCAGAGAGTCCCGGAGGTTGCACCCGGAGCAGCATTCCCGGGATGTCCCCATTCCCAGGGAACTTGGGGACGCTCTGCCTCCTCAGGTCATCCCAAAAGAGGTGCTGGGGTCTCTCCCTGCACACGAAACCTCCCGGTGGGAATTTCCCTTCCCTGTTTTCCGCTCCCTGGCACAGACAGCTGCACCCCCTCGGCCGTGCGGACGGATTGGATTCCCCGAGAAAATTCCAGAGGTGCTTCCAGGTAATATTCCTTTTAAATTCCTTTTTTATTTTTTTCCTTTCCCAAAATCCCTTCTAAAATCATAATTTATTTTTCTCCTTCTCCGAGGCTTCCTCACATCCCTTCCCTTTTTTTTCCCCCCCCACACCTCTATTTCCCCTTTCCTTATCCAGGCAAAACATTCCCAAAGGGAAAACTGGGAAAAACTTGGAAGGCAGAGGTGGAATTTTCAATTTTCATGTCTCACTCCATGACTTTTTTTTTTTTTACCTCATCCCCTATGTAATTTCAAAGATTTAATTTAAAAAACCCAAATTCATCCAAATCTCTTTAATTTTCCAGCTGGGATTTCCTGATGATGATCCATTAGGAATGTTGATCCTGGTTTTTTTTGCTTTGATTATGGGGTTTATTTCCATTAATTAATATTAATTAACAGTTTCAGAGCCGATTTAATAATTGGGATGCACCACAAGCTCCTTTCCCGCTCTCATCCACCTGCAGAGGTGAAGCTCAGCAGGGCAGAATCCAGGGAATTTTACATTCCAGGGGAATCCCAGCTCCAGCCCCTTTGGAATTGAACCGCTGCCCCTTCCAGGCTGATAATGAGGAGTGAGGAAAACCCACTCCAACCCTGATGTGAAAATCAGGGAATTCCAGATTGGAAGTGACCTTAAATATCCCGTTCCAACCTCATGCCCTGGGCAGGGACAACTTCCACAATTCTAGGACCTTATATCCAAAAATATTTCATTTTTTAACTCATCCTCCAATTTTATTGAATTTTTGCTGCCAAATCTCCAACTGGAATTTTTTTTTTTCATCCAAACCCTCAACTTGGAATTTTTGCATCCAGATTTTCAACCTGAATTTATTTTGCAGCCAAACTTCCAGCTGGAATTTTTTGCACCCGAGCCCCTGACTGGAATCTTTTGCAGCCAAATTCCAACTTCTTCCCCTTATCCCCCAAACTTCCCAATTAATTTTTGCTCCTTCCTCAAATTTCCTCTTTCCCCCCCCAAAACTCTGCCAGGGTTTTGGGAGCTGCTTCTCCTGCTGGAAGCGGAATTCCACCACTTCCCACAGCTGGGAATAGGCCCTCGCTCCTGGTTTGGGGCTTTGCTGACTGAAATATTTTTCAAACCAGGCGCCTTTCCATCCCTGCAGTGAAATTTGGGAATTGTCATCACCGCTTTTCCCACCCTCTGGATGAACAAACAACCACCACCCCCTTGGGAAATCCCGCGGGAAGCGCCGCGGATATCCCAGGATTTCAGGCGCGATTGGATGCGGCAGCACCCCAAACCCCAAACCCCCATCTAGAAAAATCCCTGGGAAGAAAATCTGGATTATTTTCGCCACTCACCCAACCTCCAAGTCCAAGTTGGCCCCGGCGGCCGCTTCCCACTCCCGGGAAAACCCGAGCGTTTTATAGCGTGGGAGCCGCCGCGGTCCCCGCCCACAGGGGGGAAAGTGCCGCTGGAAAATGAGGATTCCCAAGGATTTAGGGACGATGACAATGTCAAGCTTCCTGAGCCTTCGGCCTTGACTCCATCACCCCGCTCCCAAAATCCCGCTTTTTAAATTCCAAAGGCTCCGAGAGGTTCTTCAATAGGGGCTCCCCCACTTTTACCCCTCCTGGGGGTTTTCCTTCCTTTTCCTTCTTTTTCCCCCCTCTTCTTTTCCTTCTTTTTTTCCCCTCCTTTTTTTTTTTTAATTATTTTGCCCTTCCCCCCCCATTTTTGTCCCCTCTTTTCCTTATTCTTTATCCCTTTTTTCTTTCTTCTTTTTCCCCCTCATTTTGTCCCTTCTTTTCCTTCTTCTTTTTTGCCTTTATCTATTTTCTCTTTTTTTCCCTATTTCCCCTTCATTTTCTTCCTTCTTTTTTTTCTTCTTTTTCTCCCTCATCACCTTTTTTCTTATTTCCCCCTCATTTCTCCCTTCTTTTCATTCTTCTTTTTATCCTTTATCTTCTTTTCCCCCTTCATTATTTGATAATTTCCCCCTTCTTTCTTCTCCTTCCCCCCTCACTTTTCTTCTCTTTCCCCCTCTTTTCTCTCATTTTTCCCACCCTATTTTTTCCTTTTTTCCCCTATTATTTTTCCCCTTTCCCCCCTCTTATTTTCCTCTTTTGCCCTCTTATTTCCCCCCCTTTTTCCACCCCTTTTTTTCCCTTTATTTTCCCCTTTTTTTCCTTTTTTTTTTTCTGAAAAGCCTCCGAAACCCGAATGTTTCTGCCCGGCGTTTATCAAATTACATTTGGGGACAAAGAGCTAAAGTGCATTTTCTTGAGGGCTTTGACAATTGGGGGAGCCAGCAAGGAAATGAAAAGAATGACAGAAAACCAAAGGCTTTTGTCGGATGCAGATCGGGAAAAGCCGCCCTTGGGGGGGCCTTTTCTTTCTCTTTTCCTTGGATTTCCTTCCCACTTTCTTTTCCCAGGTGTTAAACTCGGGGCTGTGGGGAAAAGCAAGGAAAACCCCTTTGGATTGTGGGGGGTTTTAGAATGTTTAAATTCAGGTTTTTTCCTGTTTTTTTTTTGTTTTGTTTTGTTTTTTTTTTAACAAAATGCCAGTGTTTCAAAGGAAAATGAAGCCCCTTTGGAAATGTGAAGCTCCGAGATAATGACCGGATCGCTCCAGGACTGGATGGGAACAGGTGATGCTTTTTTCCTTCCTTTCTTGTTCCCATCTGTCCTTTGTTCCATGGGAGACCGAGGAGAGACAGAAACGAGATCATTTTGATATTTCCCCTTTTTGTGCATCCGCCTTTTCCCGAGGAGCGCGGACGCGCCTTGGGCCCGCTCCAGGCGCCGCCAGAGGGGGGATGCGGCAGAGCTGCGGAAAAACCCCACTAAAACCCCATTAAAATCCCACCAAAACCCCGTTAAAATCCCACCAAAACCCCATTAAAATCCCACCAAAAACCCAAAACTCAACTTTTGATCTATTAAAAATCCAAACGTGGCTGGGCTGGGGCTGCACCGATCCCGAGCTCCGGATGGGTCCTCAGGAAGATGCTCCAGGGACAGCCCAACCCAAATCCAAAGAAATCCCTCTAAAAATGGCATTTTCCTGCTGGGTTTCAGTGGAATTTTACTCCACTTTTTTGGGGCTTCACGATAAATGGAGCCCAACCTGATTTATCCCCATTCCCGATCCCTTTTCCTGCAATTTGTGGCCGCTCTCAGCCTCTTTCCTCCCCAAAATCCTCCAATTCCTCCTCCAAACCCAATCCCAAGGCAGCAATCCCCTCAGAGCATCCCAAACCCCAAATTCCCAGCAGAAATCCTCATGGGGGATGCACAGAGAAAGTTTGAGCTTCTGTTCCATTTTTTTTCCCAATTAGGAGAATTTTGCAGGATTTTCCCCTCACTTCTGGGTCAGATTAGGGATGATGGAACTGGGAATATTTTCTGTGAATAATCCCAGGTATCCAATGTTTTTCCTTAAAGTCTCTCAGTTTGGAATTCTCCTTAGGAAGAAGTGATCCTTGTCCCGAGTATCCCCTTTTAAAATTTTTAAAATTATTTATTTCAGATAATTTATTTTATTTCCCTTTCTCTGCCAAACATTCCCCCAAAAAATCTCCTTTAAATTCCAATCTGCCAGCACTGCCTAGGATTTATCCTGGTTTTCCAAACAATCTTCCCTTTTTTTTTTTTTTTTAATCTGCTACCAGCAAAAATTTCAGCCCTTTTCCCAACCCATCCAGCTTTTCCCTGGCCTGGATCTCCTGATAATTCCCAAAAAAATGTGTGATGTGAGGGTTTGTGCATCCTTGCAAGATTCCAGCCTCCACTCTTCTCCAGCCCATGGAGAAAATTCTAAAGGAATAACGAGAACCATCTTCCCCCACTGCAGAAGGAAAAGAAATCCTAGGGAACTTTCTCCCCTTATCCCAACACAAAATTCCAGGGAATGCAAGATGGGGACACCCATGGATAAAATATCCATGGGTATTTTAAAAAATGGGATTTTGGAGTCATTGTTAAAACATTATTTATATCCCAAATATTTGAATAGAAAACCTGGAAAAGGAGGCAACCCCAAGGACGCACAGAATGGGAATATCCCAATGTTTGCTCTCTCCAAATCCAGGATTTCCTCCCTGCGAAGGAGGCTGGGATTGATCCCATTATCCTGAATTTCCATCCTTCTCCCTGTGCTGAAGATTCCCACCTGCTCCCTTCCACCTCTCCGCTCCTGTCCCTCTTCCCAGCTCATCCCAAAATCCTTGGGAAAAGAGGTTTAAATTCCAAGAGCGTTTGTGGAGCGGGAATTCAAGGCTGGAGCCAAGCCCATTTCACCTGCCCATGGCTCCACTCTCATCCCTGAATCCTGACAGTTTTCCTTGCTGAACCCACTGGGAAAACAGGCAAAAGGGGGGAGGAAAGAAAGGAAAGGAACCAAGCCCCAAATGCCAGCCTCATCCAGAGGAAATTCCAGGTGGGATTTGCTGCCAAAGTGAAGGGCTTGGTGCCAACCTCCGCCAACCTGGGGCTCCTCTTCCTCAAGGACTCCCAAAATTCCACTTTTCTCTTTGGGATCCTTCTAAAATTCCCTTTTTTGGCTCAAAGAGCCACAATTTTGGGCCCATCCTGAGTGAGGACCCCTCACCCACCCCACAGGCCAAGCAGCCTTAAAAACAAGGAAAAATCTCTGGAATGAGGCCCTGGGTCAAGGATGTCACCCTGAGGACAGTGGTGGTCCAGAAATGCGGGATTGGGAAGGGATCGGAACCTGTTCCATGTGCAAGAAGTCAAGAATTTTTGATTTTGGATTTTCCTCTCCATTCCCAGAAAAAGTGAGGGAAGTTTGTGAGGGAGGAAGGGATTGGGGAAGAGGAAGGAATGAGAGTTTTCCAGATGAAATTTTTCCTGGTTTGGGGAGTTTTTCACTTCCCTCAAGGATGTGGAATGAAGTTGAAAGCACCATGACTCCGTTCCTTCCCAAAATCCTTCATCCCCTTTCCAACAGAACCGCTCTGGATCTTCCAACCTGCTGATGGGGCCTTGCGGTTCCAAGGAAACACAATGGGCCCATGGAAATCCATGGAATAAATCGGGATATCGCTCCTGGTAATGCTGGTTCCGAGTATTTCTCCACATCCCGAAACATACAGGAAAGGCTTGTCCAGGTCATCCTTAGGATCACCAAATTCCAGGGAGGTTTTCCCATCCGTCTCTCAGAGTTTAGTTTTCCTTTCAGGAAAACTTCCAGAAACTTCCCTTCTTTTTAGGAAAACTCACAGAAACTTTCCTTCCTTTTAGGAAAACTCAGAAATTTCCATTCTTGTTAGGAAAACTCACAGAAACTTCCTTTCCTCTAAAGAAAAATCACAGAAACTTAATTTCTTTTTAGGAAAATGTCCTTAAAATCAAAATCGATCCATGCTCCCAGTTAAAACTCAGGGAAATAAATTTGTATTTAGTTTGAGCCATTTTCAGGATTTCTAGAAGATAAAACCCATTGTCCTGCATGGGATTTTACAGATTGAGGATGGGAAGAGAAACCAGAAGATTTTTAGAAGAAAAACCCCATTTTCCTACATGGAATATCCTGGATTGAAGATGGGAAGGGAAATTGGGAGTTTTTCTAGGAGGCAAACCCCATTTTTCTGCAGGGAATACCCCAGATTGAGGATGGGAAGGAAAATTAGGATTTTAAGGAGTAAGTGGGGTGCTGGTGTGGGATAACCAGGGGTGTTGCCCCCTTTAAACAACCTCAACGTGAATAAATCCCCAAATGAGCCTCAGACATTTCAGATGAGGAGACCTCAGGACAAACCTTTCACCCAGAGATTTCCAGGGATCCTGGACAGATAGGAAGTTAACATTTGGGAATGAGGAGGTACCTGCTCCTCCTCGCACAAACCCCCTCAGTCAGAGCTCATTTGTGTTCATTAAGAGCCCGGGGTGATTAGCAGAGCCCTCCCCCCTCACCTGCCCTGAAAATCCCTCTCCCGCTGGAGCTCCAGAATCGAGGCTGATCAGGTGACAGAGCAAAGAATTCACTCTGAAAGAAGATTCATCCCCAGGGTCCGGCGCGGAGGCCTCGGAAGAGGTGGCTCTGCGGATTTGGGAGGCTCCGCTGCACCAGGATGTGTCCAGGTTCTCCCAGTTCCTGCTGCCGCCCATGGAGCAGGAGATGTGGACAATTCCCAGGATGATCAGGAGTTTTATCCCCCTTGTTGTGTCCTTCTTGCCTTGGTGTGGGAGATGGTGCCTCAATATTGGCATGAGTTGAGTGTTCACTTCCTGAGGCCATTCCCATCTCCCCCAGGCCATCCCCGTCACCATGAGGCCATCCCCATTTCCTTGAGGATGTTCCCATCTCCATGAGGCCATCCTCGTGGCCCCAAGGCCATTCCCGTCTCCCCCAGGCCATTCCCATTTCCATGAGGCCATCCCTATCTCCCCCAGGCCACCCCTGTTTCCTTGAGGTCATTCCCATCTCCCTGAGGCCATCCCTGTCTCTCCCAAGCCATTCCCATTTCCATGAGGCCATTCCTGTCTCCCCGAGGCCATCCCTGTTTCCTTGAGGACATTCCCGTCTCTCTGAGGCCATTCCCATTTCCATGAGGCCATCCCTGTCACCATGAGGCCATCCCCATCTCCCCAAGGCCATCCTTGTCACTGTGAGGCCACCCCCATTTCCTTGAGGCTGTTCCCATCTCTATGAGGCCACCCCATGCTCCCAAGGCCATTTCCATTACTGTAAGGCCATTCCCATCTCCATGAGGCCACTCCCGTCTCCTTGAGGCCATTCCTGTTTCCCCGAGGCCATTCCCATCTCCCTGAGACCATCCCCATCTCCATGAGGCCATTCCCATCTCTGTGAGGCCATCCCCATCTCTTTGAGGCCATCCCCGTGGCCCCGAGGCCATCCCTGTCTCTCCCAGGCCATTCCCATCACCGTGAGGTTGTTCCCATTTCCTTGAGGCCATCCGTGTGGCCCCGAGGCCATTCTCATCTCCTTGAGGCTCTTCTTGTTTCCCTGAGGCCATCCCCATTTCTTTGAGACCATTCCCATCTCTGTGAGGCCATCCCCATCTCTTTGAGGCCATCCCCGTGGCCCCGAGGCCATCCCTGTCTCTCCCAGGCCATTCCCATCACCGTGAGGTTGTTCCCATTTCCTTGAGGCCATCCGTGTGGCCCCGAGGCCATTCCCATCTCCTTGAGGCTGTTCTTTTTTTCCCGAGGCCATTCCCATCTCCCTGAAGCTATCCCAATTTCTTTGAGACCATTCCCATCTCTGTGAGGCCATCCCTGTTTCCTTGAGGCCATCCCTGTCTCCCCGAGGCCATTCCCATTTCCATGAGGCCATTCCCATCTCCCTGGGACCATTCCCATTTCTCTGAGACCATTCCCATCTCCGTGAGGCCATTCCCATCTCCGTGAGGCCATTCCCATCTCCATGAGGCCATTCCCATCTCCATGAGGCCATCCCTATGGCCCTGAGGCCATCCCTGTCTCTCCCAGGCCATTCCCATCTCCGTGAGGCCATTCCCATCTCCGTGAGGCCATCCCTATGGCCCTGAGGCCATCCCGGTCTCTCCCAGGCCATTCCCATCACCGTGAGGTTGTTCCCATTTCCTTGAGGCCATCCCCATCTCCTCGAGGCCCTCCCCATCTCTCTGGCAGTCTCCAGCAGGGCTGAGATGCTTTCCCAGATCCAGGATCAGGGATGGGAATTGCCACTGGTGCTCCCTGCTCGGGCTCAGCGCCGGGATACTCACAAAGCACAACAGCCCAGGGATGGGGGATTTAAAAGCAGATCCTGTTCCCGAATTTCCAGATCCCAACACAAGGATGGACCCACAGACACTTCATCCCTTGGGATCAGGACAGGAATTGCTACCAGCGCTCCCTGCCCAGGCTCAGCGCCGGGATACTCACAAAGCCCAGAGAAGACGGGCTGGCACTTCCAGGGATGGATCCCAATGCTCTGAGCTGCCGTAAAATCCCCGGGATGTCCCTGTCCCATTCCATTGTCCACCTCTGGCACGAGACGGTTCTCATTAAGGCCCGCAATTGATCTCCTGGCTTTGAAGGAAACAAGAAAGGAGGAACAAATCCAACGGGATCCTCCTTCCTCCGGCCCAGGGGAACAAATCTGGCTTTAATTTCTTTTCCTTTTGTCATTCCAGTCGGGATTTCACTTTAACGATGCTGCCATCCCTGTCTCCATCCCTCTTTTTCTGCTCGTCGAGAAACAGGGAAGTCTCCCCTCTGCTTTCCATATTCCCTGCCTTTGTTCTCCATGCTTGATTTATGAAAGGACTTTTCCCTCCCCAAATCCTTCGTTTTGGGAGTCAAGGACCCCCAAAATCGGTGGTTCCCACCCCGGAGTTCAGAAGAGCCACGCTGGGATGCATTCAGATGTTCCTGACTGGCTCTAAATGTTCCAGCTCCGCTGGGAAGGTGCCGGAGGGCCACACCTTTGGAGCCATCCTTTGGGAAGGAGCTGCGGATTGATGCTCCGGGATGGTTTTGATTCCCATTTCTTCCTGGAGAAAATCCACTCCAGCTCAGGAATAATTCACACACAAACAGGTAAGGAGAGGGACTCAGCGAGATTGATTTCTCCAGGATTGATTAAATCCTGCATGGAAGCCCTGTGGAAAACCTGGGAGAGATGACAGAAGTCACCTCCTTTCCCTGACCTCACTGACGCAAATCCTGGTGGTGCCCACGGAGAAGCTGCTCCGAGGGAATGAGGTGACGACACCTGAAAAAAAAAGCAGGGATTTAGGGATTAAGGTGGGGAAAGGCATGGAGCATAATGGTCTTTTAATCAGCAAAGAGACCAAACTCGAGGTCTTTTAAGCAGAATATTTTTTTTATTTTTTCACTTGGCACAGGCATCAAAAAGTTATTAAAAGGGCCTGGTTAAATATCTCATTAATGAAGATGAACGAGGCCTCAGATTTGTTTTTGAGCACTTCAAAGCTGTTTTTCTTCTGACCTCCCAAAGTGTGAGTGTGTAGGGGGATCTCAGTGCCTTTAAATGTTCCTTTTTTCTGGAATTTTACAGCAGCTTTAACCGATTTCAGCACTGGAGCTGCTGCTGCTGCTCACCCTGGGAGGGAGAGCTTGGGCTGGGACATGAGGAAAATCCGTTTGGTGGTGCAGGAACATCCCAGGGATCTGAGGGGCTGCTCTGCACATCCCAATGCTCCATCCCATGGGAGATGGATGGAGCTGGGATTGAGCCAGATCTTTCCTGCTGGGAGCACCTGGAGAGGCTGGGAAGGAACAGCTCCAAAAATGAGAGATCTCAGCCCCCTAAAATCCCAGCTGGCCCTTCCTCACATGGAAAACTGGGAAGGAAGCAGGTTATCCCACTATGCATGGTCCAGGCATTCCAGTCTGGGACAAATATGCCATGGAATCATGGAATGGCTTGGGTGGGAAAGGATCTTAAAGCCCTGCCATGGGCAGGGACACCTCCCACTGTCCCAGGCTGCTCCAACCTGGCCTTGCCATCCATGGGCAGGGACACCTCTCACTATCCCAGGCTGCTCCAAGCCCCAATGTCCAGCCTGGCCTGGGGCACTGCCAGGGATCCAGGGGCAGCCACAGCAAATCTGGGAATTGCAGCCAGCCCCTCCCTACCCTGACAGGGAAGAATTCCTTCCCAAATCTAAATGTCCCCAATTCCAGTTTAAAGCCATCCCTCCTTGTCCTGGGGCCAGGTCGAAGGGGGCGAGCTCTGAGGTCTCATTAATGAGACCAAACCCTCGGGCTGCCCCACAGATCCCCAGCCCCAAATCAAAAGAATCCCAAGCCCCAGATACAAAATACCTCAGAACCTCGAGCCCAAATAAAAAACACCCCAGAATCCCAAGCCCCCAAATAAAACCCATCCCAGCTCCTGCCAAGGCTGGGGATGGGAGGAGCCCGGTCCCAGATGGGTTTTTGATACACAGCCGCAGAGAAGCTCCTCGGTGCCTTGTTTGAAGAAGGATGGCGTTAAAATCACCCTCCCCATTACCCGACACTAATGGGGCTCAGTGCATTATTCCTATCAAAGTGCAATTTGCATTTACAAAGGGATCCCGGGAAGTGATGGATGGGGAAGGAATGGAGAAAGCCTTGTAAAGCCTCGGAGCGTGCTCACGGTGCAGGAACTTCCCGGCACCAGGCGCTTTTCCCTGCACCTTCCCCTCCACCCCAGCCCGTGACGTCGGCTGGAATGAACATTCCGGCCCTCGCCTTTCACCCCACAGCCCATCAATAAAAGCTGGAAGAGCTGGAGGAGTGGGAATACTCATTTATCTTCATTAGGACTCTGGCCAGCTCCTCTGATCACCACGTCGGCGTCGCCGGGGAGAGAAAAAGCTACTGTTCCTTTTTCCCTGGATTCCCGGCCCACACACCCGAGCAGAGAGCTGGGATCCCACTCAGCACCTGCCCTGGGCGGAGGGAAAATGGGATTTTGGGGGGATTTCCCTCCTCTCTGCTCCTTCACGGAAGCAGAGCTCTGGGAGAGACAAGGAAAAAACAAATGAACGCCAGGAGATGCCATCAGTGAGGGAGATGAAAGAGGAGGAGCCCTGTCAGACAGGCAGAAGGTGGAATGGGAGACTTGGGAATGATCCTGGGTAGGGCCAGGAGCTGCACTCGATGATCCCTGGGGTCCTTTCCCACTCAGCACATTCCATGATTCCGTGATCTGTGGCTCAAGGGATAAAAGAAGCTCCGGCTCCAAAGCTCAGCCCCCATCCCAAATCCACACGTTCCCAACTTGCACTGCCTGTTTAAAGGTCCCATTTTGGATAAGGGGGATAATTTTGGGAAAGGCACTTCATCCTCCCTGCCCTTCCTGAGTTTCCTCCCAGGGACACGCAAAAGTCCCCTCAAATCCCCTCCAAACCTTGGGATGCTGAGGGACAGATCCGGCTGCTGCTGTCCTCAGGGATGTCCCACATCCTCCATGGACACTGTCCTGCCTCTTCCCATGAAGGACATTCCTGGGAGATGCTCCTGGGGTCATGGAATCACCAGATGTTCCAAATTCCTTCTGAAAACCATCAGCAGCTCCGGGAAAATTCTCTCAGGGTCTGTCCAGAGGAATTCTCTTGGCACCTAAGTGATGTCACCTGGAAGGGGACAGCCTCTTTGAGGAATCCCAATGGAAAAGTGACACTGGGACCCCACTGCTGCCGGGGCAGGGGGTCCATCCCACCCGTGTGGATCCATAAATGAGGCATCTGCTCTGGGATGGCTCTTTGGGATTCCCTGGAACTCTCAGAGATGGAGGCATCTCCTTCCAAGGGCTCTGAGGGGCAGGAGCTGTCCTCCCATGGCAGTGGTTGTGTCTTGGGATGGGACGGATCTCCTGGAAGTGCCTCGGGGTGGGATGGATCTCCTGGAAATGCCTTGGGATGGGACGGATGGGATGGATCTCCTGGAATTGCCTTGGGATGGGATGGATCTCCTGGAAGTGCCTTGGGATGGGATGGATCTCCTGGAAGTGGCTCAGGATGAGATGGATCTCCTGGAAGTGCCTCAGGAGAGGATGGATCTCCTGGAAGTGCCTCGGGATGGGACGGATCTCCTGGAAGTGCCTCGGGATGGGACGGATCTCCTGGAAGTGCCTCGGGATGGGATGGATGGGATGGATCTCCTGGAAGTGCCTCGGGATGGGAATGGATCTCCTGGAAGTATCTCGGGATGGGATGGATCTCCTGGAAGTGCCTTGGGATGGGATGGATCTCTCAGGATTGCCTCGGGGTGGGACGGATCTCCTGGAAGTGCCTCGGGAGGGGATGGATCTCCTGGAAGTGCCTCGGGATGGGATGGATCTCCTGGAAGTGCCTCGGGATGGGACGGATCTCCTGGAAGTGCCTCGGGAGAGGATGGATCTCTTGGAAGTGCCTCGGGATGGGATGGATCTCTCGGGATTGCCTCGGGGTGGGATGGATCTCCTGGAAGTGCCTCATGGCCTGGCACAGCCCAATTCCATGGCAGCAGGAAAGATGAGTAGGGATGAACTTGGCTGATCCACTCTGGGCTGGGAAAAGGGAGACTGGGAAAATCCCTGGCTGAGCCAGGACATTCTTTGGGAAGACACCAAGATTCCCAAACTTTTCTCCTGGCTGGGCACAGACATTTCACCTGTCCGGGCTTCCGCAGTGCCCTTACCCTGACTCAGCCACCTAAAATCCCACAGGTGAATCCCAGGTGGGAGAGCCACCTCCCATCTTCCAGCTCTGGGAAGATCCCAGGGATCTGAAGCTAATGGAGATGAATCCCTCACCTACAATTAGAGGAGGAAACAGGATTTGGGGTCCTCGGAGCACCAGCTCCCCAAGAATGAGGGAATTGGGTGTTATTTCTTCTCATCGTAACTTTGGGAATATTTTTCTCCGATGTTTTTCCCCGTTGATTTCATTTCGGCACCCTCAGCCACCCTCCAGGCTCCAGCCCCAGCTGAGGTGACGGAAGTGTGGAGCCAGGGGTGACCCCTCAGCCCTGTCCCCAGCAGCAAATCCCCCCTGGAGAGGAGCAAACGAATCCAGCAGGGAATTCTGGCACTAAAAATGATGGATTGGGAGCAGTGCTGCTCTCCCAGCGTTTTACAGGCTGCTCCCACAGGAGTTATTGCCTGGATTTTCCCCGGTTTATGGGATTAACAACCACATCAGCTCTGCCCTTCCCACCCCTCCTGGTGCCTGCAAAGGACCTTTTTTTGTCTAATTACCCAAGCAACATCGTTAAGCCTCACTCAGCCATCCTTGGCCAGGTTTGGGCTCTGCTCTGGACTCACAAAGGTCCCCAGACCTGAAATGTCCAAACCTCAGCAGATACTTGCAAAAAAAGTCCTTCCTGTGGCTAAAGCCTCACCTCCAGGTCTGAGAAATGGGAGAGAACGAACAAAAACCCAAAAAACTCCTTTTTCTCTCACCTGCCCTCATGATCAGAGCTGTAGAAGGGCCCACAGAATAATAAAAGAAAAAATACAAATAAAAATAAAACTCATTTATCTCTCACCTGCCCTCACAATTGGAGCTGCAGAAGGTCCCACAGAATAATAAAAGAAGAAAAAAAAAACCCAAAAAATCAATTTTCTTTCACCTGCCCTCACTATTGGAGCTGCAGAAAGTCCTGCAGAATCATAAAATTTAAAAATAAAATAAAAATTCCTTTTTCTCTTGCCTGCCCATGCAATCAGAGCTGCAGAAGGTCCCACAGAATAATAAAAGAAAAAATAAAAATAAAAATTCCTTTTTCTCTTGCCTGCCCATGCAATCAGAGCTGCAGAAGGTCCTGCAGGACACATGAGGACTCCACATGATTTTCACGGGCTGGAGTTGTGTCTGGGAGGTTTAGTTTGGATTTCAGGGAAAGGTTCCTCATCCAGAGGGTGCTGGGCACTGCCCAGGCTCCCAGGGAATGGGAATTCCAGAGCTCCAGGAGCGTTTGGACGCTGCTGCAGGGATGCCCAGGGTGGGATTTTGGGGTGCGTGTGCAGGGACAGGGCTGGATGGATCATTCCTGTGGGTCCCTCCCAGCTCGGGATATCCTGCAGTGCTGGGATTGATGGAAACGAGGAATTTTGTGCCTGTGCAGGACACGAGGAAGGAGGGATGGACGATGGGCAGGGACACAAGGCTGGGGAGAGGTTCCACCCCACCGCTCAGTGGTGGAATCACAGAACCCTTTAGGTGGAAACACCTCAAGATCACCGAGCCCAACCACTGCCAAGGCCACCACGTCCCCCAGAGTCCTCGCTGCTGCTCCCAGCCCAGGGTTTGCTCCGTCCCCTTCCCTGTTTGCCCATGGAGGAGCCTGTTTGAGCAGGGACTGTGCTCTGCTGGCCACACAACGAGCTGGGAGCAGCTCCCTGACCACGGGTGACCTCCAGCCCCAGGCCACCGGGGCCACCCCAGCAGCGCCCCACACAAGGGGTGGGACAAGGGGACATTGGCTCAGGGTGGGCTTCAGAAGGAATTTCCTCATGGAAAGGGTGCTCAGGCCGTGGAAGTGCCCAGGAAGGCTTGGAGTGCCCACCCTGGAGGGGTCCAAGGAATTCCTGGATGTGGCGTGGGTGACAAGGTGGGGATCAGGCACAGGGATCAGGCACAGGATGGACTCGATGACCCTGGAGGGATTTTCCAACCTCAGTGATCCTGGGATTGTCCATGACTGTAAGAACTCAGCACCTCTGGGACAATTCCATCCTCCTGGAACAACAGCTGGGGGCCAGGTCACCGAGGTGCCCGAATTGACCCTCCACATTTAGGTGGGAAAATCTGGGAGCTGAATCCTGGCTGGAGCCCAGCTGGAACCCCCCAGAGGGGATGGAAGGAGCTGGAACCCCCCAGAGGGGATGGAAGGAGCTGGAACTCCCAGAGGGGACAGAAGGAGCCTCATTGTTGTCACCGAGCTGAGCCTGGAGGGGCCTCACAGCCGATTTCAGCCAGAGCCTCAGGTGTCATGGTGGTAACTGCTCAGTTCCTGCTTTTGGGAATGAAAAATTTCTGCTGGGGGACACCCAAGAGTAGAGGCGGGAATGAGAGCTGCTCCAAGTACCGTTCCCAGTTTTGGGAAGAGCTAGGTTTAATCCAAAAATACAGAAAGCCCCAAAGGAGACATTTAAAGCCATTTGTTGGAATCCCAGCTGCCCACCAGGCAGCAGCTGCCCCCACCTCCCGACCCCACAGCTGGGGGATCTGAGCTGGCTCCTGCCCATGCTCAGCAGGATCAGGATGCCTTGGGATGGATTTTGGAGGAGCTTCCAGCCCATTCCTGATGGATCCCTGGGCAGCTGGGCAGGCCCTGCTCCAGCCTAGCCCCCTGCTGTTGGCTGCCCACCCTTGGAGATGCTGCAGCCCCAACACCCCATTCCTGATGGATCCCTGGGCAGGCCCTGCTCCAGCCCCCTCCTCGTCGTTGTCCACCCTTGGAGATGCTGCAGCCCCACCCCACCCCATCCTCCTCAATCCCAACCTCTGGATCCCATTCCAGCCAATTCCTGGTGAGCACAGAGAACATTCCAGAAGCCTGTGATGGATTTGGAGGCCGCTGGGAAACGTTTTCCTCAACCAAACAACTGCAAATTTCCGGATCTTCCCTCCCTGGCCACCATCCCCAGACCCCTCTGGGCTCCCAGCAGCCCAATTCCAGACTGGCTCCAGCAACACAGACCAAAATTTGGGATCACTGGCACCAAATAAATGGGATGGCTGGAGCATTCCCAGCTCACACCTCCCCTATTCCATAGTTTTTGGTGTTTCCCTCGGCATCGCCCCCAAACAAACACCCTCAGCTTTCCTTGGGAGGAATTTCCCCAGGAGGGTGGGGAGACAGAGGCTGGAAAATAACATTTAGGAGGGATCCAAGCTGCTGGGTGTGTCCAGGAAAGCCAGGATGTGCCTTAGTCACGGGCTTATCCATCTGGGAACGCGGGCAGGGTCACCGCGGGGTGACGGATGTCCCACGTCACCTCCACCTGCTTTCGAGTAGCGCCTTTGGAAGGGGAAAACACCCAAGGCTGTCCCCAGGACGACGGGAAAAACAAACAAAACCCTGACAAACCCCAAAGCAGGGGAGGAATAATCCGTCCCCTCGTGCACCAGGGAACTTCCTGGTTGGAATTCCAGCATGCAAATCTCCCCCGCCCATCGCACTCCCGGGCAGACGGGGCGGATCAAAAGTGCTGGGAGGGGAGGAGAGGTTGGGATAACGATGGAGGCTGGGATAACGATGGAGGTTGGGATAACGATGGAGGTTTTTCCAGTGCCAGCTGACACAGGCACTGTGGGATCAGTTTGCATGGAATGGTTTGTGCTGGGAGGACCTCACAGGCCATCCATGGGGACAGACACCTTCCCTTAAATCAGGCTGCTCCAAACTCTCCTTTCCCAGCTGGAAAAATTGAGGGATTCTCAAAAAAAGAGGGATTCTCCCTGTTTTTGCTCCAGGAATGGAGCCCTCCCTGGTGACAATCTCAGCTGCTCCAGGCATGGCTTAATCAGCAAAAAGGAGCCTTCTGGAGACTTAAAAAAAAAAAAAAAAAAAAAAAGAGAGAAATAAAAAAAAATAATAACAAAAAAGCAAATTAATATTTGCAACTAGAATCAATGACTCTCCCTCAGGAATTCAGGGCTGCATGTTTGGAAATTATCTGAGCTGGGAGGATCTGAGTTTGGGAAAGTTGGGCCTGGCTGGCCATGGCACATCTCCGGGATCGTGGAAGAGTCTGGGATCATCCTCCAGCCCTGAGGACACCTGACAAGGCCAAACCTTCACCCACTGGCTGACCTCCCACAAAAACATGGAGCCAAATCCATCTTGCCCCTCGGGAATGCTCCAGGCGCAGTCCAGAGCCATGCCTGAGAATCACCTGGGCAATAATTTAATAATTAAACCGTGGGGATAATTGGTGTCTGAACCCTGGAACTGCTTAATTCGCTGGGATAGACACAGCCCCGGGGCTGTTGCTCCAGCCCATCCCCAGGAAAGCATCCCAAGGCTGGGAATTATCCGAGCAGGTGTGAAACGGGGTCAGGGCTGGGGAAACCTCACCCTGGTAACCCCACGAGGCCAGCCCCGACACATTCCCTGCTCCCTGTCCAAGCCCGGGATGGCTTTCCAACAAAACCAGGGGAGGATGAGTCACGGAATTCGGGTTTGGGGTGGAAAGGACCTGAAAGATCTTCTCATCCCAAGCCTCCTTCCAGCACCTGGGAGCCAGATCCTATCGACCCCAGCGTGTCCCCGCAGGCCCCGGGCTGCCCTGGCCTCGCGCAGGCAGAGCTCCCAAACCTCTCCCGAGTCCAGGGAACACCGGAGCCGGGCGGGAAAGCTGCGGCTCTGCTGCTCCCGGGGTCTGGATGGGCGGGATCACGCCCGGGGATTTTCGTTCCGGGGGATTTTGTGCCTGTGTTGGTGGCCACGGGGGAGTTTTGGTGCCAAAACGTGCAGGAGGTGGCCTTGAAAAGTGCGTGTGCCCAGCATTCCCTTAGGGATGAGCTGGATCTGCATCCCCTCTGTCTGGAGCTGCCTTTTCCCAGCCTTGGGATCGTGGGATTGTTTGGGATGGAAGGGACTGTGGAATCCTCAGGATCTTTCCCCCTCAGAGGATTCCCCAGAGCCCTCCCCTAGAGAGACTCACCTGCTACAAGGGACCTTAAATCCCATCCCATTCCCACCCCTGCCATGGCAGGGACACTTCCCACTATCCCAGGTGCTCCGAGCCCTCTCCAGCCTGGCCTTGGGCACTTCCAGGGATGCTGGGCATGGATGAGGTGAGTCCAGGCCCTTGCAAACAAAAGGTTGGAGAAGGCTTGGAGCACCCTGGGATGGTGGATGTTGTCCCTGCCATGGGGCTGGGATAAGTTGGGCTTTAAGGGCCCTTCCCAGCCAAATTAATTCCATGATTCCATGAAGAAAACAGAGGTGGATTTTTCACCCTGGGAATTGCTGTGCTTCCCAAGCTCAGACTCCTGAGGGGTTGCAGGCTGGGAATGCTGCTGGGATCCTTCCCAAGATGGACCTTCCCCGTCAGCTGAGCCGTGGATTATCCAAAGGGATCCAAACTCCAGGGGCCAGGACACTCGGATCACCTCATCCACCCTCAAACAGCAAAATTCCCAACCAGTCCCACAAGGATTGAATTCCCCACTGGGTTTTTGTTTTTTTTTCCTGGACCCTTTTTTGGAAGGTCCTGGATCCCTCAAGCTATTGCCTTTCCATAGAAATTAAGATTCCTTGGAGCAGGGTCTCCCTGAGCAGGGAAGGGGATGGGGTTGGACATCATGGACACTCAGGGAATGCTCAGCTCAGGTTCTCAGGCTCTTGGATCATGGTCTGCCCCAAAATCCGGGTTTTTTTGGACTTTTCCCTATATCCTGCCCTCAGAACAGATGGATTTAAGGGGATTTATCCCAGACTTATCCCAGTCTGTTCCCAGAAAGAGGCACTGGAGGGGTGTCACAGCCCAGGCTGCAATGCCAGGGCCCGAAGAAAGGAAATTTCCACCTAGGAAATTCCAGCTGGGAATTTCTGCCTCCAACAGCCACAGTTCCAGTCCAGGGGCACCGAGGCAGCAGCTGCTCAGGTTCATCCCACAAATCTCTGCTAGCTCCTGTTCCAGTGGAGCCAAGGGCAGGAGAAGACCGGGATAAATTCTCTCACATCCCAATCCCTGGGAACCTCAGCCAGGATTTTCCTCTTCCCAGCCCAGGGGTGTCTGATTCCCACCAAAAAGGTTAATTTGGGTAATAACCTGTGGTTCCCGTGATCGCTCCCTATAGACCAAATCCCACTGCCTCAAAAACCCCAAAGCTGTGTCCCAACAAGGAAAAACCCCGGATTCAGGAGGGCTGGGAATACTGAGGGAGGAGCAGCATTCCTTGGCAGAGTCTTCAACCCTCAGAGCGGGCAATATTAAGGATATCCACCCAAAAGCCGCTTTACCCCTTTTTTTGTGGGTTCCTTCTGCTCCCAGTCACGATCCTGTGGAAAAGAGGAAGAGCCAGGGGTGGGAGAAGAGGGAAGGCCTGTCCCGACAGGAGAGCCCGGAGGCTGCTGCCCGTCCTGCACCGGACAGCCGGGAGCAGGAGCACGCCTGGAGATCAGTCACACCCCGGGCCTGCCTGGAAAACCCACGGCTGGGGCCGGGAAGAGCCCGGTGGGGCCCAGGGAAAGGTCAGAGCCGGGGATTTGAGGAGGAGA
This sequence comes from Passer montanus, assembly GCF_014805655.1. NCBI lineage: Eukaryota > Metazoa > Chordata > Aves > Passeriformes > Passeridae > Passer > Passer montanus. The sequence continues at coordinate 1,152,765 of NW_024357502.1, read as the reverse complement.
GGAGCCAAAGGCCGCCCTCAGCCAAAGGCCCTCGTCTCCCTCAGCCAGGGATTTTGGCCCAAACCTTCCCAGGGGAGCAGAAGAAAGGAAATTTCCACCTAGGAAATTCCAGCTGGGAATTTCCGCCTCCAACAGCTCCAACCCAGGGGCACCGAGGCAGCAGCGGATCCCAAAAATTCCTGCTGCCTCCTGTTCCTGTTGTGAGGATGGAGCATCCCGTGCCCTGCACAGCCCGGGGCCACCACAGGGAGCCTAAAGAGAGGGAAAAGAGAACTCCGGCTGTGCCAGGACCTCCCCGCACCCGCCTGGCCCCTCGGGATGGCTTCTCCAGGGCTGGAGGACAACCACGACGGCAGCAACAAGTCCCCGGGGCCACCAGGCGAGCAGAAAGGAGGTGCCACCGCTTCCCCGGCACCGAGGAGCGGCTCGGTGCCTCCGGGGCCATCTGCAGCCGGCGGCTAATGAACACAAACGAGCGCCCCGTGCCCCGCCGGGGGGTCTTTAACACTTCACACGTCCCGGTGACAGTGAGCGATGGGCCCCGCCGGCAGCCCCGCATCCCGGGGCGGCCCCGCCATCCCGGGAGATGAATGAGCGCCCGGCAGACGCGGCACCGCCGTCATTTGTCATCCGCCGCCTGCCTGGAACCTTTCGGGAGCAAATCCCATTTGGGCGCGGGCTCGGTACCTGCGCGGGCCCCGCTGGGTCAGGGAGGGGCGGCGGTGATGGATGCCTCCTCCCGGATAATCGCATCCAGCGCCCGGCAGATATGGATGGGCTCCCGCCTTTGATCCAATCATCCAATTAGTGCCCCACGGAATGCAATTAGCGCGGCTGGGGCCACGTGGGGCGCGGGATGGGGCAGGGAGGGGGGGATTCCTGTCTCCGGTCTTCCCACCTGGGATGCGCCGGGAAAGAGCGGGGAGGGAAGGAAGGAGGAAAGTCCTGTTTATCCGAGTCCTGATTTTCACACTCGTTTTGGTGCCACCTGGACCATCCTCACCCTCTCATTCCCGTGACCCCGTTTCCACCCCGGATGCGGCTGCTGCACCTCCCGTGCCCGCATTTCTCACCCGGCACGTCACGCTCCGTGCAGGCTCCTCCTGGAGCCCGTCCAGCCCTCCCGGCCTTATCCCGGCCTTATCTCGGATCTGCTCCTCTCCCTCCTCGCCTTTATCTGCTCCCGCAGCCGCCTCCTCCCGCGTTCTGCGGGCAGGTGGTGACAGCCGGGGTGCATCAGCTTCCTGCCGCCCCTGTCCCTCGCCCTCCTCGCTCCTGGGAGCCCCGGTGGTCCTGGTCCAGCGGCCACCTGCCCATCCCTTCCACTGCAGGTGTTTCCGGAGCCATGGCAGAAGAAATCGTGGAATTACGGAATGGTTTGGAAGGGAACTTAAATCTCATCCCATTCCAACCCCATCCATGGCAGGGACACCTTCCGTGAGACCCGGTGGATGCAAGCCTCAATGTCCAGCCTGGCTTTGGGCACTGCCAGGGATCCAGGGACAGCCACAGCTGCTCTGGGAATTCCAGCCCAGCCCTGCTCACCCTCCCAGCCAGGAATTCCCATTCCCATCCAATTCCCATCCATCCCTGCCCTGTTTCAGTCCAGGGCAGCCCTGCCCATGGGACACCATGGGAAAACCACCCCGTACAGGTGGGTGAGGGCATCTCCCGACATTCCAAACCTTCTCCAGGGCTCTCTGGAGGAGGCAAATCCCACCTGGAGGAGTCAGACTCACCTGGCAGCTCCACCTCCCGCAGCCTCAGCCAATCCCACCGGGAAGGAGGCGAGGAGGTGAACCGAGGTCAGGGCGAGAAGGGACCAAGGCAGCGGAAAGGAACGCTCAGGAGCAGCTGCTGGAAAACGTTTGTCTCGCCTGGATCAGGGAAAACCAGGAGGAAAGGAAAACCTCCCTGCTTGGGATGGCTCGTGGAGTGGTTGGGGTGTCCTGGGCAGGGCCAGGAGCAGGGCTGGGTGATCCCTGTGGGTCCCTTCCCACCAGGATATTCCATGATTTGGTGAAAACTGGGCTGGTGACGCATCCTTGGGGCTGGAATGGCGGCTCAGGGCTGGGGGGACACAAGGGGTGACAGTGAGGACACGAAGGGTGTCCCAAGGACACGAGGGTGACAGTGAGGACAGGAGGGTGACAGCGCTGGTGGCAGAGCTGGCCCAGGCGAGCCACGGGGCCCTGCTGAGATTTGGCCCTGCTCCAGGAATAGATTCCAGGCCTGGCCACACCCAGGTGACATCGGTGCCACTGCAGCACCCCAGATCCATGCCCCAAAACCCACCCGGGCTGCTCTCCCTCACCCAGGATGATCCGGGATCCACTGATCCAGGACAGTCTGAGAGCCATTAACCCAGGATCCATTGATCCAGGATGATCCGGGATCCATCAATCCAGGAAGGTCTGAGATCCATTGATCCATGGTCTTCTGGGATCCTCTGATCCAGGATTGTCCACAATCCACTGATCCAGGATTGTCCAGGATCCACTGATCCAGGAATCCAGGATCTACTGATCCACAAAGGTCTGGGATCCACTGATCCATGAAGATCTGGGATCCACTGATCCAGGATGATCCAAGATTCACTGATACAGGATGATCTGGGATCCACTGATCCAGGATGAACCAAGATCCCTTCTCACCCTCTCCCACCAAGGTCCCACGGTGCTGGACCACGTCCTATCCCCACATCTCCACCTCCCGCCTGGAGCATCCCAAAATTCACCAGGAAAAGGGGACAGGGGTGACATGAGGATCCTTAACTCAGGCACTGGGGGGATTCCTGGATTTTTGGATCCTCCCTGGATTTGCTGTGGGAGGAAATGGAGCTTTCCCCTTTTTTTCCATTACCGGGAAATGTCCAGGAATTTTCAGGATTTTCCCAGATTCCCACCCTCCTTTTCCCCTCTCCTGTGGGGAAAGGCCCCAATGACTCCAGGGAACATTTTCCTTCCCACTGCTCCAAATTAACACCTGGGAATCCCCGCCCCAGGATCTGCCAGAAACCAACAGGGACAAAGGGCTGAGCAAAGGGATTTGGAGGAATTCATGAAATACAAACCATCCAGGAATCTTTGTCATCCCATGGATATTCCCTAAATCCTTCACCCTACACAAACCCCACATCATCTGCTTGAGCCATTCCGTGAAATCTCCACATCTCCAGCATCATGGAATGGTTTGGGTGGGAAAGGGACCTTAAATCCCAACCAGTTCCACGGGCAGGGACAATTCCCACTATTCCAGGTGGATCCAAGCCCCCGTGTCCAACCTGGCCTTGGGCACTGCCAGGGATCCAGGGGCAGCCACAGCAAATCTGGGAATTCCAGCCCTGCCCCTCTCCACCTTCTCACAGAGGAATTTTTAAATAGAAACCAATTAAAATTCCCCAAAATTTGGGCAAAACTTGGCTTCTGCTCAGGGCAGAGAAGGAGGGTGGAATCCAACGCTCATCCAGGGATTTTCTTCCCCTTGGATCCCCCATAAACCTGGGTGTTCCAGCAGCCAGGTGCCCAAAGGAGATGTGGAATTTTATCCTTTTTGGGATTCAGGGGTCAGGTTTTTCCCCGGGGATGCACAGAGCCAGACGAGGCATTAGTGAAACAGTTAAATGCTGTATTTGTTTAATTGGAATTACACCAGGATAAATGTCCAACATGCTAATTTCTAACAGAATTGAACCTGTAAACCATGCAGTCCTTTCTCCAACCATTCCAGCTCTTTTTCCTCTTGGAATCAGTAGCTCTGCTAGCGAGTTTTAAGGAAAAAAAAACAAAACAAACCAACAACAAAATTCCCTTTAAAGTTAAACCTAATTTGCTAAATTTCCCCCTTATTGTGCAACGACTTGTGCAAAAAAAGCTGTTTTCACCACCTTGGTTCCCAAAATCAGGTCCTTCCACCCCAAAATCAACGGGAAAAGGCAACCCCGGCAGCTGGTGGACAGGGAAGGATGGGATGGGATGGGATGGGATGGGATGGGATGGGATGGGATGGGATGGGATGGGATGGGAGTGTGGGGGGTTTTCCTGGCAAAACAGAATCTGAGGGATGAGCCGAGGCAGGGAGCAGCTTGGATAGGACAGCATTCCAGAGCTGCCCGTGGAATTTTTGCGAAGCTGCAGGTGGGGATGGATCCCAGCTCTGGGAAAAGATTCCCAAATCCAGCCCTGGGGGCAAGAGAGGGGCTGGAGCAGCAGCTGTGGGGTGAAGCAAGCCCCCCCTGAGCTCCCCCACTCCATCCTGGCATTTTTGGGGTGAATCCCAGCCAATCCTGGTGGTTTTGGGTCACTTCCCGCTGATCCACGGTGTTCCCAGTGGACAGCAGAGCTGGGATCATCCCAGAGTCACTGGGATGGGATTTATGGGATTTGTGTTCCCTTGGAGCTGCCAGCAGTGGGATAAACATGGAATGATGCTGGGGGAATACGAGGGATCTCCAACTCCATGGAGCTGTAGGAAAAATGGGATAGAGATCCCAAAAATCCTGTGGCACCCAGGGACGGGACACAAATCCAACTGGAGTGTGGGATGGTGTTTGGATGCTCCAAACCCCTCCAGGGCCCCAAAAAGCACCAAACCCAACCCAGAACTAACGGGAAAAGCCCAGCAGAGGCAGGAGACACCCAAGGGTGAGGAATCTCTGCCCGGGATTTGGATTCTGGTTGGAATTTGATCCCAAAACTTTGGCACAAGGGATGTGGCAGCAGCGATGCCCCCGGAGACACCCCAGCTCCATCCCAGCCTCACTTCCAAGGAATTTGGGGCTACCACGACCCTTCCCACAGCTCCTGTCCGAAATTCCACCTTCCCCAAAGCAGCCAATCTGGGAGAAAACCACCCCAAAACAGCATCATCCCAACTCCTCCCGTCCCCATCCGAGCGGGAGCTGGGATTGGATCTGGAACAAAGTGCAAAAATCACTGGGAGCATCTGGCTTGAACTCCAGCCCCAGGAATACCCAAAAAATCCCAGGAAAACCCCTCCTTTCCCACCTCCCAGGTGCTGGTGGCTCAGGGAGAACATCCCATGGAGGGCTGGGCTGCAAATTCCCACTTTGGACACCTTTTATGGGATCATTCCCAACTCCTGGAATGCCTGACAACTTAAGCTTCTTGGGAAACCAAATTTGAGTTTTAATACAATTTTTTCCCCACTGCTGCTGGAATATTTTTGCTGGAGCTGGGAAAAATTACAGGACAATCCAATTTTCTTTTCTTAAAAAATAAAATCCACCAAGGAATGTTCAGTGGATGTGGAGCGAGGTGTAGGAGCAGCATTTTTTTTTCTGGGAAGCTGGAAATCTCAGATTTGGGTCCTGCCCCTGTTTCCCACCCCCCTTTTAAATTCCCTGCAGCGACTTCTCCCTCCTAAGCAATTCCATCCGTGTCGGAGGACACCCGTCATTAGGAAGGGACTGAGAGGGGATTTGGGATGTCTTCCAGGGCTCTTTTTTTGGGGGTAATCTGTTTAAAAGATTAATTTTGTTTGGAAGTGATGGAACATCTCTCAGAACAAAAAGTTAATTGGGACCAGAGTCCCAAAATCCCATTTTTCATCCCGGGCTCTGACTTGCGGTTCCGGCTCTTGACCTCCCGAGATCAGGAACTCCCAGAATCTCTCCCTTGGCCGGATTTGACTTTTCCAGTGGCAAATCCCGAGTGCCAGGAGCCGGTTTGGGGTATCCCAATCTTGTTTTTTCCAAAAAAAACCCGAAGGAGCGAGGAAACCCATCCCAGGTGGCTGCTCCTGGAATTAGAGCTCAGGGAGATGGGAAGGGGAGCCCAGCTCCCCAGAATGGGATTTGGGAAGGGTGGGAGCTGCCTGGAGCATCTGAAAGGAGACCTTGCCTTGGCTGTGCTGGGGATTTGTTGTGGGAATACCTCGTGGAGTGAAATATAGGAAGGGAAAATGGAATTTCAGGATGGCAGCACAAAATCCCTTCCCTGTGTCCCAGGGTTTCTGCTCCCTCTCCATTCTCCATCCCACTCGCAGAATTCCTATCCCTTGTCCCTCTGGCTCCAAAGCTGATCCCTTTCTGGCCACGCTGACTCCAACTTTCCTTCACCTGCTGCTTTTCCCCTCATTCCTCTTCCATATCCCTCCAGGAGGAGTTCACAGGGAACCCCCAATCCCTCTCCAAATCCAAGGAATAACAAATTTTCCCTCTTATTAATGAAAACAATCCCTTGGTCCCTGTAGCTGCAGATAGCCCAAGAGCTCCAGGGGGTCATTCCTGACCGTGCTCCCGTTTAATTTTGGGATTGAGCCAAAGGAACCTTCTCCAAATGAAAACCAACCTCGAAATATTGCTGAGGAGCAAGGCGGGAAGGTAAAACCTCTGGATTAGTGCATCCAGAGGGTTGGGAATGGGCACAGGAGCAGCAGTTCAGGGCTGCAACAACCACCAGGGAGATCGGAATTCCCTTCGAGGGTTTGGGAATGTGGCTGGATAACGTGAGGAATTAGAGGCAAAAGGGTGACAAGATGAGAAGGGCAAAAATCCCCCTCTGGAAGTGGAATCCTGGGATTAAATCCTGTTGGTGGCCGCCTGGTTTGAGCAGAGGATTTCTGGGGACATTCGGAACAGGGGGAATTTTATCCACAGGCACTTCGGAGCAGAGCTGCTCCATGGGGAATCTCCCACTGCTCCAGGAGATTCCCACTGGTCCAGCTCCAAAACTTCCCAGGGCAGTTTTCCCCATGGAACCATCAGGAGGAGAGGGAGAATGGGACACCAGCATGGAAAAGAGAGGAAAAATCCTTCTCTCTCTGGGAATCTGTCCCTCCTGGACACTGGGACATCCCAGTGTGCCTTCCTTCTATCCCTGTGGAGCATTCATCCCTTCCTGCTCCCCATCCATGGATGTGTCCAGGAGATTCCCACTGGTCCAGCTCCAGCCGGGATGGCTGAGGGAAGTTTTCCCCATGGAGCCATCAGGAGGAGAGGGAGGATGGGACACCAGCAGGGAAAAGAGAGGGAAAACCCCTCCTGGACGCTGGGATATCCCAGTGTGCCTTCCCACCATCCCTGTGGAGCATCCATTCCTTCCTGTTCCCCATCCATGGATGTGTCCAGCAGCATCCCATCCCCGGAGCGCTGCCACAGGACACATTCCCAGATTATCCTTCAGCTGTTCCTTCCCAAATCTGATCAAGGAGGCCGCTCCAAACCCTTCTCCATGATCCCACAGCCCCTGGCAGGTCCCGGAGTGGAGCTCAGGGATGGTTACGGACGTGCGGGAAAGGGTCGCGATTCCAGGGATTTGTAGACTAACGTGGAATCAGCCTATGGAGGGGGAAAAGAGGAGGAAAAAACCCTGGGAAATCCCTTTTTCCTACCTAAATCCAAACCACAGGGCACACTCAGGGTGGCCCTCTTCCCTCTGCCCAGAGAACCCACGGCTCTTCCCACATTGCTCAGTTTTCCAAGGGAATAAATTAACAAAAGGAAGGCAGGATGATCCCTTCAATTTGGCTGTGACAAAAAAAACAACAACAAAACAACCCAGTCTGGGTGTGAAAACTCTCCCAGGCTCCAAAAATTCCCATCACTTCCTAAACCCCTGAAAATAGGAGTTTATCCAGGAGACTCCTGCCACCACCTCTCTTCCCAGGATTGTTCCACCGGGAGCGTTTTGCCGTCGGGGGGGAGGCTCCGCGGAGACTTTCCAGGCGAATAAAAAAATACAAATCTTCTCTCCCAACGAGATTCCCGAAGTCCAGGCTGCGGGAAGGAGATCCCGAGCCCCTCAGGAGTGGTGGCTGTTGATGAGGCCGCGCAGCTGCTTGGCCACGGTGTCGATCAACTTCTGCTTGTCCCGCTCGTTTTTCCGGAATTGGGCGAAAACGTTGTTTTTCCTGCTGGTGTCCCGCATCCTGCACGGAGCACAAACAGGTTATGGAACAGGGATTGGGAACAGGGATGTGCTCAGGGATGAGCACATGGAATTTCCAGCCTCTACTCCAATTTTTGGGGCATTTTTCATGCCAATCAATGCCACTTTGGGGTCTCCCCAAATCCCGCTCATTTTTCTGGAATTGGGCAAAAATGTTGTTTTTCCTGCTGGTGTCCCGCATCCTGCACGGAGCACAAACAGGTTACGGAAGAGGGATTGGGAATATCCAGTGGTCTAAGAGGAGAACATGGAATTTCCAGGCTCTACACCAAATTTTGGGGCATTTTTCAGGCTTTAAATCCCTCTGATCCCAACCAACACCACTCTGGGAGTCTTTCCAATTCCTGCTCTTTTTCTGGAATTGGGTGAAAACATTTTTCCTGCTGGTGTCCCGCATCCTGCATGGAGCACAAACAGGTTATGGAACAGGGATTGGGAATATCCAGTGGTCTGAGAGGAGCACATGGAATCTCCAGGCTCTACACCAATTTTTTTTTTTAAATTTTCAGGTGTTTTTGCTTTAAACACCTCTAATCCAAATCAATGCCACTTTGAGGTATCTCCCTAATTCCCAAATGCAGGAAATCCTAAATCCTGCATTTGGATCCCTCTTCCAGACAGGGATTTTTCCATCCCCACATCACCTTCTGTGGTGGTGATGGAACTTGAGGAGGAAATTTGAAAATCAGCATGGAATTCACAGAATTAATGCTTTTTACTTAAAACCTGCATGCACGAGATGCAGCTTTAGGGGAGGCTGGGAAGGTCTGGAGTTGTGAATTTAAATTTGATAAAATATTCCAGGGAATCACGGAATGTTTGGGTTGGAAGGGACCTTAAATCCCATCCATTTCCAACCCCCTGCCATGGGCAGGGGCGCCGTCCACTATCCCATTTTTCCCGATGAATAAAAAAAAATATAAATTATATAAACGTATATAATTTATATTAAATATATCATGGAATAATTCCCATTCCAGGAAGGAACCCAGCTGTTTGGAAGGAGCACAGCTTCTCCAGGCGGTCTCCATAAATCCAGAGCCCAGCAGAGCAGGAGATGGGATGGGACCCCACATGCAAAGCTGGGGGGGTGTCATGCATTCCTGCATTCCCAGATCCATATTTTGTGGGGGAAAACGGCTTGGGACACTTCCCAAGGGTGCTGGGAAGGGAAAAAAAATCCCACCAGGATCAACGTTCCAGCAGCTCCTAAAGGCACAACCTCCCAAAATCCAACCTGCTGGGGCTTGGCTCTTCCAAATTATCCCAATTTGTAAAAGATTTTCTGGGCAAATCAGATCTGGCAGAGGCTGAGGGCTTTGGATGCATCCCATAATCCCAGTTTTTGGCTGTGGGGACCTAAAGGAAGCGTTGAAGTGACAGGGACACAGCGCTGATGATCCTTGGGAAGCTGGCACTGGATCATCCCGAGGGTCTGGAGTCAACTGAGCACAACCCCAACCTCTCCAAACTTCCAGAACCCAAAAAAACATCCAAGGTTTTCCAGGCTTCAATCTCCTGGAAAGAGCCACAGGGAATCTGAAATGTTCCCAAAAACACCAGGCTTGGAAGTGGAATCCAGGATAACAACTTTATCCCAAAGGGGAATTTACTGGGGTTACCAGAGACGGAGCTGCTCTCCCAACAGGAACAGGAGAGCTTGGAGCACTTCCAGTCATCAAAAATCGGGATTTGTTTGTTTTTCCGTTTTTCAGCCAGAGCAGATTGGCAGCTGCTCCTCCAGGAGAACCAGGGAGTGATTGTGCCAAGGGAAAGCAGAGTTTGGAGTCACCCAGGGCCTGCTATCATGGGTTTGGGGATAATTATCACTCCCTGGACCTCCAAAGAGCTCCTGGACGTCTCCAAGCCCTTCCCCAGGAAGGCTGGGAGCTCTCCTGGGTTCCAGAGGGACATCAGAGGTGTTGGAAGCTGATCTGTACCTTTGGAAAGCTCTTCCCAGCCCTCCCACACACCGGGAATTTGGAGCTTTTCCATCCCAGCACCTTTGGGGCCATCTCCCACCCTGTGGGACCTGCTCAGGTCCATGGAATGTTCTGGAGGCAGCGCACATTCCATGCGAGAAAACCTTGGGGTGCATTGGGATGACTGAGAGGAGCTGGATGGATAAACCTCCAGATCAGGATGGAAAGGGATTGCAGCTGGAGCTCTGACCCCCAAACAAACCCACAAAGGTGGATCTGGAAAAGTCTGGGAGCATCTGGGAGCTGCTGGGATCTCCAGACACCACATGAAGGTGCAAGCACCGAGACATTAAATATTAGGGATTAATTAAGCTGCCTACAGGACAGAAAATCCTGCAGGATTTGGGATGGGCTGTGCAGATCCACAGTTTATTTTCCTGAGAAGAGCTTTGGGATAACTGGGAGTGCCCATAACAAACCCACAGAGGTGGATCTGGAAAAGTCTGGGAGCATCTGGGAGCTGCTGGAATTTCCAGACTCCACATGAAGGTGCATGCACTGAGACATTAAATATTAGGTATTAATTAAGCTGCCTACAGGACAGAAAACCCTGCAGGATTTGGGATGGGCTGGGCAGATCCACAGTTTATTTTCCTGAGAAGAGCTTTGGGATAACTGGGAGCACCATTAACAAACCCACAGAGGTGGATCTGGAAAAGTCTGGGAGCATCTGGGAGCTGCTGGGATCTCCAGACACCATGTGAAGGTGCAAGCACTGAGCTATTAACCATTATTAATTAATTAGGATGGCCTGGGAACTGCTGGAATTTCCAGACAACACGTGAAGGTGCAAGCACTGAGACATTAAATATTAGGAATTAATTAAGCTGCCAACAGGACACAGAATCCTGCAGGATTCGGGATGGGCTGTGCAGATCCATGGGTTTTTTTTCCCTAAGAAGAGCTTTGGGATAACTGGGAGTGCCCATAACAAACCCACAGAGGTGGATCTGGTGAAGCCTGGGAACTGCTGGAATTTCCAGACAACACGTGAAGGTGCAAGCACTGAGACATTAAATATTAGGAATTAATTAAGCTGCCAACAGGACACAGAATCCTGCAGGATTCGGGATGGGCTGTGCAGATCCATGGGTTTTTTTTCCCTAAGAAGAGCTTTGGGATAACTGGGAGTGCCCATAACAAACCCACAGAGGTGGATCTGGAAAAGTCTGGGAGCATCTGGGAGCTGCTGGGATCTCCAGACACCACATGAAGGTGCAAGCACTGAGCTATTAACTATTATTAATTAATTAATCTGCCTACAGAACACACACAAAATCCTGCAGGATTTGGGATGGGCTGTGGAGATTCCCAGTTTTATTTCTCCAAGTAGAGCCTTGGGATAACTGGAAGCGCCCATAACAAACCCACAGAGGTGGATCTGGTGAAGCCTGGGAACTGCTGGAATTTCCAGACAACACGTGAAGGTGCAAGCACCGAGACATTAAATATTAGGGATTAATTAAGCTGCCTACAGGACAGAAAATCCTGCAGGATCTGGGATGGGCTGTGCAGCTCCCCAGTTTTATTTCTCCCAGCAGAGCCTCGGGATAACGCGGGTTTGGAAGCCGGTCCCAGGATTAGGAGTGAAAGGAAGGGAAAGGCGAGCTCGGCGCTGTCCCCACCCCTGTCAACAAACACCACCTCGGAGAGAGCCGAGCTTTGTCTCAATTAATCCGGGAGGGGAAGAAAGCAGCGGGGTAAAAGCTCCTCTTTTAGCTCTAATTAGTGCATTTGGGAGGATCGGGTTGCGCAGGGCCCCGCTCCAGAGGCACTTTGCAATTCCAGCGTTTCGGGCTCCATTGAGAGCGGACAATCGGGGCCCTGCCAGGTGAGGGTGAAAGCCCGAGCGAGCGCATACTTACACCCGGGATATCCTGGGAGAGAGAGACACACCGGGGTGATAAGGGACAGAGATAACCAGGAGAACAGGTTACAGGCTGAGCCGGCCCCGCTCAGAATTCCCCCCGGGATTCCCGGCGGGATGGGAGGCAGCGGATGTGCCTGGAGTGAGGAGCCTCGGGAGAGCTCGGGGGGATGGACAGAGACCCCTCAGGGGGACCCCTGGCAGTGCCCAAGGCCAGGCTGGACACTGGGCTTGGATCTGCCTGGGACAGCGGGAGGTGTCCCTGTCCGTGGATGGGATGGGATTTAAGGTCACTTCCAACCCAACCCATTCCAGGATTCTGGAGCATCTCTGCCCTGGGAGAGCTGGGAATGTTTCCTGGAAAAGGGAGAATTCCAGAGAATCCTCAGAGTCCCTGAAGGGGCTCCAGGAGAGCTGCAGAGGGACTGGGGACAAGGGACAGAGGGACAGGACACAGGGAATGGCTGCCACTGGCCAAGGGGAGATTGGGCTGGGATCTTGGCAAGGAATTGCTGGCTGGGAGGGTGGGCAGGGCTGGGCTGGAATTCCCAGATTGGCTGTGGCTGTCCCTGGATCCCTGGCAGTGCCCAGGGCCAGGCTGGACATTGGGGCTTGGATCCACCTGGAACAATGGGAGGTGTCCCTGCCCATGGATGGGGTGGAAATGGGATGATCCTTAAGGTTCCTTCCAACCCAAACCATTCCATGATTTTATGACTTTATGAACTGAGCCAGGCTGGGGTTTGGTCACATTTTAACACCACTGAGCATGGAGCTGCTCTCCTCCTGTCCCACCACCTTCCCAGCCTCTGCCACAATCCCAGCTCTCTGCCTGCCTCAATTTCCCAGCTCTCCCAGATGCTGCATGGCCAAACTCCCAGATTTTGGGTGTCCCTTTATTTTAGCACTTTACTGTTAGCTCTGAATAAACCTCTCACTTTCCCATCTTGGATTTAGGTCACAAATTCACTGTGTATCACAGAATTAACCCGGCTGGAAGAGCCCTCCAAGGTCCCCAAATCCAACCATCCCCAGCATTTCCACATGGCCCTGAATAACCCAGGGATAACACAGCCCATAAAACACCAGTATAAAAACAACCCCGTGAGGTTTAAAAGTCCTTTTAAATCCAGTGTAGCCCCCGTGTCCCTCACTGGTGCCCTTGGGGTGTCCTGAGGTGCTGTGACATCCGTTTTCCTCATCTGGAAAAGGAGAGGAGCGGGACCATGATGACACAGAGGGAACCCCAAAAGTTCACAAACACTCCGAGGTCGCTCACAGAATCAGAGATCCAGAGAATAATTTGGGTTGGAAGGGATCTTGAAAGCCCATCTAGTGCCACCCCTGTGCCACCACTGTCCCAGGGTGCTCCAAGCCCGTCCAACCCGGCCTTGGGTGCTTCCAGGGATGCGGCTGGGTTTGGATTAACCATGGAATCACAGCATGGGGAGCAGTCTGAGGTGATTTGGGGTCTCCCTTTCTCCTCGAGGAGGAGGTGGCGAGTTTAGGGTTGGGACCACACTTCCAGAAGAACATTCAAGGCCCCAGGATCCCTGGAAGTGTCCAAGGCCAGGTTGGACAGGGCTTGGAGCAGCCTGGGACAGTGGGAGGTGTCCTGCCCACGGAACTGGATGGGCTTTAAGGTCCCTTTCCCACCCAAACCATTCCATGATGCCACGAGGATCCCCTCCTGCCCTCTCCTCCGTGCAGGACCCAGCGCTGCAGCGCCCGTGCCAGGAGCCGCTCGGAAAACGCTAAATTCCCACTTTTTGGCTCATTCTCCGTCCCACCAGCTGGAAAACGACCTGGGAGGTCTGCCGGGAGCAGGAGCAGAGTGGATCCTTCCCAAGCCAGCTTGGAGCTGGACCAGCGGAGATCATCTGGGAGACCCACCACGGGCAGGGGGTGACAGGCAGAGCAAATCCCGCTTTTCCTGGGGCCTGCGGCAAATCCCGCGGCGTTCCCGGCTCGCTGCCGGCCCGCAGGACTGGCACAGCCCCCCGGGAGCCAGCCCGGAGCCCCGGGAGCTGTTCCCGGCACCGCTCCAGGGCTTGGGATGGAGCCGTGCGGAGCATGTGAACTGCGGCCCTCAAAGGATGGATTGAGGGAGCGCCGGAGAAGGGAAAGAAATGGAAATAAAAAGGTAGAGAGAGATAGAAATGGGAAAATAAAATAGAAATAGAAATGGAGGTAAAAATATGGAAATAGAAACAAATAGGAATGTAGAAATGTAGATATATAGAAATAAATATAGAAATATAGACACATAGAAATATAGAAATATAGAAATATAGAAATAAATACAGAAATATAGACATATAGAAATATAGAAATATAGAAATATAGAAATATAGAAATATAGACATAAATACAGAAATATAAAAATATAGACATATAGAAATATAGAAATATAGAAATAAATACAGAAATATAGAAATATAGACATATAGAAATATAGTCATATAGAAATATAGAAATATAGAAATATAGAAATAAATACAGAAATATAGACATATAGAAAAATATAAAAATTAAAAAAATATAAAAATACATAAACAAATAAATATATAAATATATATAAAAATATATATGTAAAAATATATATAAATGTAAAAAATATATAAATATAGAGATATAGAAATATGGAAATATAGAAATAGAGATTAAAAACAGAAATGGAAAAAAAATAGAAAATAAAATCTAGAAATAGAAATAAAATATAGAAATAAAAAGAAATAAAAATTGAAAGAAATAGAACTATTGAAATAAAAAGAAATTAAAAAGAAATAAAAGTATAGAAATAGAAATATAGAAATAAAGAAATACAGAAAGAAATGTAGAAAAAAATACAGAAACAGAAATGAAAACAAAAATAAATAGAACTACAGAAATAAATAGAAATAAAAATATAGAAATAAAAACATAGTAATAGAAATAAAAGAACAGAAATAGAAATAAAAATAAACAGAAATAGAAATAAATTTAGAAATAAACAGAACTATAGAAATGTAGTAAAAACATAGAAATAGAAATTAATTTTAAAATAAATACATAGAAATATAAATATAGAACTATAGAAATTTAGAAATAATTAAAAATAAAAATACAGAAATCCCAATAAATATAGAAGTAAATAGAAATAGAAATACAGAAATAAATATAAACAGAACTACATAAATAAAATTCAAAATATAGATATGAAAAATAGAAATGTAGAAATAAAAAGAAGTAGTAATAGAGAAATACAGAAATAGAATGGAATAAAATAGAATATTCTCAGGTGGAAGGGAACCTACAACAACATGGCCCAACCATTTCATGACCAAAAATTGTTCATGCCATTGCCCAAACACTGAAAAATTCAGGATAGCCACTCCTGCCTGCAGCCCAGCACATTTTAAAGGATTTTAGAGCTGGAGGTTCATCTTTACAGCAAAATTTTCTGGTAGGACAAGGAAAACTCTGCTTAAGAGCCAATAAAAAGAAGGACCCGCAGCCAAGCCATTGGATTTTGAAATGTGAGATTTGGGTCGACGAGATAAAATGGGATTTTTCCATCTGAGCTCCCTCTGTCCACCCAGGGCCGAGATCTTTGCTCACAGCAATGGAAAGAGCTGCTACAGCACGATGGGGGTGGAAATTCTCCTGGGATTTGAGGGCCACACTCACTTCTCCAGCAGGATGAGGGCTGTGGTGGGGTTCACACGAAGGTACTTGCACGTGGGCTGTCCGTAGTCAGCCAAGTATGTCGACCAATCCCACTGGATGAACAGATCCAGGAGCTGGAAAGGAAAAACAAACGGGGTTTGAAAAAGCTGGAAAAGGCTGCAGGTGTTTGCCTGGAAGCTGGCAGAGGTCCTGGGCAGGTGGAGTTATCCATAAAAAGAAATGAATGCAGGTTTTATTAATTTGTTTCATATTATTCTGTTAAGGTTTCATCATTAACTTGATTGTACTTCATTATTAATTTATGAATATTTAACACTGATTAATGCAGGGTTGTATTAATTTAGCCATTGAGCATTGCTGCTCTGTGATCCCTAATTTTGGGGATCTGAGGGACATTTGATGTCTGAGGCACCTCAAGGACGTGGGTGACAAACAACCCCAGTGCCCTGACACTCTCGGCTATGGCAGGAGGGAACTTTTGGGGTCAAAATCCCCACAAGCTTCTTCCGTCCCCAAACAACCCCCAGTGTTGTTCTACCCATTCCCCACAGATTTCTCACCACCCTGGGCTCATCCCAACACCCTCCAAGTGCTTTGGAAGGGCCTCCAAAGCCCAGAGGAGCTCGGGGGGTTATTCTGGGTGAGTGCAGCTCCCGGAGCTGGGAGTCCCAGGTGCTTTCCAGACGTTGGTAAGAGAAACCACCAGGCCTTGGCAGCGGGGGAAGGAAAAGGGATTAACTCGGCCATCCGTGACGGTCCCTGCTCCAGACCGCCAAAATTCCCACCCGCAGCCCTTCGTGCCCACAAATGACCCCGCTCCTCCCAGCCAGGTGAGGGATGGGCAAACAACAGCCCAGGTTGCCCAAATGCCCTCTTCCCACACTGTCCCTATCCTTATTTTCCTTAAAAAGCCAGGAGCTGCCATGCCCTCCTCACATGAGGATTGCCTCACCTCAGTGAGGACTTGGCTTCTCCACCCACCCATGAGGGCACAGGTTCGCTGTGTATCACAGAATTATTCCGGTTGGAAGAGCCCTCCAAGGTCACCAAATCCAACCATCCCCCAGCACTTCCACATCCATCCCTGACCCATGGGTTAGAGATGTTCCCTAAATGCCCAAGTTCCCTAAATGCCCTCTTCCCACACTGCTCCTATCCTTATTTTCCTTAAAAAACCAGGAGCTGCCATGCCCTCCTCACATGAAGATCTCCTTCCCTCAATGAACACTTGGCTTTTCCACCCACCCATGAAGGCACAGTCCAATGCCCTCTTCCCACACCATTCCCATCCTTGTTTTCCTTAAAAGCCAGGCTCTCCCCTGCCCTCCCCACATGTGGATCTCCTCACCTCGACAAGGACTTGTCTTCTCCACCCACCCACAGGGGCACGGCCCAGGATTCCCGGGATGCCGCCTTCACCTCTGCCCCATCCACAGCAGGTTAATTAAGAGCTCCTGCCGTTCCCCCCTCCCAAAGATCCCGTCTTGGAGCGCCGCCGTGACCACTCTATTTGGGGACAGGCTGCCAAGCGCGTGGACGTCTTCATCGCCCGCTCGGCGCGTCCCGGTGCCCACCACCGGAGCTGGGAGAGGCCGGGCCCGTCCGCGGCCAAGCGGGGCCCATAGAGGCCTCATTGTCCCCGCGTCGCCATGGTTTTCCTGGAGGCCCCGGCGCTGTTTAACAACGCATCCTGCCCCGCCAAGAAGGGGATTTAGCTCCTCCGAGACCTCCAGATACAAAACAAAAATGTGCAACAAGATTCTTTTTGACTATGTAGGTCAGGGCAAGGAAAACAAGCTGTCGGGAACAATCCCCCGGGCTGGCGGGGGGGATGGATTAGCCGGGACCTAAGAGGGCTTTTCCAGCCCGGGTCCCGCTCGGCTTTGTCCGGCGGGGCCTTTGTGTTGAACTACAAACCCGAGCTGAACATCATTGGCAGGAGGTTTTTCCAAGGGGGCACCTTCGAGAGAGACAACCTTAAATATGATTTCACAGGCGCTTTTCAGGCCGAGCGCCGGGGCCAAAACGCTTCCGCGGGGCTTGGCGGCTGCTGGGAGGAGTCGCTTGGTTGTACAGGCTCAAAGGGAACCCCCACAACGCGCCAAAGACCTCTTGCTGGTGGCCCCCGGGAGGCTGAACGTGCCTCAGGCAAATCCCAAACAAAGCCTGAACGAGTTCTTGCCATGGAAAGTGCGTGGCCGGAGCATCCAGGGGCCAGGTAGCCATTTGTGGGGAGAGGGAATAAAGAACCAGGAGGAAAGGGATGAAGGAAGAAAGGAAATAAAAAAAGTGAGGATTAGGAAGGGTTTGGAGAAGATGGAATTAAAATGTCAGGAGTTGTTCTGGCAGAGGCTTGGGAGCAGTGCAGGAGCTCGGAGGGACATGGAGCTGCTGCAGGAGCCAGGCTGGAGAGCTGGGAATGTTCCCCTGGAGAAGGGAAGGCTCCAGGCAGAGCTCAGAGCCCCTGGCAGGGCCTGCAGGGGCTCCAGGAGAGCTGCAGAGGGACTGGGGACAAGGGACAGAGGGACAGGACACAGGGAATGGCTCCCACTGCCAGAGAAACTCCAGTGACCTGGAGCCATCGACAGCAGCTCCACACGAGCCCAGGTGTGCCCAGGTGGCCGAGAAGGCCAAGGGCACCTGGGCTGTGCCAGCACTGGGGTGGCAGCAGGACCAGGGCAGTGCCCGTCCCCAGTGCTGGCACTGCTGAGGCCACAACCTCAAATCCTGGGGCAGATTTGGGCCTCAGCCGGGGGGGTCGGGCTCTGCTCCAGGGAACAGGGACAGGAGCAGAGGGAACGGCCCCAGGGGAGCCTCAGGGTGGGCATCAGCAGGAATTTCCTACATGGAAAGGGCTGTCCAACCTGATGGAGACCCTATCCCTGTAAGAACTTGGAGGATCCACTTGGGGACATGGGTCAGCGGTGGCCTTGGCAGTGCTCAGGAAAGGCTGGACTCGACCTCTGAGCGCTTTTCCAACCATATTGATTCCGTGACTCCCAGCGCTCCCACCTCAGCCTGGACCTTCCCGGAGCTCTCGCAGAGCCAGACCACCCCCAGGTGGCTCCCGACAGTGACGGATGGGCTGTGTATTTTCCAACTCTTTGCCCACATCCATCTTTTTTGGCTCGGCAGGTCCGCGGACGGCCGGGGCCAGCACCTTTGGCCCTGGCTGCCGGCGCTCCCGGCCCGGCTGCGGGTCGCGCTCCGGAGGGGAGAGGTCCTGCAGGAGGAAGCCCGAAGACTCAGGGAGAGCTGCCTCCAGACGATTTATCTGTCACATAAATGTGGTTTTATTGGTTTTACTGCTTCAACTTTTCACCTCTGCTGCTAAATCTGAACGGGCCGAGGGGAAAGGAAAAAAAGGGAAAGGAAAAAAGAGCCGGCAGCGCGGGGCTGCCGCGGGTCTGCCGGGGGAGTTTCCAAATCAAATATGCAAATACCATTAATTCTTTAAACTGGAGTCTCCCCTTCAAGGCCATAAATCAAACTCGACAGCACATCCACTGGGGGGTGGGGGGGGAGGAAAAGGAGAGGAGGGAAAGGGAAAAAAGAGGAGGAAAAAATTAAAAGGAGCTTTCACCACGGTGATGTGGGAGTGGGATAAGATCGGGAAGCTGCAGACGTGCTTGGGGCTGGGGACTTGCAGCTTCCCAGGGTTACAGGAACACCTTGAGGAGGAGCAGGGAGAGGTGCAGGTATAGCTTTATAAAAACGGAGAAGTAGAGGATGGTTTGAAAAAAATGCCAGAGAAAAGGTATTAAAAAGCACTAAAATTGGTTTTATACACATACATGAGCTTGTATCCAAACTGAAGTGTAGAATTCAAGAGAAGGAAATGTTGGAATGAAATAATTAAACTGGGAGCCAGTTCCCAGCCCTGTCCCTGCTTCCCCTAGGAAGAACTTTCCCCCCCATTTCATGGAATCACGGAATCATTTAAACTGGAAAAGACCTTTCACATCATCAAATCCAACCACCAGTTCCACCTCAAAACCACTTCCTTTTCTCTCCTCCTTGCAACGTCACCACCTCAGACTCTTCAAAAAACGTCCTTTTTATCCAAGCAGACAAGTTTTCATGCCCCTCACCTCAAGCAGAGGTCAAGGATGGCTGAAAGGTCCCTGCAGGAGGAGATGAGGCCGTGGTTGGGCTCGGCATCCCCCTCCAGATGGGAAGGAGAGCAGGGACAGTTTGTTCTGTCTGACGACAGCGTGGAATCTGGATGGAATCCTCCCAGCCAAGCCAGGAGCACTGGAATGCGAATCCAAACTGACTCCAAACACGGTTTGCAAGCCCTGCCAGAGCTCCTGGAACCAGATCTAAGCCACCACCGGCGTTCGCACGCTCCCACCCGTGTCACAGTCATGGAATCATGGAATGGTTTCGCTGGGAAGGGACCTCAAAGCCCACCCAGATCCAACCCCATGGACAGGGACACCTCCCACGATCCCAGGTGGCTCCAAGTCCCAATGTCCAACCTGGCCTTGGACACTCCCAGGGATGGGCCCTTGACTGCCCCATCTGGCCCAGCATCCTCCAACAGGGAATTGCACCAAAAACTCCTGACCTGCAGGAAATTCCCATGGGAATGCACCAGTTTTCCCAGGAAAAGGGACAGGACTTGGTTGCACAAGAGCCATCCCCTCACTGTGGTTTTCCAGTCCTTTAGGGGTGGCTACAGGAGGAGGAGGAGGAAGAGGAGGAGGAGGAGGAGAGGGAAGATCTCTCTTCTCAAGGAACCCCATGGAGAAGACAAGGAGAAAAGGCTCCAAGGTGCTACAGGAGAGGTTTGACCTCCACACAAGAAAGAAATTCCTTGGAGGGAGACCCATCTTCCACTGGGACAACTTCCCCTGGATGTGGTGGAGATCCCACTGCTGGAGGTTTTCGGGATGGACAGGGCAGGGCTCCTTCCATCCATTCCGTCCCCACTCCAGGTTGGGCCAGATGAGCCCTCAAGGTTCCTCCTAACCAGGGTGGTTGTGTGATTCCATCCCAGAAAAAAACTTCCCTCTGGTCCACCACCAGATTTCCTCCCAGGGACAAGGTGGAGCGCCGAGAGGGATTTGCTGGGATTGGATGGATTTGGATTCCATCATGATGGATTGGGGACAACTTTCCTCTGCCAGCACCATCCCAGCAGATGAAATGGTGCCAGGGTTGATGGGAAATATTCCATAAAGAACTAAACCCTTCCTTCCACAAAAGCCTAAATTAGGGAATTTGGTCCTTGTTTCTGCAAGCACACCCAGCTGGGTCGAGGTGGGGTGAGGTCTTCCTCACGGTGGGATTTTGGGGACACTCAGATCCCCAGGGAGTGACAGCGATGCCACGTGGTTATGGCCAAGTTTTGTGATGAGTTTTATGTTCCCAGGGCATGGAAAAGCATGAATTCAGTCAAGTTTGGTGTTTTCCCAGCTGGAAGCAGCACTCCTGCTCTGAGCCCTGCTGAGGGCCACGTCCATGAGCTGGATCATGTCCCTGAGTGCCCACTCTGGTTTTCCATGGAAGAAGGAGGAAATATTTTCAGATCCAAGGTGAAAACAGCTCTCAAAAGCTCCATTATCCCTCCTTATCCTCACAACCAGAGTCTGATGTTCCTCTTCCCAGGGTTTTTGTACCTGGCATGAACAACCTCTGACCCAACACCTTCCACAAACCAGCTTTGATTTGTACGAGATCACACCCTGAACTTCTAAACCTCGGGAGGAATTTCCTCTAAAAAGCTCCTTTCCCTGACTGAACACCACAGCTCCTCAGGAAAGGGGACAACGAGAGGCCACCCTTGTCCCCACCTGGAGGACGGGACAAGACGTCCCAGTGGGATCAGAAAACAGTGGTGACACCCAGTCCTGCTGGGGACTTCCATGAAAGACACACAACTATGGAAAACCAGTGGCAATTCTCAGTTTGTCCACGTCCATAACCCATCCCACCACCGGTGGAGCAGCCCCTTCCACCATCCAGCAGGGAATTGTCACGGATCACAAAAAACCCAAGGAGCTTCCAGCAGCAGCAGCCACGGACAAGCACAGTCCAAATAATTTATTTTGGGGAGGTTTCAATTACGCCTCGTGGGAAAGGAATACTGAAAGAGAAAGAAATATTCCAACCCCTGGGAAGACGTGGGGTTTGGACAATAGCGTTCCCAAAAAGAAAAGGCACCGGGAATTGGAACATGATGTTTGTTGTTGAATTTGTGAAAGGCACGGAGGGGGAAATCGTGGCCTAAGTGAAAACAGGAGCGGATCTGTCACTGGTTTCACTGGAAAGGAGGATTTGCTCTGGGAATTGGGTGTCCTTGGGGTGAGGGGTTGGAGAGCACCCGCAAGGAATTGGTGATGGACAAGGAAAGGGATCAACACATGGAGCACAGGGAAGGAAAATCTTAATTTAGGTGGTCCCTTAATTACCTGGATTTCTGAGAATTACTATAGATCCAAGAGTCCTGCTTGGACCTCTCTGTGAGACACAACAACCACAAGTGACTCCTCCAGGTCTCCTGGGATGTCCCACCCAGGGATGTCCTCCTGGAGAGAACAGAACCAATTCCAAGCTCCTCACCTCACATTTAAATGGGCTGATCTTGCAAGTTACAAGCAGCAATTTAACTTTTTTTTCTCTTTCTGTGTGCAAAAGTCAAACAGTTCCTGGAAAAAAACCCCAACAAAACATGAGAGGAATCTGGAAGGATTTATGGCAGCCAGGACAGTTTGTAACCGAGAGAGGTTTGAGACCAACAAAACCCAAATCTGTCCAGTCTGCATTATTTTCAGCTTCACATTATTGCCTGTTTATAGGTTCTTGTATTCCTGATAGCCCAGATTTCCAGGGAAAGGTCTCCACAAAGCTTTTTTTGCACAGAGATCTCCTGGTTTTCCAGCTGCAAACATTCATCGTTTATTAGGAGGAAAACCTCTGGCTTTCCACCTCTGCCTTTCCACCTGCTTTGAAGCCACGCTGGAATTACGTGCGGTTGACTGTTCTCCTCTTCCCAAAGGAATTTTTCCCAAGGGTCTTGTTAAAAACTTTGTAGGATTTTACCTCAGAAAATTCGTGGTTTTGAGCACCAGGAGTGGCTGAGGGAGCTGGGAAAGGGGCTCAGCCTGGAGAAAAGAGGGATCGGGGGGACCTTGTGACAGCTCCCTAACAGGAGGGGACAGCCGGGGGGCGAGATTTGGGATCTTATCCCAGGGAACAAGGACAGGAGGAGACGGAACGGCCTCAAATTGTGCCAGGTTGGATATTGGGAAGATTCCTTCCTGGAAAGGGCTGTCCAGAGGGGACGCTGAGGATCAGCACCACGTGTGACAGGGGTGACAGCCCTGGAAAGTCCCCCCAAGCTGCGCTCAAGGCCTGGCTTCAGTCACCCACTGGATCCCTGCCCGCAGGGAAAGCTCCGCTAAATTCTAGGGAAATCCCGAGTTTCTCTCACCCATGGCACAGCCCTTGGAAAATAAAAACACGCAAGGTCTGAAAATGATTTGGTGCAAAACCCCTGGGATTTCAACGTTTCGGGATCGAGTCGTTCCCAGCGATAACACCCGGACAGGGGGATTTTATGAACGGCCACGGGAACAAAAGAAAGCGGAGCTTCTGGATTTAGTGGCCAATTTGCACTCCTAAAAATAACCCCTTGGACTCATCCCATTCTCCAGGCGGGTTCAGGAGTTTGCAGGGAAGGCAAGGCGGATTCCCACCCTCTGGACCCTCCGATGGCACACGGGGACAATACTGGGCAGGAGCCAGGAGGAATGAAAGAGCCTCGGAAGAGCGTTCCGCAGGGAATTCCACTATTGAATAACGCTTGGCTTTTCCATTGAGCCGCCACAAAGGGGGATTCATTCCCCAGGCAAAGATGGCTCCTGCAGCAGCATCCCCCGGATCGGGTTCTGGTGGAGCTGCACCCAGCAAGGATGGGGCTGGATAAACCCTCCGGGATCAGCATCCGGCACCGCAGGGGAGAAATTCGGGATGTGATGTTTGGAAAGCGCTCAGGGTGTCGATAATATTGATATAATATTAATACACTTGATATTTTAATTATTTTATCCCAAATTAATGTAGTTATTTCTGATTTATTTCACGCTTTTTCTTTGTCCCAGGATGGGCTAGCACCTTGCCCAGTCTCGTGAGCATAAGTACTTGTAGTGCTATGTTCCTCCTGATTTTAGGGTTAGAAATCAGCAGCATGTACCAACATTTTATAAAGGGGAAGGAATACACCATAATTTATGGGCATGTTTTCTTTGGAACACACTTCTGGAATAACCTGAAAAAATCTCTGCAAGTGTGAGATATATATAGATATATATCTATACATATATATATATATATACTTGTGTATATACACACAAGTCTAAATACTCCTTAGAGGCTGTTTTGAAGGTGTTTTGGGGAGGAGAAGGTGGATTTTTGAAAAGATCCGTGGTTGGGAGTTGGTGGCTCCGTGCTCAGGTATCCCATTAACAGGGAATTCCTTTTCCACTGCTGCATTCCAGGTGTTCACAGCTTTCTGGGTTTCCCTGCCTGACCCACACATGCAAACCAGTGGCTTCAAAGAAAACATTAGGGAATAACGTGGAAATTCCAATATTTCAGCAGCAGAGGATTCTTTAGTCAGGGAAGAGTGACCATGAGCACAAAAAAAGCACAAAATGCCTAAAAACAGGAAAGGGGGTTCAGAGGAGACAAATCAGGAGTTGTCCAAATAAACCTATAGGAAACATCTCCAGCATTGTACAGTTGGGAAAAAATCATCCCCAAAAGGGGGAAAAAAAATCACTTTAATGCCACTTTTCCAGGAGGGAGCATTCCCAACTGATCGACGGAGCAGCCGGAGAGCTTCGGGGCCGAGAGGGGTCAGTGCTGCCCACCAGCAGCAGCCCAGGCACCTGCAGGGAGCAGGTGACACCGAGCCAGCTTTTGGGACAGACAGAGCCCAGCGGGTGCCACCAGCACCGGGCTGGGACACCCAGACCCCCAGCCAGGCCATTTCCCTTTGAGGGATCCCACCAGCAGCAGGGAGCAGGGATGGGTGAGCAGCAAACCCTGAGGATTCCTCCTTTCCCTAGTGTCAAAACCCTGTGAGGTTTGTGATGTTTGAACATCCTGATATCTCCAAAAACCACCGGCATCACCTCCCTGAGCCCCAGGGGGCCAAGCACTCCACGCTTCTCTTTCCTGTTGCCGCTCAGCTGATGCCAAATCCTCTGAGAAGCTGCAAGTTTTTCTTGTGTTTACATGTTAAAAAAAGGGGCTAAAAAAAAAAAAAAAGGAAAAAAAAAAAAGGAGGTGACCTCTTGCTCACCCCAGGCAGGCTGTGAGGAGCTGCCGCTGCCTTCACCTCCGGCTGAACTTCCAGATTATCTCAGCCAAGATTCACCTTGCACTGAACTTGTACCCGGAGCACGGCACAGTCACGGAGCCCTGATTAAACATTGCAGCACCACGGGACCATAAATTTATACATTTAATGAGGATTAGCAGCGCTTCCTCCCGCCCTCCTCGGGCTGGGGACCGATGGAAGCGCTCACCAGCACGGGTTGGACATGGAAAAGCTGGGAATGAGCAGGAGACGAAGCAGCTCCTGTGCCGTTCCCTGTGTGCGGAACACATGGCAAATCCAGCGGGAGCAACCCATGGAGGGCTTGCATTGCTTCCCACCCAAAAAAAACCTCAGGAAAAAGCAGAAATGCAGTGGGACACGGCGCTCCAGGAGCCCGTGGGTCCCTTGGCCCAGCAGGAAACCGTCCGCAGGCCGTGGCCTCCTAAACTCTGGCTGCCCTCTTCCCACCGAGCGCCGCATCCCAGCGCCGTCCTCCCGTCTCTTTTCCAGGACGGACGCGTGACGGGAGGCAGAGGCGGCTGCTGCCTCCTCCTCCTCCTCCTCGTCCTCCTGCTGCTCCTGTCCCAGCTGCCACGGAGGGAACGGGAGAGCTCCGCGCTCGCCGACGCCGGCCGGGGTCACTCGGCCGCGCCAGGGGAGAACGTCTGGGCGGCGAAATGGATCCGCTCAAGTTCAAGTGCTTGGAATGCCTCCCTCTTTTTTTTTTTTTCATCTCTCTTTTTTTTTTTTTTTTGAAGAAACTAAACTAATACATCCCTGCTTTTCCTGATAACTTCCTCCTTTCCCTCGGAGGTTTTGTTTAGCAGATCCATTGTTCTCGGCCAGCCTTGCCCTGGGGTCCAATTTGAGAGCGTTCTCATTTTTCCCCCCCTATGTAACTGATGCTTATTTCTTTAAGCTCCACTGTAAACACAAAGCACACGGCAGAGCCCTGGCCCGCCTTTGCAGGAGGCAGCCTCAGCCCTGGAACTGCTTCTCCGTGGGGTTTTTTTTTATTGGAAACAAAAGGATTGGGTCTCCTTGCTCCAAGGAGTCAAACACCTGCGGGATGCGAGAACCCGCGGGTGGTCCGGCGGCTCCGTGACCCTTTTCTGCTTCCAGAAATGCGGCTTTGCTAATTAAAGACTTCTTGATTGTTCGTTAGGGGCAGGGGTTGAGGCAGCAGGACCCATTGGAGGTGGCCTGAAGGTCCTTGGGGTGCTCGGGGTGAAGGAGGAGCCACCAGAGCCTCCCCTGGGAGGGGTGGCACAGGGGGACCAAAGTAAACAAATAGAAAAGAAATCCTTGGAAGAGGCGAGAGCATTTTAGATGGTCCCAGGGACATGCCAAGAGATGGGGATTTGGGAAGTGTGGGTGACAAGGCCACCACTGACCCCTGTACGCCAGTGCCACATCCACAGGGCTTCGAAATCCCTCAGGGATGGGGACTCCAAACCTCCCTGGGCACTTCCAAGGCCTGAGCACCCTTTCCATGGGGAAATTCCTGCTGATGTCCACCCTGAGGCTCCCCTGAGGCCGTTCCCTCTGCTCCTGTCCCTGTTCCCTGGAGCAGAGCCCGACCCCCCCGGCTGTCCCCTCCTGGCAGGAGCTGTGCAGAGCCACAAGGGCCCCTGAGCCTCCTCTGCTCCAGGCTGAGCCCCTTCCCAGCTCCCTCAGGGATTCTGCAGCCCCTTCCCAGCTCCCCCAGGGATTCTGCAGCCCCTTCCCAGCTCCCTCAGGGATTCTGCAGCCCCTTCCCAGCTCCCTCAGGGATTCTGCAGCCCCTTCCCAGCTCCCTCAGGAATTCTCCAGCCCCTTCCCAGCTCCTGGAAAAGGTTTCCCAAAGTGGAAGTGTCCCGGGCCAGGCTTGGAGCACGCTGGGATAGGGAAGGTGAGGAACAGGGTGGAACCAGGCTCTTTAGGGTCCTTTCCCACCCAACCCATTCCATGGTAAAAGAGGAGGATTTAACATTCCCACTCACTCCAGGTCTGCCTGGGAGCATGGCCGGCCTCTTTCCCCCTCCACAAACCTCCTCCTGCGGAGAAAGCCCCGAGTTTATCTGAACCTGTTCCCTTTTTGGTGGATCCAAACCATCTCGGGGACTTGGAGTTTGCAGGGAACCAAAGCGTGGAGCCAGAAACTCCAGCGGAGGACGTGCCACGCTTTTGGCAACTTGGAAAAACTCCTGGATGACCCAAGTTTGGCTCCTAATTAATTACAAGCCCCAAATCCTGCAGGACACACATTCCTGGGATTAAAATGATGCTGAGCAGGAGCTGAGGCAGGATTTGATCCCGTGGCTGCATCCGCCAGACGGCCCCGGGCACGGGGAGCCCCGGCAGGATTTATGGATATTTGTTGGAGATAAAAGCAACCCAAGAACCTCTGGGAAACAAAAGCCAAGGCTTTTTCCTTGGAGTGTCACAGTAACCCCTGGACGGCCCCGCGCTCATTGTCACAGCCCTGGAAAGGTACAAACAAAGGGAACTTTGGGTGCCAAGAGCTGGAGCAGCAGCGAGAGGAGCGGCAGAATTCCCTGTGCAGCCACTTCCAGGGCACAAATCCCGGGAAGAGAGGGTTTGGGATGTGCACCAGGAGCTGTCATCCCATTCCAAAGCGATTCCCAGGGGGAAAAGGAGAGCGGAGTCCTGGGATTGGGGGATTTGACACCAGGGTGGTGATGGGGGAAGAACAAAAAGCGCCTTTTGGGGTTAGAAATGCGCTTAAAGGGTTTTAATGGGGCTGGGAAGGGAGGGTTTGGGGTGGGAGTGGTTGCCAAAAAATGGGATTGGATCCCAAAATTGCTGCCGTGGTTATGGAAAGGTTCCCTAAATCTGATGCTCCTCCTGCCCCGAAGATCAGCAGCATCAACAAGGAAGGTGTTTTCCAGAATTTTGGGGAATTTGAAATGGGAGAAAACTGCTTTGGGGAGGTTGGAGTAAATGTAGAATGGGGGAAAAGGGAGAAAAATGAAAATAAAGGAAAAGGGGGAAAAGAAAGGAAAAAAAGAAAGTTAAAAGAAAGCAGGGAAAAGAAAGAAAAAGTAAAAAGCAAGAAGGGAAAAGAAAGAAAGAAAAAAGAAAGTAGAGAGAAAGAGAGAAAAGAAAGAAGAAGGAAGGTAAAAGGTAGAAGAAAAGCAAGAAGGAAAAGGAAGAAGGAAAAAAAGAAGGAAAACCAAAAATCAAAAATTAAAAACCAAAAAAAGAAGAAGAAAACAACAAGAAAATGAAAGACAGAGAAATGAAGGGGGGGAAGAAGGAAAGAGGGGAAAAGGAAAAGGGAAAAAAAGGGAAAATAAATAAAAAATTAAGGAAGGAAAATATAAAAAAGACAGGAAATAAAAATAATAGTAATGAAAAAATCCAAAGAAGTTTAATGTAGACAGAATTTCAGAGGAGGAGGATTTGCCAAGGCAGATCCAAACTCATCCAAGGAACCCTCATCTGCCACCTGGATTTGGGTACCAGGGTCTGGGATCTGCCACTGGGATTTGGGCACCAAATCAGGGATCTGCCACTTAGATTTGGGCACTGGAATCAGGGATCTGCCATTTGGATTTGGGCACAAAATCAGAGATCTGCCATTTGGATTTGGGCACCAAATCAGGGATCTGCCACTTAGATTTGGGCACTGGAATCAGGGATCTGCCACCTGGATTTGGGCACCAAATCAGGGATCTGCCACCAGGATTTGGGCACCAAATCAGGGATCTGCCATTTGGATTTGGGCACCAAATCAGGGATCTGCCACCTGGATTTGGGCACTGGGATCAAAGATCTGTCACTGGGATTTGGGCACCAAACTCCCGGTTCCAGGTGTGACAGAGCCACCAACTCCCACCTCCTTCATCCACGAGGGACACAACACCCAAACCCACCCATGATTTGTCCAACTCATGTGAGACCTCGGTGAATTCAGCCTAAACTAAGCCCAGCTCAACTTTAAGCCCAGCCTAAGCAGCCAGGCTAAGCCAAACCCCCTGTTCAGGGCATTTTCCACCCAAATGAGTCCTGTGTGCTCCCACCATGGTCCCGTTGCCTCATTCCCCTCTTCCCAGCGCGTTTTCCTGGCAGGAAGGAGCAGCAGCCGGGCCAAGCCGTCTGCTGGCCCTTCCCTGAGCTCCAACAGCGGTGTTGGAGACAAATAAATTTGTCTTTATTTACCCCAAAATGTGTTTATTTTCTCCTTCCCTTTTAATTTCATTATTGTTTGATAGGAACATAAAGCAGAAGCCCCGATCGATGCCAGAGGCTCCCAACCCAAGGGTTCCTCGGAAACTTCCTTGGGGTTGTCGGAACATTTCTGAGGGGTTATGAACTCCTTAAACAAACAGCTGAGGTCATTGTTAGTCACAAAAAGACAAAAAAAAAAAAAGAAAAAAAAAAAGGAAT
The DNA here is from genome assembly GCF_014805655.1 of Passer montanus. Lineage (NCBI taxonomy): Eukaryota > Metazoa > Chordata > Aves > Passeriformes > Passeridae > Passer > Passer montanus. Next base: position 1,123,614 of record NW_024357502.1, on the reverse strand, counting down.
TATTTCAGGAAATAAAAGAAAAGCAGGATTAAAGTTACAGCCAGAAGCTGCTCCCAGAGAAAGGAGCTGGGATGGGGGATGGCAAAATCCACAGTAAAACCACCAAGGAATCACGAGCCTGGCACTGGTTTTCCACTGGTTTTCCAGCTGCCATTCCAAGCCACTCTCTCTGTGTTTTTAAGATGTCAAATCCTCATCAAATCCTTCTCCTGGGACTCAGAGATCCCAACCCCAATTCCAAGGGTCACTGTCCAGGGAAGAGGAACTTTTGGGGGTGATTTTGGTGGCTTTTCAACCTCGGGATGGGATGCCACAGGACAGGAGCAATTCCAGAGTCAATGGAATGGAATGGAATGGAATGGAATGGAATGGAATGGAATGGAATGGAAAGGAAAAAGGGAAAGGGGAAAGGGGAAAGGGAAAGGAAAGGATCCACCAAAGCCATTGGATGCAGGGTGATCCTATCAAAGGACACATGGATACAACACCTGGATATCCATAAATTCAGGCACAGGGAAGGAGTGAGATCTGAGCACATTGGAAAAGCAAAGGAGACAGGCCTCTTATCCCACAAATTCCCAGTCCCAAGGAAGAGTCTGCCTGGCTGCCTCCACCCCAGCTCCTTCCCATCTCCTGATCCATGTGGGATGGAATTCCACCCACCCCGGAGGCTCCATTGGTTCCATTTCCAGTACCAGGGACACCACAATTCCCACTGGGCAGGGCTGCTCCCACCCCTGGCTGAGCCTGGGAGGTTTGGAGATCCTGGAGCGCTGCTGGGATCCACTTCCCACCTCCAGCAGCTCCAGCTGGGACATCCCAAATACCCAATCCCAGGGTAAGCTGGATGCACGGAGCTTCCTGCAGCCCTGAAAACTCCATGGAGTGGAGAAATTCCTGCTTTATCCTGCTGCTCATCCTTCCTTGCTGCTAACGAGGCTCTGTCCCAGCCTCATTTCTCATTCCTGCTTTCTCCTGCTTTCCTTCCAGCTTTGTGCCTCCCCTCTCTGTGTCTGATCCTCTTTTTTCCTTAAAAAAATCCCTGTTTTCTGCACGGCCCCAAAACCCCCTGAGCCTGCCCAGACAGAAACATGAATAAAATACAGAGGGAATTCAAAAAGAGAGGGAAAATTAAAAATAAATAAAAGCCAAGCAATCTCCCGGCAGGTGCTGCACTCTCCTTGTGCTCCAAGAGGAATTTTTCATGACATCCCATCACTTATTTAGGCTGTGGCTCCGTGACCTCCTGCATTTCCCTGCATTCCAACGAGGCATCAGCAGCTCCTCTGCCCACCTAAATCTCAGCCCAGCCCTTGGTTGGGCAAAAAAAGCCTCCAGGAAAGGCAGGAAATAAAGAATATTTAAGGAATTGATTGTACGATGGATCAACGGGAATGCTGAGTTCAGGAAAAATGCAAAGGAAAAGGGAAAGTCCTTGTGGATGGAGAAGATGTGGAGGAGATGTCAGTGGAAGCGGGAATCCAATGGATTTTTAATCCTCTGCTTGGTCTGATGCTGAAAGCTGCAGGGAAAAGATGGGATGGGCAGGAGGGAAAAGCAAAGCTGCTTTAAAATCACGGAAAAGGGTTGGAAAAGATCCTTCAGACCACGGAGTGCAACCATTCCCTGCACTGCCAAGGCCACCACTGCCCGGTGTCCCCTGTGCCACATCCCCAGGGCTTTACATCCCTCCAGGAATGGACATCCCATCACTTCCATGGGCGGTTCCAGTGCCAGCCACCCTTTCCATGAAGAAATTTCCCTAATTCCAACCTAAACCTCCCCAGTACAACTTGAGTCCGTTTGTCCTTGTTGTGTCCCTTGTTCCCCAGAGCAGAACCTGATTCCCACCTGGATTCACCTCCCTGGCATCCCAGAGAACCTCTCAGATCCATGGGTGGAGCTGCCCTGGGGGAGCCAAGCCCTGAAATGCTCCAGGAAATAAAGAGGAGCAAAACCAGCCCAGGACACACAAACAGAAGAGGAAATAAAAATGAGCAAATAAAACCCAGATCTGATCTCAGAGATGATGAAAATCAGCAGCTTCATTACGAAATAAATTAATTAAAGCCCATGGTAATTAAGGGTTAAGTGATTTCCAGAGTCATCCTGGGGCTCCTAAAAGCCACCAGGTCATGAGATAAAGAAGTGCTCAGTGAACATCAAATTGTGGTTTTATCAAAATTTGTATCTCGTGATCCATCTCTGATCCAGGGATGGGCAAACCTTATCCCATCTGAACCTCAGCCCATCTGGGAACTCCCTTCCTGATGGATTCTTGGGGAGTAACGAGGCGTGAGCCCCTCTCCAGGGGCAAGGCTGGACTTCCCCTGCTCTCCAATTTCCATGGAACTGGGAGTAATTTAAGAACCCTCCACCCTCGGTGGGATTGCAGTGAGCTCCAGAAGAGCTGGGAGGAGCTGAGAGGGAAAAGCAGGGGCAAAGCTCCCAGGCCATGTGAGCCTGGGTGTCCATTTCCTTTGGAAAAGATTTGGCTGGATATAGGATTAAATTAGATTGTGCTGTGCTATATGTAACAATTATATGGAACTTTGCATGGTTATACATCATATTAGATAATGTTGTTTATGGGGTTTATTATCTTATAAACTTATTAGACATGATGTATTTTATTACATGGAATCAAGGAATTATGCAGCTGGGCTCTCACCTCGGGGCCACAGGGACACCATTGCCACCTTTCCTTTGGGATCAACCCAGGGCTGAGCAGGGGAGTTTGCCCTGGGTCATTCCAGCCTCACCCACAACATCCCAAATCCCTCTCCCAGGGCTGCTCCCAGTCTCTTCCCACACAGATTCCCGCAGGTTTAAGGAATGAGAATCCAGCTCAAGCAGAGAACTGAGAAGGCGCTGCTCTACCTGGCCACAGCTGCAGCCTCAGCCACTGAGACAGATTTATTGCAACAATTAGCAGTAATTAAAATCTAGCATCAGAAACTGGATGGATCCCATTTTTAATATATTTTCATTTTAGGAACAACTCCCTTGAAATCAGCAGGAAAAAAAAGGGCAAAATCCCTTAATTCATCTGAACGAAGCCACTTGGAATCTGAGCAAGGCTGGAGTCAGGGGTAAGGACAAGGATCTGAGCCATCCTTTGAGGCTTATGGAAGCTGAAGGGAAGGAATCTTCCCTGCTCCCTGCCAGGCTCCCGGTGGAGCTGGGAAGAGGGCCCGGCTCCCGTCTCCCGTTTCTCTGCCCCCCAAGGCCTCAGCTGGGAGTTTACAATTGAATTTTCTGCAGGCGCAACGCGGAGCCCTTTGTGTACAGAACGTCTGATGGAAACGGCCTTTTTCAAATTAACCTGGAATTCGGGCAAAAAAACCTCCATGTGTTTCTGTTTCATTAGGGAAGGACATTTGGAAAGGGAAGAACGCTCGGGGAGGGCGACGGGGCTGAGCCGGCAGGGCCGGGTGGAAAACTGGGATCTCCTGCCACAAACAGCGCCAGAATTCCTCTGGGAATGACTTTGGTCTTCATGGAATTCATAAACTCCTTCCATGCATCCATCCCTCCCTCATCCCCCTCTCTCCTGGCTGCTCATCCTGAGCCCTCATGGTCCCAAAGTTGGATTTGGTGGCCTTGGAGGGTTTTCCCAACCTAATGATTCCATGATTTTGAGGTGAAAGGTGGAGTCACTCTTCCCAGCTCTTTCCTTTATGGATTAATTCTTCAGGAAAATGAGGCTTTCCTGGATATTTTTGATTTGGTTTAATACCTAAAAGGGTCAATTCTTTCCCTAAAATCCCAAGGGGAAGGGAAGGGAAGGGAAGGGAAGGGAAGGGAAGGGAAAAAGGAAAAAGGAAAAAGGAAAAAGGAAAAAGGAAAAAGGAAAAAGGAAAAAGGGAAAAAAAAAAGAAAAAAAAAGAAAAGGAAAAAAAAAGGGGAAAAAAGGAAAAATAAAAAAGGCAAAAGGAAAAAGGAAAAAGGAAAGGAATAAGACCAGACTCCCTACGGATGTAAGTCCCATGACAGCGATGTTTCTCACCTCAGATATTATAAAATATTGGGAAAAATATTGAAAAAATATTGAAAAATACTGAAAAAATATAGAAAAATACTGGAGAACAACAAAAAAGAAAAAATATTGAAAAAAAGTAAAATATTGTAAAATATTGAGGACCATTGAAAAATGCTGAAAAATATTGAAACAGTATTAGAAAAAAAGTAAAAAATATTATAAAATATTGAAAAACATTGAAAAAATACTGAAAAATATTGGAAAAAATTTGGAAAACAGATTGAGAAAGATGCTCAGCAAATCCACTGTGCATCCTCAGCAATCCAACCCTTCTCCAACCCAGCTCCCTCTGCCTCTTGGAAACCACTTCCCTCCCTACTGTTTTTTGGGATTCACACTTATTATTCTTCCTCTCCTCTCCTTTGTTATCACTCTGCTCTCTCCCTCCAGGCTTTTCCTCAGTCCTGTTGCTTAATTTTTCTAATCCCTGCCCCTCAGAGGGAGGAAGCCGTCCTGTTTTCCTTATTAATCAGGAATCTCTGGAAAGGCTCCGGGAGCGCGGAACGTTCCGGTTCAGCGCATTCCACCTCAACGGAGCCACCAGCACGCAGAGCCCACGGAGCCCGGCCCTCTTCCCTGGAATTGCCTTCCAAAACCACGGCCCAAAAAGGGTTTCCAAACCCCCTCCACCAAAAAAGGGGGTTGGGATTTTAGGAGCCACTGAAATTCCCCAAAAGTGCCGAGTTGGATGTGGGGATGAGGCTGAAGTTTGGAAGCTGGTGGGGTGGGGAAAGAGGAATGGTGTTCCCAGCTGGATTTTGGATAGCCATTGGAATGGGTTGGGAAGGAAGTCAGTGAGCGGTAGCAGCAGCTCACCGTGTCTGCTGGAAAACTCCTACCGGGATGGGATCATCCTGCTCCCCTGAGATCCCACCTGGAATTCCGTGTCCAGGTCTGGTGTCCCCAACACAGGAAGGACACGGAACTGCTGGAGGGAGACCAGAGAAGGGTCAGGAAAAGTAGAGCCAGGCTGGAGAGCTGGGAATGTTCCCTGGAGAAGGGAAGGCTCCAGGCAGAGCTCAGAGCCCCTGGCAGGGCCTGCAGGGGCTCCAGGAGAGCTGCAGAGGGACTGGGGACAAGGGACAGAGGGACAGGACACAGGGAATGGCTGCCACTGGCCAAGGGGAGATTGGGCTGGGATCTGGGCAAGGAATTGCTGGCTGGGAGGGTGGGCAGGGGCTGGGCTGGAATTCCCAGATTTGCTGTGGCTGCCCCTGGATCCCTGGCAGTGCCCAAGGCCAGGTGAGATGTTGGGGCTTGGAGCAGCCTGGGATAGTGGGAAGTGTTAATAACGAGGCTTTCACATTCCCAGAGGTTTTCCCATCCTAAGCCTCCCAAACTCAACCATCATCCTCCATCCCCTCTTCCAGGACCACCATGACATTCTATGTTTTTTTTTTTCCCCAGTTAATTCAGTACCTTCCCCACACTGGAGAAAAGCAAGCTTGTGTAACTGAGCTCTCTACTTTTAAGAAATAAAATAATGGGGGGGGGGGGAAAGGAAAATTCATGATAAATAATGAAAATAAAGAAAAAATGAAAAAAATAATGGAAAATTTAGCAATTCCTGAAGAGAGAGGGGAGAAACAAAGGATGGGGATGGAGATGATGGAGATGAGAAGAAGATAAATATTTCCCTACTGGCTCTGCATTGAAATTTGAGACACTACAGCCTGTAAGCAGCCAAAATCAAGGTTTACATTTACCTGTATCTATTAATATCTATTTATATCTAAATATCCATAAATCCACTTATCTGTCCCTACATCCATCCCAAATCCCTCCAAAATTTAAGGGCTTGATAAAAGAGGAAAGACAAAAAAATCAGCATCCACATAGAGAACATGAACAAAGATGTTCCTGGCTAACAATTCCACCCGTTCCCAAGGTGTGGGGCCTGAAATAATCCAGAATCTTCCTAAAATATTTTTTTAAAATCCCATTTAACCTTATTAACTCCTTGGGAGCACTATTCCCGTGGCCTGCAGAGACACTCCAAAAATTAAAGCTGTTTTCCCCATGGAATGCTGAGACACGATCACGATTTTTCAAAGTTTGGATCCAAATCCTGCAAAATTTGCATTCTTTACAAGGATGGCAACAACAAACTCCATCCCGGGGTGCTTCCCTGCAGCTCCATTCAACAATTCCCTCTTCACCTCCTCCCTCAGACACTTTCTTCCTCTGCAGCCTTCCCAGCCATTCCAAACTCGCCTTTCCAAAGCCTTGCCAGCCATTCCCAACTCCCCATTCCTGACCCTTCCCAGCAATTCCCAAACTCCCCATTCCTGACCTTTCCCAGCCATTCCCAAACTCACCATTCCAAAGCCTTCCCGGGCATTTCTAACTCCCCATTCCTCGCCCTTCCCAGCCATTCCAAACCCACCATTCCTGAAATCCCATCTCAATTTAATGACCCCTTTGGCCCAGCAGATTTTGCTGTGATATCAAACCCAATATTTTTATCAAACCCAATATTTTTATCAAATCCAATATTTTTATCAAACCCAGTATTTTTATCAAACCAAATATTTTCATCCCTGTCTCAAATCTTCCTCCAGGTTCATTCCCTGATCCCCCAACACCAAAAGGACGTTCCTGAGATAACTCCAGACCCAGATCCATTAACCCAGCGCTGAACCTGCATCCCAAAATCTGCATTATCTCGTGCCTGACGGGATGCAGGATTTCTGCACTCATTCACGGTGTTGTTTCACCCAATTATTAATAATTAAAGGAGATTGCTCCTCCTCAGCATGAATCCCTGAGGTTGATAAGGTTCCAAGAGCTTCCCCGATGGAAGTGCCACCATCTGACACCAGCTCAACCAACGGGCTGAGCCCAGCTTGTTGTCACCACGTAACAGCTCCATGAAGTGGTTCCATTCCAACCAGGAGGCCAAGGAGAAATTTAAAAATTAAAACAGAACAAGGTCAAGGAGAAACTAAAAGAATTAAAGTAGAACCAGGTCAAGGAGAAATTTAAAAATTAAAACAGAACAAGGTCAAGGAGAAACTAAAAGAATTAAAGTAGAACCAGGTCAAGGAGAAATTTAAAAATTAAAATAGAACCAGGTCAAGGAGAAATTTAAAAAAATTAAAATAAAATCAGGCCAATGAGAAATTAAAAAATTAAAATAGAACCAGGTCAAGGAGAAATTTTAAAAATTTAAATAAAGTCAGGCCAAGGAGAAATTTAAAAATTAAAATAGAACCAGGCCAAGGAGAAATTTAAAAATAAAAACAGAACAAGGTAAAGGAGAAATTAAAAAAACATAACTAGGTCCATGCTGGTGGAGCTTCCACCGACACCAGGGAGCTGCAAACCTCAGGATTTGGACCAGATCACCTGGGGGTTTAAACACTGGGGACCCCCTCCAAAAATCAGGATTTTGGTTAATTTTGTGCCCATCATGGATCAGAGACCCCCGCATCGCTGGGTGCTCCCGTACCCCCCTCCGCTCTCCCCGCTCCAAAGCCTCTGGAATACAAATGACTTTGGCAGCAGAGCTGGAAACCCGATCATTAAACTGAGATAACTGAGCCGAGCCCCCGGCGGGGCTGAGCCCAAAGCCAAGATCAATGTTGTGAGGAGGCAGAGCTGTCATTTAATCGATATCCGTGTGCAGCCCATTATCCCGACGCTCCTGGCTGCTCCTGGGAATCCTGCAGCCCAGCCCCTCCAGCCGGGTGACGTTCGAGGCGAGCGCTGAAGGGTGGAAGTGTTTAATTTAGGGCACTTCCCGGGACAATCGCAGCGATGGGAGATCTCCCAGATAAGTTTCACTCCCCACCATCCTTCTGGGAGAGTTTTTCCCCCCCCTTTTTTGCCGTCCACCAGGACAAAGGGGCCTTTATGGCGTTTTTTAGCCAGCGTGTTTATTTAGTGCATATTGTGGCCGAGCCGCTGTTGGAATATCATCCATTTCCCTCCCCGGGGAGATATTCCAAGGAGCAGTGAGGAATCAACTTTAAACAAAAAGGCCATCTAAATATACAAACCGAGGAGAACAATGGCAGCATTAATTATATCCCAGGCAGGAGGGGATCCAGGGGGAATTCAGGGGCAGGGAAGTTCTTTCTGCACGATTTATTTCCCTCTCCGGGCACTCGGAGAGCGGAGCCATGGCCGGGGATGGAGAGGGAATGAGAGGATGGAGGGATGGGGAAGTGTTCAACAAGCAGAAGGAGAAGAGGAGCCATGGGGTTTGGAAGCTGGAAAATAGGATCTGGAGCCGGGTCTGGCTTGAATGGGGTAAGGAATCAACAGCATTTAGGGATGTGTCCCACAGCTCCGGAGAAAAGGGGTTTAGAACTTCCAGAAGACCTTAAAGTCCTCCCTGTGGGGGATAATATGGAATTATGGAATGGTTTGGGTAGGAAGGAACCTTAAAGCCAATTCCAATCCCACTCCATCCATGGGCAGGGACACCTCCCACTGTCCCAGCTGGATCCAAGCCCCAGTGTCCAACCTGGCCTTGGACACTGCCAGGGATCCAGGGGCAGCCACAGCAAATCTGGATAACCAGTGGTGTTCCTTATGTCCTTTTCCAACCTTATGGATTCTGGGATTATCTCCCCAGGGAACACGTTCTGGTTGGTCAAAAAACGTGGGAATGTTTATATGGGAATGAAGGATTTGGGGAACAGAAGGGAAAACCTGGAACTCTGAGTTCAGGATATTAAATCTGACATTCAAATGAAAAAAAAATGGACTTAGAGGGAAAAATTAGGAGAGTCTGCTGAGAAAGGGTAGAAGTAAGGAGAAAAGGGAATAATGGAGTCATGGAAAGTTTGGGTTGGAAGGGAACCTTAAAAATGAATCAGTGCCACCCCACCCAAGGGTAGGGACACCTCGCACTATCCCAGGGTGCTCCAAGCCCCAACGTCCAGCCTGGCCTTGGACACTCCCAGGGATTTGCAGCCACAGCAAATGTGGGAATTCCAGCCCAGCATCTCACCACACTCACCCCCAACTCCAGGGAGAAGCAGGGAATTCCTGCTGGAATTAAAACCAATTAATGCTGAGACAGATGATGCCACCACTCTGGGCATTTCTGAAGACCAGGGTGGCCAAGGATTGTCACCTTGTGACGGCACAAATGGCACGGTGAGGAACATCTTCCATCAGAGGGACCTCCTGGCACCCCTCGTATCCCTGCTGTGGTTGGGTTGGTTACTCAGCCACTCCCAGGGCTGTGAATTCCAGGGGAAAACCAAAAGGTGCCTCTTTCCCAGCACTTGGAAGAGGAGCTCATCCAGCACAAACCAAGCTCAAGGCACCGGATCCATAAAACCTTACAAAGGGCCTCCAAAAATACCAGGCTCTTTTTTTTTGATTTTTTAAAAGATATCTTGCCAAAGCAACTGAAAAATCCTCTTTCCATACAAAACATCCTCCTTGAGGCAGGATAAAATGGGATTGTTGAAGGAAATCCCAAGGATTTGGCCCTAACAGAGACAGAATCAGAGAATTATGGAATCATTGAGGTTGGAAAAGATTTTTAAGACCTTCGAGTTCCCCAGAACTGTCAGTTCCACCATTAAACCACATTCCCAAGTGCCACCTCCACAGGGATTTTGGATTCACCATTGCCCTGGGCTGGAGAACCTTTTTCATGGAGAAATTTCTCCTAAAATCAAAACCTAACAGAGAATCAATACATTTGCACCCTTGTACAAAGATGTGGAGGCTTTGGGTCCCACCTCCTGCTGAGGAAGCCTCACAAGGTGGGTCTGAGTCTCAGCCCAGGAGCTTTTGTGGCAAGGTGGCCTCAGGAAACCCCCATGGAGCATCCCACGGGATCACCGGGATCTCACCCCTCACCTGCTCCACCAACAATCCCACCCACAGCTCCCAAAATAACAGAGAAAATCCATATTTAAAAATCAATTTCCAGGAAAACTTCACCATAAACATACTTAAAAATCAATTTCCAGGAAAACTTCACCCTAAACATCTCCAATGCACAGATAAGGATTGGAAATACTTGTTTTCCATGGATTTTTAAGGATAAACCACAAACCCCTGAATTTCTTGACAGTTTATCATCAGAGCCCCCAAACAGAGTTGATGGGACTTGGGATAAAACACTTCAACCCTGCTTTAGTTTTCTGGAATATTAAGAAATATATAAAAAAAATTTATATATATATATATATATATATATATATATATATAAATATATATAAAAACTGTGAATTCTGCAGCAGAAAACTTGAATAACTTTATATAAATAAATCTCTTCCTTCTCCTCAGCTCTGTAAATGGATTTTTTTAAGGATCACCAAACACTGCTTTAGGGCACAAATCACCCTTCCAGAGATGTTTTTTCCCTGGAAATTTTCTTGGTCTTTCCCCAGAAATTTTCTTGGTTTTTCCCTGGATATTTTCGGGCACCTCTGAGCAGTGTCAGTGTGCCAGGCCTGCCCTGAGACACCCAATGCTGGGACAATCCAAAATGGCCATGGAGCAAATTCCAGCTCAGTTTCCCAGCTCCTTCCCCCTCATGGATACAAATTGTTGGTGGTTGATGTTTTCCTTTGATTCATGGAATCCTACAATGGGAATTTCAAGTTGGGTCCATGGGAAACACTAAACCTTTCCCTTGGAGGGTCTCACCTCTGTATTCCTGATTTTTTTCTCATCCTCACTTCCCTAAATATCCATTTTCCCTTTTTTTTTTGACTAAGAACATCTGGGCTGTGCTGCTCTGCTGGTCCTGAGCCACCTCTGGGTTTATCCCAGCCCCATTCCCACTTTTCAGCCTCCTTTCACCTCCACCTGACCTCACCTGCTTCACTTTTTAGAATTTTTTCCCCTCTCCCTTTTGTCTGGGAGGCAAAAAATTTCTGTCAGCAAAGCTTCGGGGCCAGGCAGAGTTCAGGGCCACCACTCCCATTCATCAGCAGAGTGCCCAGAACCAAACCCCAACCCCAACCTCAAACCTACAGCAGCTTTAAAAACCCCCAAATCCAAACCCCAGCCTAGCAAAACCCAGTTTATCAACGTCCGCAAGGCCGAGTTCCGTGATCCATGGAGCCTGGAGCACCTCATCCACTGGATATTTCTGTGGTGCTTTAACTGCAGGAACAAACCCAACTTTGTCCAAGGCCAGCACATGTGGGATTTGGAAATCCTGACAATGGGGGCTCTCGGAATCATAAATTCCACTTGTCCCCGTGCCGGAGCCAAAGGAACACGTGGAGCAAAGCTCCTGCTGGCAGCTCCCTCCCAGGGGTGACGAGCACTGGGAAAGAGGCAGGGTTTGTTTAGAGGGAAAAACACAGGGGTTTAGAGGGAAAATTATAGGGATTTGTAGGGGAAAATACGGGGATTTATAGGGACAAATACGAGGATTTATACAGAAAAATACAGGGATGGGGTTTCTACACTGCCTCGGGTGCCCTGGGCAAAAAGGTGCCAAACATCTCCTGCCTGGTTCAGAGGATCCTGGAATGATTTGGGATGGCAGGGAACTTCAAGATCATCCCATTTTCTCCTTTTCTCCCCTTCTTTTTTCCTCCCTACTTTGTTTTTTGGTTTGGTTTTTTTTTTTTTTTCCCTTTTTGGGGGGGTCTTTTTTCATCATCTGCATTCTATTTTCTTTTTTCCTTTTTTGCTTTATATCTTGATTTTCCTTTCCCCCCTCGCTTTTTCTGTCCCTTTTTTCTTTCCTTCATTTTTCCTTTTTCTCCATTTCCATTTTTTCTATTTCTCCCCTTTTGTCTTGTTTTTCTCCTTTCTTTTTCTTCCCCCTTTTTTCTTTTTTCCTTCCCCTCTCTCTTTCTTCTTTCCCACATTTTTATCTCCTTTTTTTCCTTCCCTTCTTTTTCCTTTTTCGATTCCCCCTTTCTCAATGCCCCCCTTTTCCTTTCCCCTCCCCTTTTTCTTTTCCCCCATTTTTATCTATTTTTTCCTTTCTTTTCCCCTCTCATTCCACACTTTTTTCATTTCCCACCTATTTTCCTTTTCTTCCCCTCCCAATTTTTCTCTTTCCCCCCATTTTCTCATTTCTCTCTCCCTTTTCCTGTTTCTTTTTCCATTTTTCTTCTTTTTCCTCACTTTTTATTCCCAGGGACAGCACAGGGCAATCCCTACAGCCAAGGGCATTGTTATGGAGCGGGAATAATTCCCAAAAAAAGATTTCTGGATGCTCCCAACCCCTCCCTGTGGCTTAATGACCTTTGCAGCTCATTAATACTTATTAATACTACAGTTGCTCTCCTGCCTCACATTCCCCTTTTCCATCCATTTTTTACTTCATTCCCCCCTTTCCAAACCCATTGTGGGATCACGAGGCTCTGGGACACCCATCAATAATTTTTCAGGGCTTCTCATTCCCCAAAAATTGGCTATTTGGGGAAAAAAAATGGAATTCCACTCAGGAGCAGGGAGGGTTATTAATATTGCAAAGTACGAGAGGTGAGAGCACGTGAAGCCAAACTCCTCCAGAGCCCGAACAGCTGCAGCGCTCCAGAGGGATAAATCATCCCAAAACGGGATCAAAACAACACATCTCTGTATTTCGGAATCAAAAAAAATCACCTGTACTCAACGGGGCCATCAGTTCCACCAAGGAATTCCAGTGGCAGAGCGGGAAGGGGGCAGGGAACCGAGGAACTCTTTCATGGCCACACCGTGCCTTGAGTTTTCCATGTCCTTCCTCATCCTCAACCTCATCCTCACCCTCATCGTCCTCATCCTCGTCTACCCAGCAGGTTTCTCTGGATTTGGGAATTCCCAAGGCACCAGAAAACCCTGGGAAAGTGGTAAAAGCTGTGGGGTTTTTTTAGGGAACACTGGGAGTTTCCATGCTGGACTGCGGATCTCCGCGGGTGACGATGCCTCTGAGGAATCTCCGTGCCACCACCCTGGATCTGTGACCAAGCTGTCCCCCAGCCTTCTCAAAAGGAAACACATCACAAGGCTGGGTTTTCCAGCATCATTCCCAGCCCCTCTTCCCAAGCCAAGGGGTCCCAGGCTCCCTTTGATCTGCTGAGCTCTCCAAACCCAGCAGCGAGAGGAGCAGTCAGTAATTGATGGAGGATTGCTGGCAAGAGGCTTGGCTGTCTGAGTTACCTTTCCCAGACCCCTCAGAAGTCATCCAGAGATTCAAATCCATTGTTTTTGCCCAAAACATCTCTGGGATAAGCCTTCAAGTGAACCAAATCCATGAGCCAGGGTTTGCTTGCTCCCACTGATGGGAAATCAGAGCAAGGGAAGGACTGCGGGGAGCACTGCTGGGTCCTGAGGCAGAGCTGATCAACCAAAAAAACTTCAAGGAATGGAAAATTCCCATGGAGCCAGGCTGGCAGAGCTGGGAATGTTCCCTGGAGAAGGGAAGGCTCCAGGCAGAGCTCAGAGCCCCTGGCAGGGCCTGCAGGGGCTCCAGGAGAGCTGCAGAGGGACTGGGGACAAGGGACAGAGGGACAGGACACAGGGAATGGCTGCCACTGGCCAAGGGGAGATTGGGCTGGGATCTGGGCAAGGAATTGCTGGCTGGGAGGGTGGGCACGGGCTGGGCTGGAATTGTCAGATTGGCTGTGGCTGCCCCTGGATCCCTGGCAGTGCCCAAGGCCAGGCTGGACCCAACTGGGACAGTGGGAGGTGTCCCTGCCCATGGATGGGGTGGGAATGGGATGGGATATAAGGTCTCTTCCCACCCAACCCATTCCATGACTCCATGATAAAAACTCCAAGGGGCAACTTTGGGGTTTGCAAGGTGTCCTTGAGTGTTTCCAGGTGGAAACTGAGGCTCTCTGGCTCAGGATGTGTCACTGAAAGGCACAACAGCACCGAGATGGCATCACCTTAGGTCGGTTTCTGAACTGGTGGAGCAGCGAGTTGCACCATTATCCCTTTGCCCATCCACAGGCATCACCAGAAATCCCTCAACGAGCTCCTGGCTTGGGTTTCTGACCTCACCAACAGCAGGGAAAGCAAAACCCCAAATATTTTTATCCTCCAGCTCAGTTTATTGATCCCCAAACGCTGCTGGGACCAGACTCCCCACAAGGCCCTGGGGGTTGCTGGTGTCACTGGGAGCTCTCTGATGAAGCCCCTGGCCACAAACTGCTCCCCACGAGCCCTCCTGGTCCCCCTGTCCTCCCTGGCCATGTCCCACCCCGTCCTTGTGGTGCCAAGGCTGGCTCAACCCTAATTGACATCATGTGTGCACGGGGCTGGGGCTGTGCAGGAGACTCCCACGGCACCGAAAAGCCATGGAAAAATCCAGTAATCAACCCCAAAAACCGCCTTTTCCCTCCCCGCTCCGGCGCGGGGCCTGTGCGGGAGCAGAACCCGGCGTCGGCCCGTTGTTAGGCCCGGTTTAAATATAGATCCAGCTCTGAACAGATGAATAATTGCGGTGCTTAAAACGTCTGGCTAATCTTTAGCAGAGCTGCAATCAATCACCGGTGTCAGACTGGGACGCATTTCTCAGTTTCATACACAAAACCTTCCTTCAAATGCAAACTATATCCACTTTCAGGGCCTGGCCCGCCTTCCCCATCTGATATTAATGGAAGAGCTCCCGGCATGAGGAGGCTCCGGGCGGAATTGATTTGGATTTTCAACAAAAAAAAAAGAAATTTAAAAAAAAATTCGTTCAGTCGGGAATGACAGTCCTAGGAAAAAAATACCCTGAGCTGTTGAAGGGGGGATTTGGATGGGTTTGGAGCTTCGGGAAAGAAAACACAGGGAACACGTTCGGCTGATCCTGCTCTTTGCTCGCCGACAGAGCAGCGAGGAAAAGCCAAGTCTCCAGCTCAGCCTAAATCCCTGGAGCACTTTGTGTCCTCTGGCCTTACGGTCTCTCCCCTGGAAGTGCCTCAAAATGGTGGAATATAAAGTAAAAATTTCTGAATTGTTGACAAATTAGACATTTTTCTTCATTAGCAGCTGATATTCTCTAATTTGAGGGTCAACGGCCTGCTCTGCTCCTGGTCCTGGCTATCCCAAAGTGTTGCCCATCTCTTGGTGGACAATAATCCATGTCCAGCTTTCCCAGAGGAGCATTCCTCATGGTTTCCCCATTTCCTAGAGAGCAGCTGCAGTTTTTCCTGCAGCACGGGGCTCACACATCCCTCCTTGGCCCTAACCAAGTAATCCTTTAATCCTTTAAGTTAATTAATCTGAGCTCCGGCCGACCACGGCTCCACAGAATCATTCAGGATGGAAAAGACCCTCTGGATCACCGAGTCCAACCATTAAACCAGGAATTACACATGGACTGAGCACAGACATCCACATCAGACCCAACTTCCAGAAGAGCCCACTCTGCTCATCCAGGAGATGGAAGACCAGGAGAGCCAGCTCCAGTCTCCTTCTCCCCTCCAAGAGCTGGAGAACACCTGGCAGACCCTCCTGAGCTCTTAGAGAGTGAAGTTCACCCGTTATTCCAGTTTCACAGCCAGGATTATTTTCCCATCTCATTATGGCCAGGACAGAAGGGTCCTGTCACCGTTTCCCATACAAAATCAGAAAACCCTGGAGCTGGCAGCAGAGGAAGCAGGAATTGTGCTGGTTCCTGGCACCAGATCATGGTGGAGCCCAGGCTCCATCTGAAAATCTCTGCCTGATAAAGTTCACTGAGTGTTTTGAACCTGTCAAAACCCTCCAGGTTGGCTTGCAATAGGAAGGAACCTGATCTGATCAGACCCTGAAGAGCTCAGAGGGGACATGGGCAAGCAAAACCCTCATTAGGCACCTCCTGCCACTTCTGTCTCTCCAGAATTTATGATTTTTTTTACAATTTTTTCATTTATTGGGGTTTTTTTTGTGGGTAGACTCCGAAAGGCAGAGCGCTGACATTTCCCAACAAGACCACGGGCTGCCCCAAAATTAAAACGTGCGAACACTGAAGGTGGTGATGGTATCTGGGGGCCCTTCGGGGGTGGAAAGTTGATAAAATCTGGTGAGTAATACCTGGATTTTTCATCAGCTGCCATCTGAGCACGAGGGGAGATGTGAGGTTGAGGTTTGCTCCACCGAACACGATGTTTGACTCATAAAACGCTGTTTTCTCTCCTGGCTCAGCAACCTGGCTCTCATCACCTGGGCATGGATGTGCCCCCTCGGTGAGGTCAGGAATTCCTGTCTCCCGATGCTCACCGTCGCTCCCAGCCTGCCGTGCCCATCCCCTGCCACGCTCACTGAGCTGCAGCCCTGAGTCAGGCTGATTTGGGTCATCTCAGGAGATAAAATGAAATACAAGAAATCCCCCAAGCTTTGGTTTGGTCGGTGGGCAGTTGCCTGCGGGGTTTCAGAGCAGGTGGGAGCATTTTTGGGGTCCCTCTCAACTTGGAGAGTTCTTTACAGAATTCCTCTCTATTCTCCATCCCTGGAAACTTCCAGAGTCAGGCTGGACAAGGGTCTGAGCTGTCCTGGGTCACTGCAGGCACAGATGGCCTTTAACCCCTTTCCAACCCAAACCATTCCATGATTCCACAACCATCCTTGTTCTTATCCCACCAGCAAACCAAGGAAACAATAGCACTGCCACAAGCCCAAGGAAAACCCTTGGATGCTCCAGGAACTGCCACCACCAAGGTGTCCCTGAGCTGATGTTTGATATTCCCAACCTCAAACCCGTAATCCAAGCTGAGAACACCTGGGCCAGCGGTCCCAGACTCCATGGTCGGCACAGCCCGAGCTGCAGCCGTTCCACGGAGGATTTGCGCTCCAGAAAAAAACGTTGGCTCCTGTTTTTGGCTTTCTCTCTCCCGCAGGCAGGTGTGAGCCCAGCCCAGCCTCCCCTGGGAGACACCCCACCGTGCGGGAAGCACTGGAGGCTGCTCCCTTTCCCCGCGGATCAGATAAGTCCTTGTGGGAATTTTGGCAGCGGAGCGCCGAAGATGAGCTTGGCTCCGCTCCAAACAGTTGGAAGCACCTCGGAGGCAGGATTTGTCTGATAAGGGATCTCTGGCTTCCTCCTTCCCTCTGCCCCAGCACGTCCATGGCTTTGCTGATCCCGTCACGCTCTTGCCCCACAAGGTCAGCACCAAAGACGCGCTGGTGGAGCCGCCCATGACCCCAAATCCACACCTGGATCTGGATGGAGGCTGGAAAGGACATTTAGGATCATGGAATGGTTTGGGTTGGAAAGGACTTTAAATCCCATCCAGTCCCACCCATGCCACCTCCCACTATCCCAGGGTGCTCCAACCTGGCCTTAGACACTTCCAGGGATCCAGGGGCAGCCACAGCAAATCTGGCAATTCTACTCCAGACCCTTTCCACACTTACAACCAAGAATTCCTCCCCAATATACAACTAGGAAATCATCTCTGGGAAACAGTTATGGATTTATTCCATAAAGGTATAAAGGATTGGGATAAAACTCATTTGGTCTGCTGGAGGTCTCAGGAGGACTTTGTCACACGTCGCTGAGGTTTCTCACCATCCCTTGAGGTGAGCTGAGGTTTAAGGAGGGTGAAAGGACCTTCCCAAGGCAACGGCAGCAGAGCAAACCCAAAGCCAGGAAGAGCCCTATTTTATTGTGTTTGTAAGGAACTGGAGGACCAAAACCCCCAGAAACCAAAGATCTGAGTGATGAATTCAGGGATCTGATAAACAAATCCCACATGTAATGCGTGATCAAATCCCACATGGATCCCAGAGGGATCCACCCCACGCACCACTCCATAGATTCTCCTGGATATTCTCACTTGAAATGTAGGGCAAAGAGTGGATTTTTTCCTTTTGAAGCTTTTACCACCTGAGCTTTCTGATTTGGGGCTGGTAGGAGATTTGAGATGCCTCTGGAAGAGACGCTCTGAGGGAATCCAGCTGAAAGATCCCTAAAAGCTTTTAACGTATGGTAGAAGCATTTTCCCTCTCGTGCGAGAAAGGGACGCTGGGATATTAATCACGGATTCCTGCAGCATCAATTACTGGGCTTGCAATGGTCAGGATCAAAATGAAGCAAAACCTGCCAGTCAAAACACTGAAAAACCTAAAATTCCTCCTGTCTCTCGTCCTTCACAATGATCCAGAGCTACTCCAAGCTGACACCAGCGATTCCTCCAGGCTGTAATTCAGCAGCTTGCTCTGCAGCAAGGCCTCATTGCTTTGGAAAAACAGAATTTATTAGGAAGGCTCCCAGCCATCCATTCTTTGCCAACATCCAAACGGAGAGCAGATTCTGCAGGGAAAGATCTGAAATTTTCTCTCTCCTGTGGGAAGCCAAGCTGGGAATTAGGGAAAGTTGGGGTTTGTGAGCTTCAGGTCGGTGGGCCACGGGAAATTTGCTTTGTGGGGGGATTTTCTCCAGCTTCTACCATGGAATGACCCTGGCTATGGAATGACTGTCCCTGGAGAGGCTCTGCTGGGCACAGATTGCACAGCTGGAGGAAAAGAGTCTGGAAGTCCAGGAAGAGGTGGAAAGTAGGATCCAACAGGGTCCAACTCCCATTTACCATCCAGTGTGGGGCAGCTGGCCCTGCCTATGGAATCAGATGATTTTTGAGGTCCCTTCCAACCCAAGCCAGGCCGTGATTCCATGATTTCATGATTCCATGAACACAAGGCACGCAAAACTCAAGAGCTGAGGCTCCCCATGCTGGTGCAGCCTGCTGGAAAAGCCAGCGTGCTTGAGGTTGGACTTGGAGAACTCTTTGCATGCAGTAAACACGAGGAAATTAGGGCAGGATGGGAGCAAACAGATTGTAAATCCCAGCTCTGGTTTGCTCCCTGCTCATCACCCCTTGCAAACGACCCCTTTCATTGCCACTAAAACCATTTGCCCAATTGTCAGCAGCAGCAGGCGACTCATGGTGCAGAATTCCTGAAAACCCAGCAACAAAAACACGTCGACAGCAAGAGGCCTTTGGAAATGTGCATTTCTGGGGAAGTTTCCACCCCGTAAACACCACGGGAGTTCGATCAGGGCCCGGAATTCTTCTGCTTTCTGTTCTGACTTAGCTCTTGCGCCTGTGCCAGTTGACACAAGCGAGGGAGCGCGGGATGAGGGACAGGGATGTGGGGGTGCAGTCCTGGAGCCACTTTGCTGCTCTGGGACTGGAGAAAATCCCTCCAGGAACAGCGGCTTTCGTTCAGTGCACCCACAGAGCACCCTGACACCTTCCTGGACAGGCGCTAAAACCTCTTTTGTTCTTCACTGTCACACGGACCTACGAGAAACTGAAGCCAGGAGCATTTTTAAACCTGAGAGGAGCATTTAAACCCGAGCTGAGACCAGCATTTCAACCCCTGCCTTCTCAGAACGTGCTCGGGTCACTCCTGAGGGATAAATCCGCGGCAGGCCCGGGGCTGGCTCGGGGCTGGGGGATCCCCACGGATGCCAGGCAGGAGCTGTCACAAAGCCACCCAGATGTCAGCTCTGCCACGGCCACCCTTCCAAGGGAGGATCCGCGGCGTGGCCGGCGGCCAGGTGGGGGAACAAAAGGCGCCTGCTGGGTTTTTCCTGCCGTCATTCAATCCCGGCTTAGCGGTCACGGCGCGTTCGCCTCCCGGGCTCTCCGCTGACGGATGCTCCGCGCCGCACGCGGCGGGGTCTCACCTTCCTGGGGCTGCCTGTTCTCACCTCCGCGCTCCTGCGGGGCAGGCCAGGCCAAAATGAAACGTTCCTTAAATCTGCCGGATGAGAGCGCGTTAACAGGCGGATCTTTCGAAACTTTCCCATTCTTCTCGTAATTTATTGATGAAAGGATTCCTCGTGGGTTAGGCAATATCGCCGCGGATGAAAGCCTGGCTTAGGTTCTCTCCTTTCTTCCCCCTCGGTAACGTACACCTCCTCTCGGAGGGGCCCTGATGAAAAATTCCCTGCTGGCCTGGCTGTGCTGCCAGCGGTGCTGCTGATGGATCATGTTCCTCTCTACCTGCTCAGATTAATCAGGTTACAGCTCCAGCCTGCCAACAAAGCCTGGCCTCACACCTCAGTCCAGGCCCGAAATCCAACATCTGAGTCGGGTGAGGGCTGCCCCAGCTTGAAACCCAGCCTAGGAGTTGGGAGAGGCCTCTGCCATCACTTCAGCTGAAAAGAATCCTTCACTTGCTCCATGATCCACTTGTAAACCCCATTTAAACTTCCAAACTGCGAAGCATGGCGCAGAGTACCAGCCAGGGCGGTGGGAATTGAGATGGAGGAGCTCTGCTGCCCTAAAACACCACCAACTTGTGAGCTTCCAGGCTGTAAAACCAGCACAAAGCTTCCCCTCCCGCCCAGGCAGGGCTGCCGGCAAGTTTAATTTGTGTTTTTAATGATCTGAGACACTCCTGAGTGAAAGCTGGGAGAGAAACACTCCTAAACACGTCACAAATGCAGCGCCTGACCGGGCAAAGTTTATCACTGGGAGTAACTCTCATCTCACCAGAGGACAAGGCCCATAGATCTCCTTGGTGTTTAAACCCAGCTTAGTGGTCCTTAGGATTTTACTGCAGGGGAGTAAATCCTGGCTGTGAACTTGTCTGGTGGAGCACTTCTATCACCCCGTAACCAACAGGGCAGCTCCAGTTGTGACCAAGTGTCACAAACCCACCTCAAAATGTGGTTTAAAACATGGGGAACAGGTTGGTTTTGCACACAAAAATGGATCTGGGGGGTTTTAAACCAAGGAACCAATGTCACCATTCTACCACAGACACACAGACACAGACTGGGGTAGGGATCTTGGGGCTGGAATTACTGGGTGCTGCTTATTTGTAAATTTGTTTCAAACCGAGGATGTCCCAGCCCTGGGGCCAACAGCAGGAGGACGTGGAGCTGCTTCAGAGAGCCCAGAGGAGGCCCCGGAGCTGCTGCAGGGCTGGAGCCCCTCTGCTCTGGAGCCAGCCTGGAGAGCTGGGAATGTTCCCTGGAAAAGGGAAGGCTCCAGGCAGAGCTCAGAGCCCCTGGCAGGGCCTGCAGGGGCTCCAGGAGAGCTGCAGAGGGACTGGGGACAAGGGACAGAGGGACAGGACACAGGGAATGGCTGCCACTGGCCAAGGGGAGATTGGGCTGGGATCTTGGCAAGGAATTGCTGGCTGGGAGGGTGGGCAGGGGCTGGGCTGGAATTCCCAGAGAATCCCTGGCAGTGCCCCAGGCCAGGTTGGACACTGGGGCTTGGATCCACCTGGGACTGTGGGAGGTGTCCCTGCCCATGGATGAGGTGGTACTGGATGGGCTTCAGGGTCCCTTCCACCTCAAAGTTTTTAGGATTCTGTTCAGTGCTGGTGCTGGGCTGGACCATGGGAAGGACACGACCGACCTTCCACAAATCCCAGCTTTGCCTCATCCCCTCCTTTTGCTCAAACCAGAACCGAATGTTCAGCTTCTCCTTCTTGGCTTAACCTTCACCAGACAACCAAATTCTGGTGAAATGAGGTAAGGGTTTCACCTGTGGGAACCACAGGCAACTTCTGCAGCCAAATTCCTCAGCAGAGCAGCTCCAGCAGCGTAATTGCGTTGTCACTCATCATCAATGTCACGGAGATTATTCAGCAATTAACACCAACTCCCGAGAATTGCAGCCCTGAGACAAAACGAGGGCGTCTGGAAAGGCAGAGATTTTTAACTCATTGCTTTTCCAAAAAAATTCAGAGGCCATGAGGCTCAGGCTACAGTACTGAGACTCAAACTCAAAAACTGAAATATGTTGTTATAATAATAATAATAATAATAATAATAATAATAATAATAAAAATAGCAACAATAATAAAAAATATGGAACTGGTAAGTAAGAATCACTCCATGCTTCAAATTTTCTCTGACAGAAAACCAGGAACTTCTTAAGGAATTTTCTTGAGCAATTCTGGTGGGTTTGGAGCAGGGTTGAAACTCACAGTTCTCTGCCCACAGGTGAAAAAAACCATTTCTTCCCATTTTTAGAGTTATCATGAAATTCAAACATACTGGTTGGCAAAACTGGCCTCCTTGTGGTACTTCCCTATCAATTTATGTGGCTGTGATGTTTTCTGGGGCTTATTTTTTAAATCTGAACCAGAAATCAACGGATGAACTCAAATAAAGCCTCAAATCCCATGAGGTTGGACACACCCTCCAACAGCTCTACAAAAATCAAGGACAAAACTTGCCCAATATCATCCAACCCTTGAGCTTCCCAACTCCCAAAATTAACCGTGGAAATTCCCTTCCTTTCCTCTCCCAAGCACGGCTGGGAGAACTCTCGGAAACGAGGTTGAAGGAGGTTCCTCCATTGATTCTTCTGCTCCTCGGCTCTGCTGCATGACCTGGGGTGGCCGTGACTCTTCACCCCAAACCCAGCGTGCCGTTTGTGCGAATTACAGCTGGATTTCCATTCTCCTGGAATGCCCAGAAGTAACGGATTAACACCGGCCAGGATTCCCTGCAGGAGCAGAGATTCTCCGAAAAGCGCCAGCAATGAAAGGAATGCGCACGGAGCGACGGGGAGAAGGAGGAATGACTTCAAAAAAAAAAAAAAAAAAGGGCCATAACATCTGGCTTAGTTTAGCCCAAAGCTACAACCAAACCACAGTCGCCTCGGCTCCACCGGCACCGCACTCGGGAAAAATCCCACAACTCCGGGATGACAGTTGGGAGCCGGAGCGGCAGCGAGGAAATATCGCTTGATGAGGTGTCAAGGAAAACCGTCCTCGCTGAAGGAGAATTGATGGCACAGGGCTTGGATCCCCTGGGAATGGCATTCCACAGTGCAACCGGATGATTCTGGTCAAGGTGAACGTGCTCGACCCCCGCAGAGACGTGGTCAAGCTCTGAGGTGTTGGTTGGGAACATTTGAGAGTCCCAAAAGTCCGAGGCCAAGAGGTTCCTCCGAAAATTCACTTTCTTTGTCTTAGCACTCTTTTTTTAACCCTTTTTTTCCAGCAGTTACATGGAAAAACCTACAGGAAGCAGCTCCAGCTGATGACGTTATCATGGAATCATGGAATGGGTTGGGTTTGAAGGGACCTGGAAGATCACCTTGACCCACCTCATCCCATGGGCAGGGACACCTCCCACCATCCCAGGTGGATCCAAGCCCCAGTGTCCAACCTGGCCTTGGACACTGCCAGGGATCCAGGGGCAGCAACAGCAAATCTGGGAATTCCATTCCAGGGCCTCCCCACCCTCACAGCCAGGAATTCTCAATCTAAAATCAATCTAAATCTCCACCCTTTCACCTTAAAGCCATTCTTGCTTCTCCTTGGAAAAGTTCTTCTCCAGCCTTGTTGTGATCTCCCTTCACACCCTGGAAGATCTCCCTGAATCCTCTTCTCCTCCAGGCTAAAGGTCCATCCCTTGGAAAACACTTCCCTGACTCAGGGCATGGAAGCCAGAGGAAAACAAGGCCGCTGAGGTCACCAAAAGCATGAGAGTGACACAAAGCCACTTTAATTCTCTCATTTTTAAGGCAAAACTCACAGCCTTAAAGATCAGCTAAATGAGCTGGGGTTTAACTTAGTCCCAGCATAATTTAAGATGTCATAAAAGCAAACTTAGGCTTCAGGACCAATTTTAGCAGGAATAAACTGCTCCTGAGGCTGTCTCTTTCAAGATGCTGTTCACACCTTGAAAGGAGACAGGAAAATATGGTTTAATATTGACAAATTTGATGATGTCACTATAAAAACGGCCAAAGTGACCCAAACATGTTGATAGAGGCTCCAGCCCAGGCAGGATGAACGTGGCGTTACAGGGAAATTTGGGAAGCACAGGAGAGATCCTCATTGCCCCAGCCACAGGCGAGGAGAGCCGGGGCAGAGCTGGAGGATGCGGGGTGGGAGATGTTATCTCCAAAACAAACCCTCCAACCCATCCGGCGTTTCTCCCGTGTTTTCAACGCAGCATTCCCAAGGGGGTTGGTTTCTCTGGAAGGCAGCCCGGTGGTGCTGCCCTTTCCTTGGAAAAACACCACGCTCCCGGGATTGCTGGGATTCTTCCCAAACCAAGCAGATGACATCTTCATCTCGTGTGCAGTGAGCATGGGGTGGTGCTGGGAGGGCTCTGGGAGCCTCAGCCTCCCAGATCCAGCTTTTTCCTGATCCTGCTGGTGGCATCTCCACCTGCTCAGTCCTGCTCCAAAGCTCAGCTCCCAGGGGTTACAGAATCAGGGAATCACAGAATGGTTTGGGATGGAAGGGATCTTAAAAATTGTTCAGTTCCTTCAAAACCACTCCATCCACGACCATGGACACCTCCCATTGTCCCAGGTGGATCCAAGCTCCAATGTCCAACCTGGCCTTGGGCACTGCCAGGGATCCAGGGGCAGCCACAGCTGCTCTGGGAATTCCAGCCCAGCCCCTGCCCACCCTCCCAGCCAGCAATTCCTTGCCAAGATCCCAGCCCAATCTCCCCTTGGCCAGTGGCAGCCATTCCCTGTGTCCTGTCCCTGCAGGCCTTGTCCCCAGTCCCTCTGCAGCTCTCCTGGAGCCCCTTCAGGGACTCTGAGCATTCCCTGGATTTTTCCCTTCTCCAGGGAACATTCCCAGCTCTCCAGGCTGGCTCCATAGCAGAGGGGCTCCAGAACCCTGGAATATTGGACAGGAAGCTCTTGCACCACGTTCCTGCCCTTTGCCAGGGCTGCACCTGCAGCACCGCTGGAATCTGGGACAATTCCAGGGATTCCCAGGGGCAGCCACAGCTTCTCTGGGCACCTTGTGCCAGGGCCTGCCCGCTGTTCCAGCCAGGAATTCCTCCCCAGGGGTCATTTGGGGCTCGGAGTTCCACAGGAGCCTGTCCAGAGGCAGCAGCACTCCCTTGGGATGGACTCATGTCCATGAAATCCAAATGCCATCACACACAGAGCGATTTCCAGCCTTTTTGATGGAAGACAGATTTAAGCTCCCGTGCTGGAGCCAGGCTGCTGCATCCAATCCTTCCCCACCCCCCAAAAAGCTGATTTCATCAAGAGATCCGATTGCAACCCTATCGTTTACTAAAAAAAAAAAAGGGAAAAAAAATCCCTTCAGCATAATCTACTTAAAAACCCAAATCTCATTTGTAGGTTATTAGAGCTGCTCCCGCCTGTGACATCCGGGCACGGAGCTCCCAGGAATTCTGAGGAGTCAGAGCTGGTTTTACTGGAGTGTTTGGCCACGTTTCTGAAGGGCTCCTCAGCTGCCGTGGCAGCCGCAAACAGCTTCCCGAAAAGACAGTGGAAAATCTGGGAATAAAAATCCAAATAAAAGCGACGGCCCTAACGAGCTCTGTGCCGGTTTTGGGGCCGATCACTCAGCTCGTTGTCAGCTCCAGCTCCAGCCTCCATCCATCCGTGTGTTTTCCATTTATCCCAGGCTGACAGGAGCAATAATCCCGGCTCTGCTGCTCCGTGCAAACCACCCACCACTCTTCAGGGGTTGCTGGCCATCAGCAGCCAAAACGACCCTTTTCCACCCCAGATTTCCAAGGATGTTTTAGAAGAGGAGTTTCCAGTCCCACAGGAGTTCAAAAGCAGAAGTTTCACTCATTAAAAGGAAAAAACACCTTTTTTTCTCCCCCAATTACTGCTTGGCTTTCTCTCAACATCCACAAATATCCAGTTTTCATGGAGGAAGGGAGGAAACTGAGGCACGGGGACCGCGGCCAGGCGTGGAGCACCATTCCCGCCAGCCCCATCCCGATCCCGGGAGCCTGGATCCCATTAGTGGCTTTGGCAGAGTCCTCGGGCCGGGCTCTGCTCCGGGGACTGGAACACGGGACTTTCCTGCTCCACGGTTCACATTCCAGCCCGGCGGCACTGCCACGGCCAGGCTCGGAGATTTGGGAATGTCTGAGGGATGAGAGCAGCGGGATACCAGCAGAGGAGCAGCCTCTGATTTCCAGAATTAACTATCAGGAACGCCAGTGATGAATTTCTCAGGATTCTGGACCTGCACACCAGGTGGAAGCTCATCCTGAGACACTTCCTTGGACGAGAAGGAAAAGCTTGGCCAACCAGCAGGGCTGGAATGTTTTCCCAAACCTTTTCAATCCAAAGCCAACACAAATCTTCAGGACGACCCTCAGGAGGAGATGGATCCCATCCCGGAGCAACCTGGGATAGTGGGAGTTGACCCTGCCCATCGTGGCAGGGGCTTGGAAGGGGATGAGCTTGAAGGGCCCTTCCAACCCAACCCAACGCAATCCATGGTTCTGTGACAGTCTGGGCAGGTGGAACCTCCTCACTTAAAAAATAAAATAAAATACAATCTAATTTTTAAAAAATTACATTTTCAGGACTGCAATGGTCCAAAAGCTGAAGTTTCTGAGGCTGATTTTTGGGACCTTCCAACCTAAAAGCAACTCCAGAGCAAAGAAAAGGCCCAGAATCTTCTCAAAGTGATTGGTGAAAATATAGGAAAAAACAACAATTTCCCAGTGGGGGAAAAAAAAGTGGAAAAGGAGTCCCAGAGGTTGGGGAGTGTCTGGAGAAGGTCCTGAGGAACCTGGTCTGTCTGGGTCTTGAGTCCTGCTCAGGAGAGGGTCCAAGGCCCTTTGTGGCCAATGCTCTTCATGGTCAACTTCTGGAATATTTATTTTTCCCAAAGAAACCTGAGTTATTTCAGATATCCCACCCTAAGAATCTTGGATCTGTTTCCTTCCTGCCTCTCAAGGAACTCCAGGGATTGCAAATGGGATGGAATAAGGCAGGGATGAGTAAGGAAAGGAGAGATTTGGGGACAGAATGTGATAAAAAAGACAAAGCAAGGGCAAATATGAACAGAGAGAGATGAGTCTGCTTGCTCAAAGGTATTGGAATCTGCCTGGAATTGGGAAAATATCCCAGCATTCCCAACTAGAGTAGAAGTTAAATGCAGCTATACATAAACCACCAAGAATTTCATTAATATCAAGGGCCAGATCCTGCCCAAAACTTCACAAAAAGCTGTTGCTGGCCTCATTTGGAAAATTCCCACCTGGATTTTCCATTCCAGGTCCTCGTTTTAAAGCCAAGATCAAAGTCCACCACTGCTGGTGATCACTACCACCACATCCAGCCTTCCCCAGGACGTGGAGCTGGGAAAACCTTCCCAGATATATTCCTGAGGGGATTCCTGAAGGAACCTGCATTCCACGTGTTCCACAGAAAGCAGCCCCAAGGGAACCCCATTCCCACCTGGAACTGCTCCTCTGGGGTCCCTCCCAAGCTGGAGGAGGTCTCAGAGTCTGATTAAAGGAGAATTAAAAGGTTTATTTAAGGGAAAACCACCCCAAGTGATTTAAACTCAGCAAACAGATCCCACAGGGAATCCAAAGGAGCTTCCCAGCCCTGTGTCCATATGGTTTCCACTTGTGGCACGTTGTGCCAACCAACACATGGCTCCTGTCTTTCTGGCCAATCAGCAATCCCAAAAGTGCAATTCCAGGCTCAATTCCTGCCCAAACTCCTCACTGTGCTCCAGTTAGACCTGGAGCATGAATCCTGTCACCCTGAGCTCCGGGTGGGATGGGAGGGAACTCCCAAATTCCATGGGGCAGGAGAAACCCCAGGAGAAATCCCTCTGCTTTCCACCTAAATGTCACACAGCAAAACCCCTGTGGGAATTTCCTTCCCTTTCTTGTCCACGTCTCACTTGGGGATGAGATCTGCAGCTTCAGAGCAAGCAATAATTGACATTATTCCCCAAAATCCTGCAATGGCTGGATTGGCTCCACAGCTCCAAAATGCACGGAAAGATTCCCTGACTGAACTGTCCCGTCCCCAAAGCCCAGCTTGGGGTGGGATTTGGGATGCCCAGTGAAAAACGAAACAAATCCAACTCGTGTCAGGCAATAAGTGGAGTCAAACGAGTGCAGAACGTGAGGATTCCCTTGGAGCGAAGCCCTGGGGGTTGGAATGCAGCAAATCCCACTGGAGAAATGAGGGAATTCAACCAAACCATCCCCAGTTCACATTTTCACCTCTCATTTCTTGCCCATTTCACTTCTCCAGGCAAGGAGGCAATTCAGCCTCGGGAGACACAGAGCTGTGCTTGAGCAAACCAGAAAAAATCCATTAATAATGGGATCATGGAATGGGTTGGGGTGGAGGGGCCTTCAAGATCATCCTGATCCCACATGCAGGGACACCGCCCACTATCCCAGGTGGATCCAAGCCCCAGTGTCCAACCTGGCCTGGGACACTGCCAGGGATCCAGGGGCAGCCACAGCAAACCTGGGAATTCCATTCCTGGGAATTCCTTGCAAGATCCCAGCCCAATCTCCCCTTGGCCAGTGGCAGCCATTCCCTGTGTCCTGTCCCTCTGTCCCTTGTCCCCAGTCCCTCTGCAGCTCTCCTGGAGCCCCTGCAGGCCCTGCCAGGGGCTCTGAGCTCTGCCTGGAGCCTTCCCTTCTCCAGAAAGGGAACATTCCCAGCTCTCCCAGTGGGAAGCGCTGATGGAGAGCAGCAGCAAATGAGGGAGTAAATTACAGCACTGCAGGGACTCAGCTTCCTCCAGTCTCCCCTTCTCCCATTATATCCTGATTTTCTGGGCTATTTTTTACTCCTGGCCCTGCCTAACGAGCTGCTGACTGGCTTGGCCACCTCCAGGCCGTGACAGATGGCTCCACACGCTGCCATTAATGTGCTGGAAAACACCCCTGGATGGATCCAGCCCTGCCCGACCCCAGCACGGAGCTCCGGGGAGCCTTCCCAGAGTGGGTTTCATTTCACTGCCTTGTGCCTTTCCCCACTATTTATATCCTAAGCGTGATCAGATGAGAGCAGGAATATAAAAAATATTCTTTCCACAGCCCATGACATCACCTTTTCCTCTTGGAAAAGTCGGTAACTCCATACGTTTTTATGCACGCAGCCCCACACGGGCTCTGCTCTCTCCTTACAGCAGCAGAACATTCCCGTCCATGAAAATTAAAGGATAATCTATAGGAAAAATGTGCTACTGGAGAGAAATTTGTGCTGGAGGCTTCTCTGCTTTCTATTAAGGGCCCTTTGGAAGGAGTTTCCAGTGGCTGAAAGGCAGAGGGATAATTAAATGGCCTAAATTATGGCTTTAAACAGACAGAGGGCAGGGTTAGATGAGATTTTGGGAAGGAATTCCTCCCTGTGAGGGTGCCGAGGTCCTGGCAGAGAGGTTGTGAACTCCTCACCCCTGGAAGTGTCCGAGGCCAGGCTGGACAGGGCTTGGAGCAAGCTGGGATAGCAGGAGGTGTCCCTGCCCATGGCAGGGGGCGGGATGGAATTTCAGGTCCTTTCTATCCCAAACCAGTTTGGGATTCTGAGTTCCACAGGGATCAAACAGAAGCAGAATTTCCCCCCAAACTGGCACGGCAGCCGTGCACACTCATCCCATGAACCTGCAGCCACTGCCAGCCAGAGGGACGAGGTCTGACAGCAGCTTTGGACCCCGGTCACTCCAAACACAAATTCCCACCTCCATCGGGGCAGGAGGGAGAGGAGAGTGAACTCAGGGTGACCTCCAAGAAATCCCTGAACCTAAAAATATGACAGACAAACTGTTTCCACCGAGAGCTGCTATATAAAACCACCCCGGCTGAAAACTCCTCTGGAGCTAACCTCAAACACGAGGCGAATTCCAGCCTCGCTGTTTTCCTCTGGCATCCCGGAATGTTCGTCTCCAGGACAGAACTGGCTGTTCAAGCGAGCCCCTGCTCCTGCAGAAGTGATTGTTTTCAAACACTTTGGAAAAGCAATCCCGCACAGGGGCTGCATTCCAGGCAGGATTCCCTCCCCCCTCCAGGTTTTAAGCATTAAGAGGAGCAGAGCAAGAACAGACTTTGTCCACTTGGCTTCCAAGTTACCACAAATTAAAGGGAGAAAAGACATTCTTTGGTTTCTTTACAGCACGGAGGATCACAGAATCATTTAGGTTGGGAAAGATATTCAAGATCATGGAATGGTTTGGGTGGGAAGGGATTTTAAAGATGATCCAATGCACCCCTGCCATGGGCAGGGACACCTCCCACTGTCCCAGGTGGATCCAAGCCCCAGTGACCAACCTGGCCTGGGACACTGCCAGGGATCCAGGGGCAGCCACAGCAAACCTGGGAATTTCATCCCAGCCTCTCCCCACCCTCCCAGCCAGGAATTCCTTGCCAAGATCCCACCTAAACCTCTCCTCTTTTTCTTTAGAACACTTCCCTGGTGTCCTGCCTGTGTGGGAAGACTCTCTCCCTCTTTCCTCTCCATCCCCTCTGGGCACTGAAGGGCTGCAGGGAGCTCTCCCTGGCGAGGCCTTGGATCCCCCAGAGGCTGATAACAGCTCAAGACGGGAACAAACCGAGGCATTTGCAGCAAGATTTCTGTTCCCTGCGTGGTTTGGAGCCGTGACTCATTCGCGGGGACTATTTCTGGTCACGGGCACAACCCGGCGGGGCTCGGAGCTCTCGGGTTCGCTTGATCCGTGCAACAAAAGATCCCAATCTCCCGTGGCTGTCAGTGCCCATCCCCGCCTCGTTTCCCCATCAGCAGCCCTCATGTCAGCAGCCAAATTAAGGGATTACAGCCGGGAACATTTAACGAGATTAGATCGGGGGAGTGTTTGCTCTTCCACCGAGGCTGCGAACAGGAGGATGGGGAGATGCCAACAGCCTCGGTCACACCTACAGCTCCTGCCCTGTCTGTCTGTCTGTCTGACACCACGCGAGACAAAAGCCAGACTTTGTTTCATGGTGTTCAGCACATCAGGCTCCAGCCCGTGCTAAAAACACACACAAGGGCTTTAAACAAAATTCACGTATCTGCGGCAACCGGAATTTCCAACGCCAGGAACTCCCAGCCCCACCCCAGCCCAGCACGCAGCACTTTATGGGATCACAGAAGGGTTTGAGCTGGAAAGGACCACGGGCAGGGACCCTTCCACTCAACCAGGCTGCTCCAGGTCCATCCAACCTGGCCTGGATTCGTGGGAAGATCCCAAATGAAAACCCCAAATGAAAATCACAGGAATCAAAGCGCTGCTCACAAGAGTTCTCACCCCAAAACACACAAACCCCGATTAAGCACCACAAACAAAAGCTCTGTCTGGCCAAACCAAGCCCAAATTTTGACCAATTAATCAGAAAAGACACGAACGGAGCCAGGGAGCTGAATTATCCTATTTAGGGAAGTCAGGGTTTGCTCAAGCAAGAGGAAGGCTTGGGGTGACTCACAGGACCCAACCGCTGCCATCCCTGCAGATTATCCAGAAAACACGAGCTGGGTCAAGGAAGTTGGGCCATTTAACACCAACTGTTCCAGTATTTATTTATTTTTTTATGGGCCAGTTAACACCAACTATTCCAGTATTTATTTGTTTTTTGGTAAGTCAGAGCTGGTGCACAGCTCTCAGCGCTGGGACTGAATTCTCACAGAAGCATTTTCAAACCTCAGCCAAAACAACTCCAGTGTCTCCTCAAAACCCTCCTGCCTTGGACACGGATGGGAATCGGGGAATAAACATCAGGATCTTCCTATCATTCCTGCACCAAATCCATGCCATGTGCTGCTTTTCCCAGGGACCCCAAACTGCAGCGTTTTTGGGACTTGTTTGGCTTCAAAGCAAGAAAATTCCCAAAGCAATGAAAAGTTCATCCCAGTGCTCTGCAAAGAGTCGGAGTCACAACTGCTCTGGAGAAAGGAAAAACTGGGAGTTCTTTCTCTCAGGGATGGGATTAATGAGGGACTGGTTGAATTATGGAATCATGGAATCATTTGGGCTGGAAGGGATCTTAAAATCACCTCATTCCCCCCCCACTTCACGGGCAGTGACACCTCCACTGTCCCCAGTGGCTCTGAGCTCCAATGTCCAACCTGACCTTGGGTACTTAGAGGGATCCAGGGTCAGCCACGGCAAATCTGGGAATTCCAACCCAGCCAGGAATTCCTTCCCAAAATCCTATCCATCCCTGCCCTCAGCTGCTCCTGGAGCTGCAGCCCCTTCCTGATCCTTTCTCCCTCCCCATTGCCTGGACAGTCCTGGAGCCCAGGATGTCCTCCTGGTCCCAGGGAACGTGTCCTCCCTCTGGGGAGTCTCACAGCTTCACCCCAATCCCCAGCAGACCCCACAGCAGCCAAGGCCCCCTCCCTGCTCCGCTGGTCAGACCACTCCATCTTCATCAATTAAAAGATCCCAGAGGTCTTTTCCAACCTAAATGATTCCATGATTCTGCAATTAAAGCCCATTAGGCTAAGTGCTCTCCTGCTCCCTGTGCACCCAGTACGTGGAGCACTCGGCTGATCCCACTATGGAGCTGTTCAGGATATGTAGAAAAACAGGGAATAATGAGGGTACTTGTGCCAGTATTTAGTCCAAATTGCACTCAGGATTTCCAATCTTGTTTAAAAAAAAATCTTTCTAATCTTGTTAAATCTGTGATGCTTTGGTGAGTTTGTTCCATTGCCAGGATGAAGTGTTGGGTTTAGAAAAGGCCAGGATACAAAGTCAACCTGAAGCACAGAAGCTCAGACCAGGATATTCCTGGTTGGTTCATTTTGGGTGTGAAGAAACACAGAACCATGGAATTACGGAGGCTGGAAAAGTCCTCTCGGATCATTGACACTCAGCTCTGCCAAGGCCTCCATGCCCCATGTCCCTGAGTGCCACATCCACAGAGCTTCGAAATCCCTCCAGGGATGGGGACTCCACCCCTCTGCCAGGGCTGGAAAACCCTTTCCCTAAAGAAATTCTCCCTAAAATCCAACTGGAATGGGACATTCAGGTCCCTGGGACAGCCTGAGGCCGTTTCCTCTTGTCCTGTCCCCAGGGGAGCAGATCCCGACCCCCACCTGCCCGTGTCCCCTCTGCCCCCACAGGAACAGCCTTTTGGAGACCGTATTCCCAAACCCCAACTCCCTGAGACGGCGGAAGCGCATTAAAAGCTGGGAAGTGAAGCTGGCTCAGCACAGCTGGACTGGAACAAACCCCTCCTCAGCTGCCATCCTGCCCCCGGGACCAGCGCTGTGACCTCACAGCTCCGCTCTGCCGTCAGGACAGACAGATGTGGACACACATCCGATTACCCACCCGTCACTCACAGCCGGCGGCCCCGCTCCTCCAGCCAACAGGCTGGTGTCATTTCAGGCTCCGAAAAGCAGCTGCCAGCTGCTGCGCCAGCGGGACACAAATCCCCTGGAAGCCCGTGTCCCATCT
Organism: Passer montanus; assembly: GCF_014805655.1. NCBI lineage: Eukaryota > Metazoa > Chordata > Aves > Passeriformes > Passeridae > Passer > Passer montanus. The sequence goes on along the minus strand of NW_024357502.1, from coordinate 1,090,580 downwards.
ACTCATCCTTCGTGGACAGCTGGGACAGCTCCGGGCGTCTCTGACAGCAGCATTGACACACCTGGGCAATCACGGGATCATCTGGGCTGGAAAAGCCCTCCAAGACTGAGTCCAGCTCCTCCCCAGCACGGCCAAGGCCACCACTGGCTGTGTCCCCAAGTGCCACATCCACAGGGCTTTGAAATCCCCCCAGGGATGGGGACTCCACCCACCGTCCGTGGTAGTTTTGTTCCAGTGCTTGACAACCTTTTCTCCTACAGGAATTCTACAGGAAATCTGCACTTAAACACTGGAATGGATTTAGAGCCAGAGCACAAAACTTCCCACTCTCACCAGATCAACCTCGAAACTCTCCAGCAAACCCAGCCTAAAAATAACCCATTTATGCATTTAACGGCGGCTAATCCAAGCCCACGCGTCCTGGAATGGGCAGAAGCTCCAGGAATGGAAATGACCATTTTTATCCCAGGATGGAGGGGAGCTAATTAATTGAAAAACCATCCTGTGATTCCGTGAATCCAACAGGAAGGTTGGAATTGATCCCGGTGTGATGTTCCTGGCTATACAGTGCCACCTTGCTGTCAACCCATCAATGAAATGACATCTGGGAAGGGTGAGATGTGCAGCACCTTCACCTCGAGTGACCTGGGAATTCTGGGCTGGAATATGACATTAAAATCACCTTAATCCCAATTCTTAACCTATTCCAAGTGACCTGCTCTCCGATGGATTCTCCCACATCTCCACACCATCATTCCCACAGTTTCTCTCCACCCCTTGAGGCACGAAGAACTCCCTCTCCTCTGCCTTGTCCCCATCAGTCCCCTGCCCTTCCTCACTGACCTTACCTCATCGATTTCCCTCCTAATCCACGTGTCCAGCGCTCTGTAAACGCCGCTCAATATTTGTACTCCTTGAATCCAACGGGAAAAAAATCAATGGGAGACTCCAAGAACAGATTGGTCTGGGATTGCGTGTCTGGGAGGGAATTAATCCCTCATTCCTGAGGGACACGGGGGCCCGAGGCCTCACAATCAAAGTCACCTTGATGGGAAGAGCCCCAGCAGTCCTGTCCCTCATCCCATGGTGTTATCCCAGGAAGTTGACTCCTTGGCTGGTGGAACACCCCAAGGTTTTCCAGGAGCTGAAGTTTCCCTGCTCTGAAATGATCCAGCTGCCCTCAAGAGGTCACAAGGAGAAGAATGACAGGGATGCACTGGGATAAAGTTTCCCTACAGCTTCAAAGGCACGAGAGCTCTGCACAACTTCCCCGACCACCCACCACGATCCGGCTGGGGGATCCCATTCCAGGGAAACCCGGGAACGCTTCCCCATCACGGCAGCAACAGGAGCTCCTCTTGGAGCTCCTGTTCCCCTCCTGAGGGGGGAACCTCACATGGCACCAGGTGAAGGTTGGATCAGTGAAAGGCAGCTCCATAAAAGCTCCTTTATGGACAGCTCCTCCTCATCCCCCCGGAGCGGCAGCTCCCGGATCACCGGAGCGGGTTCGGTTTCCCAACCGGGGGTGTGGAGGTGAAGGGCACCACCTCTGGCCCCTCTGTTCCTGTCAGTCCCGCCCCAATCCGCAGGATAAAGGGAATGTGGGCCCTGCAACTCCCAGTGGTGTCTGTTTTCCCGGCTGGATGAGAGACTGCAGTCACAGGGAAGGAATCTCAGGAAGGAGATCCCGGTTCCCACAGCACGGCCCCGCTCCAGGGAGGGTGGGCCAGGGGCAGCCAGAGGGTGTTCAGGAGGAGCCAGAGGCTCCAGCTGAGTCTTGGAAGAATAAAACCCAATGGAAACACATTCCTGGCCCAGTGCAAGGTCCCTTGGGATGAGGTTCTCCATGGAGTCCTGGGAGTGGCTCCTTGTTTTGCCATAAAATTCCACCAGACAAGGCTGGAGTCACTCCCCATCCCTGGGAGTGTCCAAGGCCAGGTTGGAGAGCCCTGGGATGGTGGAAGGTGTCCCTGCCCATGGCCGGGGGTTGGAATGAGAGGATCTTCGCTGGATGAGAGACTGCAGTCACAGGGAAGGAATCTCAGGAAGGAGATCCCGGTTCCTACAGCACGGCCCCGCTCCAGGGAGGGTGGGCCAGGGGCAGCCAGAGGGTGTTCAGGAGGAGCCAGAGGCTCCAGCTGAGTCTTGGAAGAATAAAACCCAATGGAAACACATTCCTGGCCCAGTGCAAGGTCCCTTGGGATGAGGTTCTCCATGGAGTCCTGGGAGTGGCTCCTTGTTTTGCCATAAAATTCCACCAGACAAGGCTGGAGTCACTCCCCATCCCTGGGAGTGTCCAAGGCCAGGTTGGAGAGCCCTGGGATGGTGGAAGGTGTCCCTGCCCATGGCTGGGGGTTGGAATGAGAGGATCTTTGGGGTCCTTTCCAATCCAAACCATTCCCTGATTCCATGATTAATGTGGATAAGGTCTCTCCCACCTCACCACCTCCTGCCTCACACCCGCCCCGTGCCTGCCCACACGGCATCCCGAGGAATTCAACACCCAGCCAAGAGGTCCCAAACCCCTCTCCTCGCTCTCCAGCTCCTCATTTCCTCCCTCTATTCCCTGTGTCTGAAAGGCTCCCAGTGACAGAGGATTTGATTGTTTGTTTGCTTTTATTGTTCCAGAGGGCCGAGTGTCGACAGGCTCCACAATTCCCAGTGCCCAGAAACCCCGGCAGCGCTCCCCGCCGCCCAGAAGTGCTAACAGGACATGTTTGCACTCCAGGCTTTTTTTTGTTTGGAGGCTCTGGGGAACATCCAGGCACTTTTAAGTCCTCCCCAGGCCACTGCATCCCTCCTGGATGGAGAGTGATGGCTCTGGAGCCTGAGCAGCCGAAGGGGAGAGGGATCCGTGTGATTTTAATGGGATTGAACCACAAAAGGCTGGGTTCAAAGCAACACTAAGACCAGTTTAAACCCACCAAGGCAGGAAAAATCAGAGTTAAGGCTCTGAATCTGCTCTGAGCTCCTGTTTTTGTGTTTCCTGCCCTCTTCCCATCCCTTTTCCGCAGAGCACAGCGAGAGGCAGCTTGGATTTCCAGCCCAAACTTTGGAAGATCCTTCGCTTTGTGAGTCAGGCAGTTAACACTGATTGAAAAACAAATAAACCTCTCCATGTGCCCTTCTCCAACACTGTTGGGATTTGGGCACTGAGGGAAAAAAAAAAATAGTGCCCTGAGCCTGACAGGGAAGAAACAGAGTGGTTTGGCCAAGGCTCTGGAATGTTTTTCCTGGAGCGCCGGGCTGGCCGCAGCCCGAGGGATCCCTGCTGGCTCCTGGGCAGTCCCTGCCCAACAACCCATGGCTGAGCACATGGATCCACGCTGGGGGGAGGAAAAATGGATTTACAGATCATCTCTGATGGGTCTCCAATGTGGAGCAGCATTCCCGATGGGAATTCCAGGAAGGGTGAGCAGAGACAGGGGTGTGGGACAGCTGGAAGAGCAGCCGTGGGCTGGAGCTCAGCCTGAGCTTCAGGAGGTCCCAAAAGAGTTCCTCAAACATCTCCTGCTACTTCTTAGATGTCTCCCAGCTGCCCTGGGACAGGTTTTGACCCAGATCCAGTTGGTTTTCCAGGGAAAAACCCCTCACTTTGGTGTCACTACCTGGGGTCACACGTGAACACCAAGGCATGGGTGATATTTGGAGCAGGAAACAAAGCCAAGAAAGGGCCCCTCATTGAATACCTCATTGAATACAAATGCAGGTTTGGGTTTGATAATTCTGGTTTCCCTCCATCTTTCTGTTCCTTCAACTCCCCCAAGTGTTTTTAGGGAGCCATGGGGTGGGAGAGGGATGGATGGATGGATGGATGGATGGATGGATGGATGGATGGATGGATGGAGACAGTACTTTCATGGGGAATGGTTCCTTCTCCCAAGTAAAAAAGCAACAGGAGAAGAGGAAACAGCCTCAAGCTGTGCCATGGGAGGTTCAGGTTTGGTATTGGGGAAGATTTCTTCCTGGAAAGGATTGTCCATCCCTTTAACTCAATAAATTCATAACTTCACAGATTTTCAAAGGTAAATTAATTCCAATTATGGATTGGGAACACAAATCCAGGCATTTCTGGAGAGAGAAATCCAATGTTCAGGTGGTTTCTTTGTCTTAATGAAATTATTGACTTCCCCCTGCCGATGACCTTGGAGAGGACACTCAGCCACCCCTGAGGTCCACCAGGAATTAACTGCAGCTTTGGCTTCTCCAGGCAACCTGGCATTCAGGAAAGCCAGGATAATTTGGGTTTCTGGAAGTAGAGAGGTGGGACAGAGGATGAAGGCGATAACATTAATATTAATAATAACAACTTCTGGGAAGCTGATGTGGTTATGGATGCCTAGAGAAGCCTCCATCACACTCAGGGGTGTTAGGAAACAAAATATCCTTTAATTAGCAGTAATTAGCTCAGCTGGAAGTCAGGCACCTGCCCTTGCTGCTCTCCATTATCTCCTCAGACTCTTCAGGGCTTCGTGTTTGCACAAGAAGCAGCAAAACGGGCACTTTTCGATGGCCTGTGGGCACCACCTTAATGAAGGTGATTAATAACGCTGGATAAATGATCCAGGAGATATCAGTCAGTGTAAGGAACTTGGAGAGGAGCCACTGAAGTAATTAAGAGCCTGGAGATAGAATCTGAACAGCAAAATCCTGGATTTAAGGGTAATGATCCAACCATCTCCAGCCTCTCTCTCCTTGCTGGGAAATGAGGAATTAGGGCTGACACTGGAACCTGTGTCTTCACACCTCTGTTTCCTGAGTGATCCAGGTGTTTGCCAGGAAAGATACACGGAATTCTGGAATTCAGCATTTCCCTTGGCACGTTTGGGAGCTGCAGGGAGGGATCCAGAGCTGGAAAAGGGCTTTGGATCACTGGGCTGGACAGGACAATGTGTCAGAGGCTACAGAAAGACTGGTGAGAGAATTGAAGGGCTGTTAAGCCAGGACAGGATCCACAGGAGTGAAGGATGCAGGAAAACAGGGAGAATGGCAGAGGGTGATGGTTGGTTGATGATCTGGGAGGCATTTCCCAATCTGAGTGATTCTGTGCTGATTATAAATTTAAAAAGATGCAAAATTCCAATGTTGTCTTTCCATGGCAAAAACATCCCCTGCAAAGGGCCCTAAACACTGAAGGTGAGCAGAAACCCCAAAAGTACAACCTGGCTTCTCCAAATCATGGAAGGGGCTGGGTTGGGGACCATGGAGATCATCCCTCTGGGATGGACAGGGACACCTCCCACTGTCTCAGGGGGATCCAAGCCCCAGTGTCCAGCCTGGCTTGGGACACTTCCAAGGATCCAGGGGCAGCCACAGCTTCCCTGGACAAAACCCAGCGCTCAGATCCCTCTTTGGCTGGAGCAGAACGAGAGAATCCCAAGAACTGGAATTCAGGGTTCAGCTCAGAACTCGAGCTCTGAGGCTGAGGCTGGGCAAGGCAGTGGGGGAGGGGGCCTGGAGCCAACGGAACAATTTGGAGATGAAAAACAGCGACTGAAATGAGCTGAAAACCCCTCGTGAGTCACCTTTTCATCCCTGCCCTCCTGCATCCAGTGACTAACGTGGCAACAAAGCCGTGGGAGCTGCTCTCCCAGCAGAAACCCTGGAGACACAAGCAGGGACATGCGGGAGGAGACACCTCGGCGGGAGAGCTGGGCTAATTGATCATCCCCTCCGTGTGGTTCTCAGCTTCTGCTCCATCTCCCAGCAAAACCAGCTGGGAAGGATCAGCCAAACCAGTTTGCTGAGCAGGATGGCTCTGGGCTCACCCAAAGTCTTGTTTTTGCTCTGCTCCCCAAACATCTCCTGACTTTGCAGGGCTGGGGAGCCACATTTAAGTGTAAAATACAAAAACAAGTTTAAAAAAACAACCCAGAGCTCCCTGCCTGGTGGGAATGAGCCTTCAGGGCATCCTGGATGCTGCCGTGGATGATTGGAGGGACTGGCTCCACCTTCCCACCACCAAAGTGGTGACAGAGCTGAGAGGTGGCCAGAGCCACCAGTGTCACACAAGGGGACCTTCAGCCCAAATTCCCAAGGGCTTTTCCTCAGCCACCAGCTGGGGATGGAAGCCTGGAGCACATGGGAGCAGTAGGAGACAGGGATACATCCCGTGGGAGGTCCTGAGTGGAAAGAGATCCACCAAAATTGAGTCCAAATCCTTCCCTTGCCTGGGACACCCCCAAATCCCACCCTGGGCACCCCTGGGAGCGTTGCCCCAGCAGCTTTAGGAATGTGCCCATTCCCTGGGGAGCTGTTCCAGTGCCTGACACAAGGACACAATTCCAGACCTCCCAGTGCCCTTAGAGCAGCCAGCAGCCCAGCCAGAGGGGGTTCCCAACACCTGACTTATCAGCTGATACTCGATAAGAAGCCAGGCTGGATGCCCACCATTCCAGCACAACTGGAGCTCCCGCAGTGACCTCACGCTGGCTGCTCCCTCCAAGGAGCAGGTGGATCCTTAAAACCAGGCACGGAGCCCAGGAATCCAGGCTGCTGGAATGTGAGGCTCAGGGATGAGCTCACGCTGCAGCTTTGCTCCTCTGTTGGGTTCTCATTTTTAGATAAAAAGGTGTAGGGCTGGAGAAAAGGGGAACGTCTGGTGACTGCACACAGGGCAGGGGAGAGAGGAAAGCTGGGAGAAGCCAGGGATGCCCCTGGATCCCTGGAAGTGTCCCAGGCCAGGTTGGACACTGGGGCTTGGAGCAGCCTGGGACAGTGGGAGGTGTCCCTGCCCATGGCAGGGGTGGAATGGGATGGGATTTAAGGTCTCTTCCCACCCAAACCATTCCATGATTCCATCCCAGAGCAGGGATGGAAGGGAATCGTGTTCCTGAGGGGATCATTCCTTTATTAAGTGTCTCTATCAGGGCTAATAAGTGAAAAATGAACATATTGGAGGGAGATTTCCCACTCCCAGCTGGCCGGGGTCCAGCAGGATCCCACAATAACCACAGCTGGATCCCAACACAGGGAAAACACACAAACAAAGCACTTCCCATAGGACAAGCAGCAGCAGAGTCATGGAATGGGTTGTGTTGGATGGGACCTTAAAATTACCCCATTCCTTGGGAGGTTCCCACTCCCAGGTGAACCATGGAGTGGTTTGGGTTGGATTTAAATCCCATCTCATTCCACCCCATGCATGAGCAGAGACACCTCCCACTATCCCAGGTGGATCCCAGCCCCAATGTCCAGCCTGGCTTTGGGCACTGCCAGGGATCCAGGGGCAGCCACAGCTGCTCTGGGAATTCATGCCCAGCCCCTGCCCACCCTCCCAGCCAGGAATTCCTTTCCAAGATCCCACCTCAACCTGACCTTTCCTGTCTTAACCCCACTGATGGGGCTCGAGGAGCTGATGCTGAAACTCAAACCCACCAGGTTTGCATAAAGCAAAGCAGAACAATTGCAGGAGAAGAGTGGAACCTCCCAGTCCCCATCCCTTGGGCATCCAGGGACTCCAGGTTCCCACCTGCCTTGGTCCAAACATCCCTCAGAGCTCAGGCTGGCACTCGCAGAGGACACTCAGCACTCAGGATTTGTAACTCACGGGACAGAAGGAGAGGCTGGGAGGAGGGAGCTCTCATCACTGAGTACATTCCCTCCCTGGAACCCAGAGTGAAATTCCTCAAGTGCTGGAGACAGATTTTCCTTGGAAGGCGGCCATGAGTGCTGATCTGGCTTCTAGGAGAGATCAGCGTGGCCAGGGACTGCAGGGACCTCAGAGACCAGCACAAACCCTCCTCTTGCACCAGCGTCCTCACAACAAACCCATGAAAACCAAAAATCAAAACATTTCCTGCTGTGGGGAAAACAGGGAATGATTCCACACGTGGGCTTGGGAATGACCTGAGAGCACCTGGAGATCTCCAGTGCTGTTTGGACATTCAGGGGTGTTTGGTGAAGATCCAGAGGAGTTGAGTATTTCAAATTTCAGCAAGGGACTAAATGGAGCTAAATTTATTTCAGATTTCTAAAATACAGCACCAAATGTGCAAGAACAACATTTAAACTGCAAGGGGGAAAAGCAAATATTCCTTCCTTGTGAAACATTAAATATTTGAGTCTCACTCCTGTAGAAGGACTTGAGATGGGAGTTGGTTTCCTTTATGACTTCATTAAGAGTATTTATGGATTTAGAATTGTCCCAGAATAGGAAATCAAGCCCCATTTTACATTTCTGACTGCTCAAAATAGTGATTTTGATTTTCTGGGCTCAAATCTTCCTCTTTTCCAGACAAGGATGGAATTATTCCTGAATTCCTTGGGCACGAGGAGAAAACCAGGATTTTGATGTACTAAATTTGAGTCTGCTGCTCTGAACAAGGATAAACTCTGATGCCTTTAAACAGTGACATCTATTTAGGGTTTATTTCCCACTACAAGGATTGGCACCAAGGCACAAACCAAGCCACCACATTTTTCCTATCACTTCATATTTTATTAATTTTGGTCATTCCTTTAATCATCCCCCATTCCAGTGACAATTTTCTTGGATTTACAAATGTTCTGTAACAGCTCCTACTGAAGCATGTTGGGAAGGGAAATCTCTTTAATTTCCCTACTTTGGTGAATTTTTGCCCAGTCATTATTCCTCCCTCCTTCCCCCAGCTGGGTCATTCCATTTAAATCAACATTGTGGTGACATTTCACAGAATCATGGAATGGTTTGAGTTGGAAGGGACCTTAAATTCCACCCCACTCCATGCCCTGCCATGGACAGGGACACCTTCCATTATCCCAACTGGCCTTGGACACTTCCAGGGACCCAGCTGCTCTGGGAAGCCTTGGGCTCCATCCCAGTCCCTCCCCACCTCACAGAGAGCAATTCCTTCCCGATGTCCCACTTAATCTACTCTGCTTCAGCTTAATTTCATGGCTTAAAAGAGAAAAAATGCCAAGTCCAACAAGAGAAATTTCAAGACAAGTCGAAGAACAATCAAAGACCTTCATCCATGACCTTCCCACCTCTCCCTGCCCCCAGCTGGAGCTGCAGTCCAACAGAAGTGCTGGGAGCACTGGAGGTCTGGTGGCCCCAGAGCAGCGACCAGAGCCTTGCTTGGATGGGGTCTGGTGACACATTGCAACATGCCACCAGACCAGATCATCGACAAGACCAAGCAGGGGGAACTGCCTCATCTTTCCATGCTACTGGATAAGTCAGGGATGGGTCAGTTCCATTATCTGTACAACACCTTGATTTTCCCCTCATCATCATCCATTATCCAGGAGATCCAGGACTTCCCATCCTCACGTGGCACTTGTATCTCCCCTTTCTCCTTGCATAATCACAGAATCCTGGAACAGTTTGGGTGGGAAGGGATCTCAAAGCCCACCCAGTGCCACCCCTGCCGTGGGCAGGGACACTCCCATTGTCCCAGGGTCCTTCAATCCGGTCCTTGTCCAACCTGGCCTTGAGATTCAGAGGTGCTGCTGCTTTTAAATGCAAGAACAAAACTTGGGAGCACCTCCTGGAACAAAGACGAAACCTCTGTGTCCAAGGACACCCACTGGACAGAGGAGGAAGGACTGAGGAGGCTCCTGCTCCTCCTCCTCCTCCTCACCCGAGCTGGGTCCCTTTGGCTGCATTTTGCACTCATGAACCACACAAATGTTTCACTGGCTCAACCTCACCGAGCCGTTTTCAGGCGTTTCACTCTTCCAAGAGCTCCAGGTTCCCTGTCCAAAATCCCCACATTCACGGCCTGGTGCTTGGAGAAGGCCCAGGGCCTCCACATTTCCTCACACCCAGGAGGCCGCGGGCGCGTCGAGCGCCGCAGTCAGTAAAGTGCCAAGGAGCTAATGAAGACAAAAGTGTCAACACAGCCTGGTGATAACGCACACCTCTCCCATGGAGCTGCTGGGACCGTTTTGCAAACAAATTTGGCAGTTCCTGGCGGGCCCGGGCCCATAAAGCGGTGTCCTGATGTTATTAAAGTTAACAGAAGTGTCATGGGATGACAGATGGCTCCCCACACATCAATTGGATTCTGAGGAGTTCTCAAACCCTGGCGGGTTGAAAGCAGCTCCAGCACGAATCAGAGGCAGGGGCAAGATCATCGATACAAGGGATTATGCAGATTTAAGAAATACCCTCGGCACCCGAAAGTTTTCAGAATGCAAACTACGTCAACCCCGCGAACAAGAGGCACTGCATCATGATGGCAGCAGGGACAAAGCCAGGGGGGTTTAACAGACAAAAAAAGATTGTTTTAATAGGAGAGAAGCATCAGTCATTGAGTCTTACTTCATTCAGACTTTCTCTCCAACCCATCCATCTTCAGTGCCAAGAGATGACAGGACCACCTCACTTTTCCCCCCGGCCTAGTGTATCAATAATGCCCATTTCTCCCCAAACAAATGACTCCCCAGAATGGCCCTTTTCCCAAAATTGGCTGCCAAGCCCCACAAAGGCCTCAGTACCTGCTATGGTCAACTTGGCTCCAACGGGGCCCCCTCCAGAGGTGGCCACCGATGGGTGGAGCCTTCCCCAACCATCTTCCCCAAGAGCCACTTTGTCATTCCTGGCCGGGGAGCATCTGCGGAAGAGGGGACCGGGGCGGGGGGGTGGCCGAGCCGCAGAGGGACACAGAGAGGGACACAGAGAGGGACACAACGGGCACGGACACAGGGGAATGCAAATTCCTCCGCCCTCGCAAACGCCTCCGTGGGCATTCTCTGGGAACAAAGGTCCCCGAGGCGGGCGGGCTCTGCATCACTGCTCTCTCTGTTCCCAGCACCTGCTCGGCACCGGCCACGGAGTCGCCGCGGTCCCTCCGCGCCGCGGCCGCAGAAGCCAAGGGCAGCACAATGGCCCCGTTGGCCAGGGTCAGGCCTGGCTTTCTTCCTCGCCCCCTTCCACCAGCCCTTTTCACCTCCACCATCTCCAGGAGCGCTCGGCAAGGAGGTGGCTTCGAGCGACGAGAGGAGGAGGAGGGGGGAAATATAGGTCTCTGGCGTAAATCACTGACGCCGTTTCCCCTCCTCTCCCTTCCCTTAAGACCTGATGGTCTTCAGTCACACATCTTAAAAGCAAAACAAAAAACAAAAACACAAAGACTTACTTGTCTCAAGTCGATGAAGGCCAACTGCAGTGTGTCCCCTTGGAACCCAGGCACTGGGCCGGATCTGGCAAACTCTGTGGGAAAGAAAAGAGGATAAAAAGCGCCTTTAACTAACCATGGACAGGGAGATTGGCAGACGGATGACAGGGAAGACAAGAGAGGCTGGGGGAGAGGAGGACCGCGCTTCTAAGGAGTCATGTCTCCCTCCCTTCAGCGTCTTTGTTCGCCCTTCAAAATTCGTGTCATCAAAACACCATTAATTCCACCGTCCTGACAGCAAGGAAACTGTACTAATTCGACCTGAAATTTATTCCCATGAGCCGCACTGGGCTTCAGAGTATTTGTTTTGTGAACGGACAAACAACTCGCTCAGAAGAAAGGGGGGGATGGGGGTGGAAAAGTTTTTCCTCTCAACACAATAAAATCTTCAGCTGTGAAACTCTTTTCAGTTCCGAAAGCTATTTATATTTTAGGGCGCTGAAGGAATTTTCTAATTTCACGCCTGTCACCAGGCTCCATGAGCATTCATCAAAAAAATATGCCCGGCCGCGTCATTAATTATCAGGCAGCAGATTATTTGCATGATCTGGTGATGGCGCCTCTTGGTCAGCCCAAACGCGGAGAACCGCGGCCGTTGGGTGGCATTTTTATTTCTGGTGGATGAAGACATCTGACAACTGAATAATGTTGGCTTCTAAAGCGAAGAGAATATTTCCAAGGCCACATTTATCTCCTTCCAGCCTAATCTGGCCAAAATTTCATACTTTGGTTGTTCATTTTTCTCCTAATCCATTCTTTAAACCAAACCTAAAACTGCTGAAGGGGCTTGAATGGATCCATCTTAGAGGACCTTGGTTCTTCCATGGCATTTAGCAGCTTTTCCTTGGGAACGCTCATGAAGCCGACGTCTGCACGCATCCCAGGGTGTCTTTTGAGGTTGGTTCTGCCCAACTTCACTTCATTTTCACCCTCTGCAGTTACAGCTTCATCTCCGCTCTCCTCACAACCTCTCGGCACTGAGGGGACCTGGGTTGTGAGGCCACAACTCAACGTCACCAAAGGCTTGAGGGGGAGCACCTGCCTGGGCTTGAGTTGTGTGGCTCCTGCAGGCACTGGAGGTGCTGGAGGAATTAAATGTTTTCTTGGGATGAAGCCAGGTGTGATGGCAAAAATGGAGAAAGGAGGGAAAATACACACCAAATACAGATTTTTCAGTTATATGGCCCATTATCACCCATCTATCCTGGTTTTCACCCTACAGGAACCCTCCAACAGCTCCTAAAGATCCACAAAGATGAGGATTAGGAATGGCTGGGCAATATGGAAGGAGGATTTTGCCTTTTGTCTCCATGACTAATCAGAGGCACCAATGGCTAAAGCGATTTCATGTCAGGTGGTCTCTGCCTTGAACACTTGGACTCCCAAAAGTTTTCCTATTTCCAAGCCAAGGCCACAAAATCAGGAACATAAATCATCCCACTCCCATTTCCAAAGCTTTCCTAGAGCAGCCCAATCACGGAGCAGCCCCTTGGCTCTAACAAGGAGAGATTAATGAGTGAAACACCAGGACTCAGTCCTGTCCCTCAAGGAAAGCAGGGTTATTAATCAGCTCCCTTGCTCCACCTTCCATTAAAACCTTGGGATGGAGAACATCCTTCAAGTCAGACACAGGCACCTCCAGGGGCACAGGGGACACTTCTCAGACTCTGCTTTTTAATAGTCTCAGATGCCAGAAGAGCTTTGAGATTGAAACCATCGCTCATCTTTGCAGTGATCACTCAAGTGACAACTGCTGCAGGACAAGAGCAAACACGGCTGGGAAATCATTGCTTTTATCTGAAGTTATGAGGCAAAGGGAGTAATAAACAAGTAAAAACAGAAATTATGGACGTGACTGCTCATATTTGGATTTCGGGTAGAAAAAGCACAAACCAAAGTCAGCTGGAACCATCCATGGTCGTGCCTTTGGAGCTTTGCACAGGATGGGACTGGACTGGGATGAACAAGAGGAAGTTCTTCTCCTCCCCTCTGAGGGTGGGGAGGCCCTGGCACAGGGTGCCCAGAGCAGCTGTGGCTGTCCCTGGATCACTGGAAAAGTCCCAGGCCAGTCCCAGGCTGGGCTTGGAGCACCCTGGGACAGTGGAAGGTGTCCCTGCCCATGGCAGAACATGGGACTGGATGATCTTGAAGGTCCCTCCATCCCAAACCATTCCATGATTCCTTGAGATCAGAGCTGCTCAGCTCCAGGCAATTCCACTGACCAATCCCGCAATATTCCGGGTGCAAAGAGCCCAAAGTGACTTCACATGTGTCCCCCAAAAATTGTTTTAATTAATCCTAACTGCAAAGGCATTTTAATGTAGTTTGCTATAAAATTTGACTGCAGCTTGCCTGAGCCAGCAGGGAGGGAGGATCAACCAAACCCTCTGACTCTGATCTGCAAGGGATAAATCATCTTTACACATTCCCTCTACACCCCACTGTCCCATCTGGAACAATTATCCCGAAAGCCACATCAATCCTAAAACACTTTGGAAAAGCACAATACCTGAGAAACTAAAAATGTTTAGAAGTGAGAAATGGTGCTTGAGCACCTTCTCAAGAGGTGAAACTCCTCTGGGTTGCTCAGGGTTGGAGACGTCCCTGAGCTGAGGAACACAACTACAAGGTCCTACCCTCCAAGGATGGGGTCACCTCATGTTCCTGATTACATTTGGAGAAATCCTGGAAAAGAAACCCTGGAAGGACTGCGAGGAAAGCGAGTTTCTATTTTTTGGATCAAGGGCCTCACAGATGTTCAGCATCTATTTAGGAGCACACACAGAGTTGGGAAATTTAAGATCTTTCCCAAAGCATGAACTTCAAATCCTCATGAGAAAATGCCTGTGATTGTGAATGTTCTCACAAGGCTGGTGAATTTATCACTGCTGTCGGCTGCTTGTGAGAAGCCCAAGACAGATTCCATTCCAAGCCAGATTGTCATCCCAAGGCAGATTTCATCCAAAACCAGATTTTATCCCAAGACAGACTTCATCCCAAAAGAGATCTCATCCCAGGACACAGCTGCTCCTTAGCAGCTCACCTTTAGCTGTCTCTGCCCATTGTCCCTTCCCACAGTTCCCTGCCCATGGATGGGTTGGAACTGGATGTCTTTTAAGGTATTTTCCATCCTGAACTGGTGGCTTTTAAGGCCTTTTCCATCCCAAACCATTCAGTGATTCCTAAGGAACCTACTGGAGGAAGGCTGGGAGAGTTATGGAGTGACACCGCCCTTCAAAACTTAGGATGGTCACACATTGAGCCAAAACTTAACTGAACATTAATTCTCATAAAAAAATTTATCAACACTGAATTAACAAATCTCTGGAACCTTCTAGCACAAGATGTCTCTGCCCATGGCTGGAATGAGATGGTCTTCAAGGTCCTTTCCAACGCAAATCCTACAATTCTAGGATTCTATGATTGACATCCAAGAAGTGAAACGACATCCAAGCTGATATTCTCTGTGTCCCAGAAGAAATTATGTAGGAGCTGATACTCCTTGTGTCCAAGAAGAAAAAATGTAGGAGCTGATATACTTTGTGTCCAAGAAGGAATGATGTAGGAGCTGATATTTTTCATATCCCAGAAGAAACGAGAACAGGAATTCGGCCCAGACACTCAGAAAAGCTGCAGAGGAATGAATGCAATGCTTCCCTTGGGCTGCTGGAGAAGGAGCTGCACCTCCTGTAATCGCAGGTCACACTTTACATACCAATGCCACCAACCCATTCTGAAGGAGGAACGAACAAAGTCTCAGAGCAAAAAAGGAGGAACAAAGACCAGAGCGGAGCTTTAGAGGAGAGACACAGCCAGTTCTTCTTGGGTTTAATCTCTTCAAGCAGATTTCAGGATAATTTCCTCGGAACAACCGAGCGCAGTGTTGGCCTCAGTACTGTCGGATTCCTTTATTGTACTGTCTTCACGACCAAGGCAAGTGGCAAACATAGCAAGCAACCTACAGAGCAGCCCCTTGAGCAGAAAATCACCGGAGAATAGAGCAGATCAGTATGCGGCTGTTTGTACAAAGCATTTAGCCAGGCTAAAGGTTTGAGGGGTTTGTGTTCAGGCCAAAAAAGTAATGTCTTTGCAAGGTCTACAGGCCTGGGCCACCCAGGGCAGGTCACAGGGGGACTCCAACCTCCCTTCCAAAACATTTCACTGATGAAAGAATCAAGGAACAGGAACCGTTAAGCCCTTTACAATGGACAAAGAATAACGAGTTCAAAGGCACGGCAGAAAAGAGACATCCACTGTAAATTAATTAATTACAGCCAACAGGGGGATCTCCCTGTGCCCCTGGTGCGGCTGCGCACGCGGGGACAGGGCCTTGCATGGATTGAGCGGTAAAAATGGGCCCTGCCGGTGACTTCATCCCTCAAAAACATCATCTGAGGGCAAGATTTCCTCTGAACTACATGGGATTCGTGATGGCACCTCCGGGATGGAGGCTGAAGCAGCTCCCAGGGAAGGGAACATGGACCAATCTGCTCGTTGCCACGGATAACATCTGAGGAATCGACAGTCTCAAGATTCCTCAAGGAAGGATGGAGATCTTGAAGTTATCTTCCTTGGAAGGCCATCCTGGAAAGGCCAAGTGATGGGACCTCCCAGGAAAAAGCCTTGGAAGGCCATCCTGGAAAGGCCAAGTGATGGAAACTCCTTGGATAAAGCCTTGGAAGGCCATCCTGGAAAGGCCAAGTGATGGGACCTCCTGTTCCACATCCCCAGGAACAAAGTGACGCCTTGAGGACACTGAGGCTGAAGAACAAATCCATGGACTCTGGAGAAGCTCACAGGTGGGAAAAAGTGAGAAATGTTGGGGAGGAATCGAGGCAAGAGGAACAGAGAGAAGATCCCAATTCCCACACTGAGCTTCTCCTTCACCCAGTTTCCATACTGAGCTTCTTCTCCCACACCATTCCCACACAGCCCCGCTCTGAAGCTGTTCCCCATTACAGCCCGAACTCTCAGAGCTCATTCCCATCTGGGTAATTTCAGAGAGCTGTGGGAAGAGGGAGGAGCTACCCAAAACACTCTGAACTGGGTCAGATTAAAGAAAAACGTCTCTCCCTCCCCATCAAACGTTCCTCTGATGGAACAAAGATGGGCCTGGAGTGCTGTCACTGCAGAGAAAGGAGTGGTCCCCGTCATGGGACACTGGCAGGGCTGAGGAGCACCCACAGCCCCAGGCAGGGACTCCTCAGGGGCTGACCACGAGATGTTTTTCAAGTTGAAGAGAGGGAAACTCTTTAGAAGGATGTTGGAGATGCGTGCCAAGAAATTTGGAACAGAATCCATAGGATTCCAAGTTAAGAGTCGGGTCACGGATCTCCACAGGTTCCCAGACCCGAACCCAAGGTGTTCAGTGGATGTGTCCTGGCAGATGTGAAGTTCTCAGATCATTAAACACCAACACCAGCCAATGTGAACCGTGCCCATCCCACCATCAGCTCAAGAGGTTGTGGAACTTCCATCCCTGGAACTGTCCAAGGCCACGTTGAGGGTCCAGCTTGGCCTTCCAGGGATCCAGGGGCAGCCACAGCTGCTCTGGGCACCTGTGCCAGGGCCTGCCCACCCTCCCAGACAGGAATTCCCAATATCCCACCCATCCCTGCTCTCTGGCAGTGGGAAGCCATTCCCTGTGTCCTGTCCCTGGAGCAGAGCCCGACCCCCCCGGCTGTCCCCTCCTGGCAGGAGCTGTGCAGAGCCACAAGGGCCCCCTGAGCCTCCTCTGCTCCAGGCTGAGCCCCTTCCCAGCTCCCTCAGGGATTCTGCAGCCCCTTCCCAGCTCCCTCAGGGATTCTGCAGCCCCTTCCCAGCTCCCTCAGGGATTCTGCAGCCCCTTCCCAGCTCCCTCAGGAATTCTCCAGCCCCTTCCCAGCTCCGTTCCTGCCCTGGCCATGCTCCAGCCCCTCAGGGTCTCTCTTGTTGGGAGGTGCCCAATTCTGACCCCAGGAGCTGAGGCACATTGAGGGATCAGCACCTGTGGGGTGGACATTCCTCTCCTGATCCATTCTGCTTAAACCTTCCCATCTCTCCACTACAATATTCCCGTTTTCCCCCCAGATCCAGGTTTTTCCAGGTGCACTGCCACAGGACAGACACCAGTCAGGGACATCCTAACTCCAGCACCACAAACTCCAATCCCTGGTGGATCACAGGTTGGAAGAACACCTGGGAGTCCTTGGGATCACGCCGAGGGAGAGGATGACTCCAGCATCAGGGACAAACCCCAGCACTTCCCCCAAATCCCAGGATTTCCACGTGAGAAATTCCCACAAGCCAGATAAGGCAGCCAAGGAGGAGGTGGGGAACGGCTGTGCCAGGATCCATGTGGGCACATTTTGGGACAATCTGTTGGGATGGAGAATTCCTCAACCCAGCGGAGACATCTGGCTGATCCCCAGGAGAGGGGCTGACTAAAAATAGGGTGTTTAATGGAATTTGAAATATAAATTTTTAGGGCACTTTTAATTTCCCATAAAGCAGCAGTTAAAAGAGTTTGGAGATTATGGAATTGCTCATTTTATGATCTGAGGATTGTAAAAACCCCTCAACCACTGCTGGAACCCATTATGGGGATGGGAAACACTTCCTAGGAGTGAGAACAGCCCCATTTATTTGGGATTTTTCGGCTGTCACCTCCAAATCTGGGTTGTTATATTTGATTTCCACTATGTCTAACATAGAGGGGAGATGGAAAAATTATCCATTCATCATATTATATATTTTTATATGGATTTATCAGTTCAAAAAGAGCAGAGTGGGGCATGTAGGAGTTAAAAAATCCCATTGCATTGTTAAATCTTGGATTATGGATGCATCCTGAGAGACAAGAAACCCTCTGAAAAAATGAAATTTATATTCTGAAAAAAGGAAATGTACAGGTTCCCAGTAATCTTAGGGATCTTTTTTCCCTCTCTGGGGTTTTTTGCTTATTTTTAACCCAGAAGTGGCTCCTAAATAAAAGATGTGTCCCACTGAGCCTTTCTAGGCAGTTCATTTAAGCTGTGCCTTAGTCCAGGTTTTAAAAGGGCTGAGAGAACCTCAGCATCCCAACACCTGCACAACAACACATCCCAAATCCACCTCCAGCCCTTCCCTGGAGCCCTGGAGCCATCCAAGCACTCAAATCCATGGAAAGTGCTCCCAAACCCCTTGGGAAACACCTTCCTGCTGGGAACACCAGAGGATGTTCTCCCTGACCCCTCAGTACCCTGCATCTCCTCCAGGATTGGTCCAGCTGGACATTCCATGTGCTCACCAGGATAAATCCATGGAAAACAGCTGGGATTTTCCCCAGGTTTCTCCCGTCACAAGCAACCCAAGAGGATTTTTACAGTGTGGCTGCTCTGCTCCTTTCTCCTCTTTCACACCAAAAATGCTGCTCATTATGGGATATTCACGTGAGGAAAATATGGAAGATCTGGCTCTTGGTGTCTGTTTAATTCACTGTTTCTCCTCAGTCCTACAACAGCTTCCTTTTGGAAGATCAGAAAAGTAATAAAAATTAATAAACTGCATTTTCTGTGCTGTGAACACACCAAAAAAGCACAGATTGCAGGAAGGGGTAGATTTAAAGAGCAGGTGAGGGGTCCCATCACAAGCTTATCTTTCTGCCAAGCACCACAAAATCCCAAAATGCCACAATCCCAGACTGGTTTGGGTTGGAAGGGACCTTAAAGAGCATCTTCATCCCACCTCATCCATGGGCAGGGACACCTCCCTCTGTCCCACGTGGATCCAACCCGGCTCTGGACACTGCCAGGGATCCAGGGGCAGCCACAGCAAATCTGGGAATTCCAGCCCAGCCCCTGCCCACCCTCCCAGCCAGCAATTCCTTGCCAAGATCCCAGCCCAATCTCCCCTTGGCCAGAGGGAACCATTCCCTGTGTCCTGTCCCTGCAGGCTTTCACTCCCTTCAAACTATGCCTAATATACAAGAAAATAATTTCCTTAATTCACCTCACCTCTCTTTTAACCAGATTATTTTTTCAGCATTCACAAACATAACCTCAATAAACTCCAGCACCAAAACTCTGCCGCCCCATTCCCTCATCATGGCACTCACTGGGAGGGCTCCAAACAAACATAAAATCCTATTTAAATGTATAAAAACTGCTGGATTGGGGAAGACTTGGGAATTTGGGGGAAGGAAGAGGATGGAGGCAGAGGTACGAACTGGTACTGTGAGGATGTTGAGATCCACACCTGTGCTTTCAGGCACAAAAAAGATTAAAAAATCACCAAAAAAAACCCCCAATAATAAACCCTAACCTTGCAAGCTGAAACTTATTTTCTGAATACACCACTTCCCTCTTGGAACTGACTCATCCCCAAATTCAAACCTTGATGGATTTCTACTCCTAAATAACCAAATTAAAGTGATTTCCAGGCGCAGCAGAGCCACCAGATGGACCCGTGGGGATGAGGGGCACGGATTTGCTGCTGGAAAGGAGAAGGATTTTGTCTGTTCCGGGCTGACAGTGATGGATGGGGAGGATCCAGCTCCAGCATCCATCTCCATTCCCTGCTCTGGTGGCACCTTGGGATGGGGCTGGGGACAGGTCCCTGACCCTGCTGCCAGGTTGGCGTCACCTGCTCCGGGATGTCTGAGTGCTCCCGGCTCGGGCTCCCCAAACAACAGGAATTTAAGGAATTGTGCTTTCCAAGCTGCTCTGAAATCCCATCTGTCTTCCTTGGCAGCAGCAGCTTTTAGGGAAGAGCTGCTGCTGCGTGATCCACGTTATGGATGGGGCAGAAAACTGCCAGGTTTGGAGTGTTTGGAGCCAAAAAAACGGAATTATTAGGGATGACAAACGCTTCCCATTATTCCCAGCTCCGGCGCCCATCCCTCAGCAGACACCCATGGGAGCACAGCTGCTCCCGAGGCTCTGAGGGGACACAAATGAGAGTCAGGAATTCAGGGATGGAGGCAGCGCTGGGAGGAAAATCAGGAATTGCTTTGTGAGTTATGGTGCGGGATCTGGGTGGGAATCATTAAATTGGGATCTTTCTCCCGGGCTGGTCAGCTGAGGGCTGGGAAATGGCAAGTGGATGTTAAAAAATGGAAAATCCCGTGTTGGAAACAGCAAAATTCCTGCTGGGGGATTGTTCCCGGCAGTAAATTTAATCTCAGCATTGATGGGGGCAGCTGAAGTAAAATCTGGTCAGGAAAATGTTGGATAAAGGGTGGAAGAACTTGGCAATGGGAAGTGCCAGGGGATGATGAAACCAACAGGTGATGTCCCTGAGTCACTCCCCTGGATCCCTGGAAGTGTCCAAGACCAGCTTGGATGGGGCTTGGAGTACCCTGGGATAGTGGGAAGTGTCCCTGGAA
Organism: Passer montanus; assembly: GCF_014805655.1. NCBI lineage: Eukaryota > Metazoa > Chordata > Aves > Passeriformes > Passeridae > Passer > Passer montanus. The sequence continues at coordinate 1,070,135 of NW_024357502.1, read as the reverse complement.
GGGCTTTAAAGTCCCTTTCCACCCTAAGCATTCCAGGATTCTGTGATAAATACGAGACAGCCCAATCTCCACCTCAAGCAGGAAAGCCAAAATGTGGATATTTGGGGGAAAAAAATCCCTAAAATCCCCTAAAATCAAAGATCACCTGGTTCTTTAGGAACTCTGTCAAGCTCTCGGTTCTCAACTCCATGGCTGAGAATCCATCCCAGCATGAATCCCAACAAATCCATTCCAGAATAAATCCCAACAAATCCATCCCAGGATGAATCCCAACAAATCCATTCCAGGATGAATCCCAACAAATCCATTCTAGGATAAATCCCAACACACCCATCCCAGCATGAATCCCAACAAACCCATCCCAGGATGAATCCCAACAAATCCATTCTAGGATAAATCCCAACACACCCATCCCAGCATGAATCCCAACAAACCCACCCCAGGATGAATCCTAACAAACCCACCCCAGGATAAATCCAAACACATCCATCCCAGCATGAATCCCAACAAATCCATTCCAGAATAAATCCCAACAAATCCATCCCAGGATGAATCCCAACAAATCCATTCCAGGATGAATCCCAACAAATCCATTCTAGGATAAATCCCAACAAATCCATCCCAGGATGAATCCCAACAAATCCATTCCAGGATAAATCCCAACAAACCCATTCCAGGATGAATCCCAACAAATCCATTCCAGGATAAATCCCAACAAACCCATTCCAGGATGAATCCCAACAAATCCATTCTAGGATGAATCCTAACAAATCCATCCCGGGATGAATCCAAACACATCCATCCCAGGATGAATCCTAACAAATCCATTCCAGGATAAATCCCAACAAATCCATTCTAGGATGAATCCCAACAAATCCATCCCGGGATGAATCCCAACAAACCCAAACCCCTTAGAGGGAAGAGGATCCCCTGCAAGGGTGTGTTCACTCTGCCCTACTTTAATTCCCAAACCAGGATTAAAAATGGCATTTTGTCTGCTTTGGGCTCTGGTTTTTAACCCTTTCACCGAGCAGGACAAGCAGCAACTTGAGGGCAACCAGAGAATTCCAGCCCCAATCCAGGTGGGCACCTGAAGCCCTGAAAGGAGCAGGTTTGGGAGCAGAGCCCTGGGGGTGGCACCACGATGCTGCTCCGCCGAGGAGCTGCTGTCACTTTGTCACAAGACACGTCACCTCCACCACTCCGACTGGGCACAGAGGTCACTTCAAGGACAAAATTCCCTGCAGGGAGGGCTGAGGCTGGGAGAGGACCAGAACTGGTGAAGAACATCAACTTCTTCAGATGCTCCTCATCCATCCAACCCTGCCTTGGACACTCCCAGGGGATGGGGCAGCCCCAGCTTCTCAGAAAGAGTCATAAATAAACTGATTTTGGATTCATGCACTCCCATCCTTCCTGGTTTTAAAATACGCCATCCCAAAAAGCAGGGATGGTCTGGAGAGCTTCAAGGCAGCACTGAAGAGGAAAAGGAGGAGTGAAACTTGGATCTCCTGGAATCCTCTGTGCTGAAGATGCTCTGGGTGAGCTCTGTGGGCACCCACCACCCCCAGAGCATTGCCACAGCCCTGGGACCCCAAATACCAATGGGCACAGCAACACTGTAGGATTTTACCCCAAATTTGGGACGCTGCTTTGGGGTTACCCCTCTGCAGGTTGAGGGAAAGGGCTCTGTGTACACCACGGTCATTTTGGTGGGAAGTTCCATTTGATTCCTAATCTGCCCTATTCCATTTAATTCCTGATCTACCCTATTCCTTTTGATTCCCAATCTATCCCATTATTTTGATTCTTAATTTATCCTATTTCTTTTGATTCCTAACCTATCCCATTTATTTTGCCAGTTTATATATAAACATATATAGAAATATATATAGAAATAGATATCAAAATACATCTAGAAATAGATAGAAAAATAGAAATATCATTTTAATATAAATACCTTAATGTCACACATGATTTCCTCTAGTGCACTAATAACTCTTTTTGGTTTATACCCTGTAGCAACTTTAATTAAAACCTTTTCTTCGTTTTCTCCTGCCTGGTCAATAAATAACTAATTTTATAAACAAAGCTGATCCACCACCCTTATAACCCATGGGCCAAAGTCCTATTTCAGGTGTGGGCCACCTCGATTTAAATGTTCACCAAACCCCTGAGCTGAGGCAGAGCAGGGATTCCCCCTGGACCCGTGACCAAGGACAGGACGGGCGGTTGGGGCTCTTACGTTCGCACTCCTCCACGTCCAGGTTGAACTGGTGCAGGGCCCCCAGCGTCAGCTGCCTCACCTCGGCCTCCAGCAGCAGCTGCAGCAGCGACGTCGAGAGGTGCTTGCAGGCCGACATGCAGGCCGTCTGGGCCACCTTCCCCTGCAGGACAAACGGACACTCGTCAGGGACGCCGGCACAAAGAGCCACCGCAGAACTTCTGCAGAGCAGCCCCCTTGGCAAAGCCACCATGGAACTTCTCAAGAGTAATGCCCTTGGTAAAGCCACCAGGGAACTTCTCCAGCCCAGGCAAACCTCCTCAGTTAAAGCCACCACGGAACTTCTGCGGAGCAGCCCAACCTCCTCAGTTAAATCCACCAGAGAACTTCTCCAGCCCAGACCAAACCTCCTCAGTAAAGCCACTAGAGAACTCCTCTAGCTCAGTCAAACCTCCTCCGTTAAATCCATCAGAGAACTTCTCTCCAGCTCAAACATCCTCAGTTAAAGCTGTCAGAGAACTTCTCCAGAGCAGCCCAACCTCTTCAGTAAAAGCCACCAGCACAGAACTTCTCCAGAACCAAACCTCAGTAGAAGCCACCAGACAACTTCTCCAGCCCAGCCAAAACTCCTCAGTTGAATCCACCAGAACTTCTCCAGCCCAGACCAAACCTCCTCAGTAAATCCACCAGAGAACTTCTCCAGCTCAGTCAAACTTCCTCAGTAAAAGCCACCACAGAACTTCTCCAGCTCAGTCAAACCTCCTCAGTAAAAGCCACCACAGAACTTCTCCAGATTCCAGAGAACTTCTCCAGCTCAGTCAAACTTCCTCAGTAAAAGCCATCACAGAACTTCTCCAGAGCAGCCCAACTTCCTCAGTAAAGCCACCAGAGAACTTCTCCAGACCAGCCCAAACCTCCTCAGTTAAATCCACCACAGAACTTCTCCAGAGGAGCCAAAACCCCTCAGTTAAAGCGACCAGCACAAAACTTCCCTAGACTGGCCCAAATTCCTCAGTTAAATCCACGAGAGAACTTCTCCAGCCCAGCCCAGCCTCAGCGTGTCCCATCTGTGATGGGATCTTCCCACGGCACTCAAGGTCACAACCACCATCTCCCAAGGGAATCTCCTCTGGAAGTGCCCCTGGCTGAGGGAAGGGTTAGGCCTTGTTGGGTGCAGCTGGAGAAGCTCCAATCCAGGAGAGCTTTGGAGTGCTCAAAGCTCAAAGTGTTCTCATCGTGCCCTAACACAGACGAGACAGCATCCCATTGATTATCAGGGAATCATGGAATGTTTGGGTGGGAAGTGACCCCAAAGCCCATCTCATTCCATGGCCAGGGACACTTCCCACTGTCCCAAGAGTGCTCCAAGCCCTGTCCAACCTGACCTTGGACATTCCCACCCACAACCTGGCCCTCTCTACGGCAGATGGGTCTGCAACAGGACTTAAACCCATAAAAATGCAGAAATCCTTTGGGACAAGAGCAGGATTTTGCCCAAACTCTCAGGCTGACACCACAGGGAACGATCCCGATGCCTGCGTGTGCAACGCCACGAGGGAGGTTTGGATCATGGCGCTGCCCTGAAAACAGCTCCAGCAGGAGATTATCTTCTCAAACACTCACAAAAGACTCTTAACACGCTTTCCTGACACCAAGGCGTGGCTTAGGAGCTCTCACCGACTTTTAGACGCGCTCCACAAGCTGTGTTTAAACTGGGATTAAACGCGGAGTTTACGCCGCGTTTCCAGCTCGGCATTGCCGGTTTCGTTGTCGCGGCACGGCAACGTTTGATGCCTGTGCTGGGAAGGGTTTTTTCCCAGCTCTGCAAACTTGGTTTGGATCTTCAGGCCACATCCATCTTCAGCAGGAGGGAAAAATGGGTTTTTTATTTAAAAAAGGAGGCGAGCCGTGCGTTGCAGGGCAGGGTGCTCCATCTCCAGCTCGCCGCCGCTCCCAGGCACCGGAGCGTCCATCACTCACCTCCCAACAAACACCTGCACCAAAATGAAGATGAAGCATGGCAACCATAAAGTTTAGCAGAGCTCTGGGGTTTTTTCTTTGCTTTTCATCATTTGTTTGTGCTTTTCTGACATGCTGGGTTATTTAAAACCCTGCTCGTGCCAATTCTTCATCTCTGAGAGCTGCGGGAAGTACGGCGCTGCCCGGCTGCGATTTTTCCTCATTACTTCCAACAGACACTCGAGTTTTTGCTGTGGCTGAGGAGTTTTGACAGGATCAGGGAATATCCTGAATTGGGAGGGATCTACAGGATCATGAATCCAAGCCCTGGCCCTGCACAGACCCCCCAGCAATCCCACCTTGTCCATGCACGAGGTGCAGGGAATATCCTGAATTGGGAGGGATCTACAGGATCATGAATCCAAGCCCTGGCCCTGCACAGACCCCCAACAATCCCACCCTGTCCATGCACGAGGTGTCTCCTAGAGCCCTGGCAGCCTCGGGGCTGTGCCCATTCCCTGGGGAACCTGGGCAGTGCCAGCACCTTCTGGATGAGGAATCTTTCCCTGAAATCCATCCTGAGCCTGCCGTGGACCAGCTCCAGGCATTTCCTGGGTCCTGTCCCTGTCACAGCTGCCCCTCAGGAGGAGCAAACCCCAATGAGTCCCGCATTGACCATCTGGACATTCCAAGTGTCCTCAAGCCCTCCATGTGTCATTGAGATGTCCCAGATGGAAGCAGAGGATGGGAAATCAAAGCTTTGCTGCCAAGCCCTGGGACCCTGCTGAGGACAGGGGATGGGGCTCCTGACCCTTCCTGGAAGAGCAGGAGAAAATCCCTGGAGTAGCTCACACTCCACATCAGTGGGAATTAACAGAGGGTTGTAACCCTTGGAGAAGCCTTGGAGGTCCCATCCCCAGGAGAAGCATGGAATGGGTTGTGTTGGATCTTAAATCCCATCCCATTCTCCCCTATCCATGAGCAGGGACACCTCCCACTGTCCCAGGTGGATCCAGCCTGGCCTTGGGCACTGCCAGGGATCCAGGGGCAGCCCCAGCTGCTCTGGGAATTCCAGCCCAGCCCCTGCCCACCCTCCCAGCCAGCAATTCCTTGCCCAGATCCCAGCCCAATCTCCCCTTGGCCAGTGGCAGCCATTCCCTGTGTCCTGTCCCTCTGTCCCTTGTCCCCAGTCCCTCTCCAGAGAACCTGGAGCCTTCCCTTCCCCAGGAAAACACTCCTCAAGATGAACTTCATGAGCTTCCCACTGCTCACCTCTCCAGCCTACCCAGGTCCCACTGGATGCCCTCCTTTCCCACACCACACAAAGGAAAAACCCCAGGAAGGTTTTCTGTCCCTACTGACCAAAGTTTCACAGGAACAACCCCGTAACACCCCAGATCAACCTGTGGAGGTACCCAAGGGTGACCCACACCTGCCCTGGGCACCAATTTCTGGTCAGGAGAGAGTGAATGAGAAGTCACACCATAAGCGGGCAAAAATGAGCAAACAATTGAGATGAAATGTCAAATAATTAAGTCTAAAAAGGGGAAAATGGGATGAGAAAATAAATTTCATCATCAGGGCTTGGCGGCAGCACAACTCTGAGAGGCTTCCCTGAGTGGAAGGGGCACTTCAGGATGTTCCTTATGGGAATGGTCCCCCAGGACTTGTTGCAGAGATGGCAAAGGAGATCCAAACAAGCCCAGAAGCAGCTTCTGGCTCAGCCTTCCCTCCTCCTGTCCTTTCCACACAGGATCAGGCCAGGCCTAAAAGTGTTTCAGGTGCAAATGCCCACTGTCCTCACTGTGAACCTGAATCTTCTCAGGCCAGCCAAGAACACGACCTTTCATTCCCATTACTCTTGAGATTTGAACACTTAAAAATCTTTTCTTTAAAAAATACTCAGTTTTTCCTCTCACAGAACACATGGTTGCCTCACAGCTTAGATCCAGTATTATCTGAAGAAAAGCAAAAGTATATGGAATTAGTTTTTTTCCTGCTTTTTAAGCCTGAATCCCTTTTCCCCCTTATATTTATTATCAGAGAAGTCGGAGATGCCACAGGAGCTTCAATCACGGTGTTAAATGTCTGCTCAGAGAACAGAAGGTACCACCAGGGATGAGCAGCAGCTCCTGCCCTGGGCACCGAGATTTAAAACCCTCCCAGAATTTATGGGTTTCACTCCTTATAAATAAGACCCAACTTAATCCTTTCCTGCCTCACCCCTGCGCTCCACGAGTTACAGCAGCTCCTTATAAAGTCAGCCGCGGCTTGTGAACATCAATTTCAGGCCATTTCCCCGGGAATACAGCGGGAAATCTGCTGGATAAGCAGCTGCTGCTGACAGGAGACAAACGAGCGCGCGGCCGCTGATATATCAGCGCTAATAAGCTGCTGCTGCAGCTGAAGCTTGTTTGTATTCCCGCTTGGAATGGCTCGGGCTGGCAGGAATCGAGCACATCCTCCTGCCGCGGATGCCCACCTCGGCTCTGCCGAGCTTATTTACGATGGAGTTTCACTTTTTTTCCCTGGTTCTTTTTTTTTTTTTTGAGTTTTGCTGCAGCGCTGGAAGAGCCGGACTCGCCTTGCCTGGGACACACAGAGCCGAGTACGGCATGGACGTGTCTGCCACAGCCCCAACCTTCCCAAAATCATTGCCCTCCCAAAATCATTACCCTCCCGAAATCATGACCTGCCCCACCCTCAGCAGATCCAGGGCTTGTGCCTTGGCATGGAGTGGGATCTCCAGGATCTCCGGGATCTCCGGGATCTCCAGGATCTCCGGGGTGTCATCGCGGCCGTCGCCGCTGCTGGAGCTCAGAGGAGCCGCCGCGCTCAGCCCCGACGGCTCCGGCCCCGCGCTAATTCCCTGATGATTTTCGGGAGTGTGGCAGAAGCTGGGCCGCTCCCAAAGGTTGTCCCCGTGCCAGCGCCCTGAGCAAGCACGGGTGACGTCCTGATCCTGATCCCCAGAGTGGCTCCAACCCTGTCTGGGTTTCAGGAACAACTTCTCCAGGGGAACACCCCTCAGGATGAACTTCATGAGCTTCCCACTGCTCACCTCTCCAGCCTGCTCAGGTCCCACTGGATGCCCTCCTCTCCCACACCACACAAAGGAAAAACCCCAGAAAGGTTTTCTGTCCCTACTGACCAACATTTCACAGGAACAACCTTGTAAAACCCCAAACATGATTCAGATCAACCTGTGGAGGTACCCCAATGGTGACCCACACCTGCCCTGGCACCAGTTCCTGGTCAGGAGAGACTGTATGCCTGGACACCCTGGTCCCTCCAGTTCAGGAACAATTTGTCCAAAGGACAGGATGAGATCAGGACAGGGAGCACAGAGAAGGAATGCAGCCCTGAGCTGAGCTCTCTGCAGGGAAAGGGGAAAACAAATACCTCAAAGGCACCAGTGCTCCTTTAGCAACATGGCAGAAAACTGAAGAGCTTCAAACCATGAAATGCAATCCCAGAACAGCTCTGTGGGGTCACTCATTATTTAAGACCTTCGCAAATCCCATCAAAACCTGGATTTGCACTGGCAAGAACAGGGATTACAGGTGAAAGCTGGCAGATCTCCACGGCCAAGATGCTCAAACCTCTCCTTGGTCCAACCTCAGTCAAACAAAGCCATTCCAAAGGTATTATCCCAGCAAAATCCATGGATTTATTGTTTTGTGGCTCATTCCTGGCAATTAATCCCTCTGTCCATGGCTCCTGATGGAACCTTGGGGTTGCCATGACACCTTTAAAAGTGATAGTATCCTCCCTGTGCCACCCAGGATCCCTCTGGACACACAGGAAGGATCCAGAAGGTTCCCTGTGGCCACTCCAAGCACTGGAAGGGAGGAGCTGAGCTCCAAAGCTCTCCCAGAGCTGCAGCCAAGGGGCTCCTACCAGAACGCATCACCACAGCATCCATGAGGCTGGAAGAGCCCTCCAGGACCACCGAGCCCAATCTGTGACCGAGCCACACCGTGTCCCCATCCTGAGCATCACGTCCAGGTGGCACCTCCAGGGCTGGGGACTCCAGACCTCCCTGGGCAGTCCCAAAGCCCAGTGTCCATCCCAAATCCTCTCTTTCCACCCAGATCCCATCCCTGGGCAGACAGGGAAGGCTGTTGGATCCCAGGGGCAGCCCCAGTGGGGAAGGGCCGCGCGGAGGCTCCGGAGCCGGCCCCGCTGCCGGGAGCGTTTGTTTAGACACGGCCAATCTGTTACCAATTAGGGAGAGGAAACGCCAAGAGGCTGCCTTGTTAATTAAGGAACTCGCTATCAAAGGACTCATTAAGAGCTACTGAAATGGAATGGTTGTTCAAATAAATACCCATTAATCTTAACGTGCAATCAGGAACGCGCTGCCAGCCCCGCCACCCTGCAGGAGCACCTCTGGCTGCCAGGGAATCGTGGAATGGGTTGGGTTGGACCCCAAAGATCACCCAGGTCCACCCTGACACCTCCCACTATCCCAGGGCGCTCCAAGCCCTGTCCAGCCGGTCCTTGGGCACTTCCAGGGGTCCGGGGACATCCACAGCTTCCCTTCACCTGTCGGTGCCTCCTGCACTTCCCCTGGCCCCAGCCAGGTGGGATGTGATCCCTGAAATCCAAACCCAACTCCTGCTGCAGCAGGAGAACCCTCCCAACGACTCTCCGAGGAATTAGCACAGCATTTCTATGGAAAACAAAGCCTGACAGGCTCCAAGTGCTCTCAGAGTTTCCCATTATTTTTTTTAGCTACCAGCAGAATTCCTTCTTCGCCCGCAACAAGCATCGGGATTGATGCGATTAAGGATATTTAGACGTGCAAAATCCAGGGACTGCAGGCAGCAGAAAAGCAGGCCAAAAAATGGGAATCCTTTGGTATTAAATGTACAATTTTCTATAAACACCACCAGTTGTCCCCATAATTTCGACACTGAATTTCCTGACTTTCCCAATCCATAAGCAGCACTGGGATGTTTTGCAGAGGATGGAAACGTGATGGGGAAATAATGAGCAATTGTTTGGTAGCACAAACCCCAGGATAATCCCAGTGGATCCTCTCTCTGTGGCCACAGATGGAGACTTCAGACCCTGCAGACCTCCCAGGGCTCATCTCCTGCTCCAGAAGCTTCTGGATCCCCTGGCTGCCTGAAATCCCCCTAAACTGGGGGCAAATTCAGTAAATCACCTCTGGAAATTTTTCCTGCCTTGTCTGTCCTGTCCTGATTTGCCTTTTTTTTTTTTTTTTCTAAACAACAGTTCTGCACTCACTGAAGGTGGTAGAAAAACCCCAAACCATCACCCAAAAGCACAAACGCTTCCCAAAGCGTCAAAACAAATGAACGACGAGTACCTGTAATTTTTAAAAATATTTTAAAGAGGTTTATTTTTAAAATAAACCTTTCATTAATTGCCCAAAAGTCAATTTTCAACTGGACGAAGTGGGTTTTCACAAAGATTTTTGGTTGGAATTTTTTTGTTTGTTTGTTTTGGGTGTTTTCAGCTTTGTTTTAGTTTAAAAAACCACAGAAAACCAAACAAAACCCCTACCAAAAAAAAAAAAAAAAAGACAACCCAAAAGCTGTGGATCTGCACTCAAGATCCTGCAAAGAAATGGATCTCCAGGACAAAGAGGTCCAAAGGAATGAGGGATAGGCCCCAGCAAGGACACCCCAAGCCCCACAGATGCATCTGGTTGGCTGCCAATGTCACCCTGAGCTTGGTGGCCTCCAGAGATGTCCCCTCAAGGCTGGAGCTCAGCTGGCACCAATCACCACCGTGGCCACACCAACCTCCACGGCTGCGTCCCAAACAAAGCCAGCAGGTATCAAGAAAACTCTCAATCAATTAATTCTATTTACTCAGCTTTGCGGCAGACTCATTAAGAACAAATCCCTTTTTTGTCCCTAATTTTTTTTATTTTTTAAATGGAAGGAGGACAGGAGCAGAGCAATTCCTGGTTTCCAGCTGTGGGCCAGGCTCTGTCACTCCATGTTAACGTGACATGTGTGGGGCACGAGGGGTGGCTGACATGTGACCACCAACGGGCCCTGAGTGACTTCAGCCACTGGCAGACCTGGATTTGATCCCTGGCTTCACGGAGTCCTCCCAGGAGCTGAACACTGGAGCCACTGTGTGGATTCATGGAGCTGGAAAAAGGGGCCGGAGCCAAGTTAGGAGGTGACGTTCACGTGGCTTTGGGATTTGCCAAGGAAAAGAAGAAGGAGGGAAACCTTCCAGCCAAGGTTGGCTTGTGGGTCAGGGTGCCTGGGCACATGGGAATGGCTGCTGGAGGAAAGGATATTCCTCAGCTGTGGATCAATGGGATGCTCCTCAGTCTTGGACCAACAGGATGATCGTCAGCCTCGGACCCATGGGATGATCCTCAGTCTTGGACCAACAAGATGTTCCTCAATCTTGGATCCACGAGATGCTCCTCAACCTTGGACCAAGGGGATGTTCCTCAATCTTGGATCCATGGGACTCTCCTCAGCCTTTGGGCCAATATTCCTCAGCACCCCGTTGGCCCAAGGCTCATGAGAATCCCATGGGATCCTCCAAGGCTTGGAGCTCCTGATGCCCAGACTCAAGAAAAGAGGCAATGTCTGCACACATTTGTTTGGGAAGGCATTTTGGATTCCATCCACGCCGGGACACATGGAATGGCCAATGTCACCACCACTGTGACAGCAGCATCCCTTCCAGCAGCCCCAACATCCACTCCCAGACAGGACAGGCACCCACTCCCTGATTTCCCAGGAATGGGGAGGGTCTCTTCTGCCCAGGATCTGTCATTCCAGGAGTGATCCCACGCACCGGAGTTGTTGGTTTGGGAGGAGGATGGATGCTCTGGGAGGGATGAACCTTGGGCTGTGGTCACCCACAGAAGAACCCTTGGTGCCATTAACAAATCACCAGATTTCAAAAGTATCCCTGCTGGAGCTTTTCCGGAGTAAAACTGGGGTTTTGTTCTTGACTTTGATCATCTCCATCTCAGTTCAGGAAACAACGTCCCACCATGGGAGCGACCTCAGGTTCACCACAGAAAACCTACAGAGAGCAGCACCAATTCCAAGTGGAATTTGTCTCCTGCAAAGACCAACTCAACTGGAAAACACCAAAGGTGGAGCAGCTCCAACCAACCTGGAAGGCCCCATCCCCTGCCTGAGCTGGGATCTCTCCCAAATTCCCGTGGAAGCTGAGCCCGTTGCAGTGGCTGCATTCCAGAGGTGTGGAAAAAACTCCACGGCGTGTCCTTTGCCAGAGGCAAACACTTCCCACCTTGATGATATTTTAGGAAAACGAGATCCAGCAACAGGACCAACACATGGCAGAGCTGAACTCCCCACCAGAAGCTCAGGGACAACCAGACAACCAAAAAAAAAAAAAAAGGAAAAGGGAGAAGAAAAGAGAAAAGCAAACCCAGCAATTATCCTCACCACACCAGAAATAAACCAGCCACTGCAGCCCGATACAGATCCCTGACATTCCAATAAAAGAGGAAGAAAACTTTGGCTGTGCCCAAGATGCCCAAGGTCAACAGCTGGAAGTATTTTGGCTGGAGCTGGGGGAAGCTCAAGGAAGAGGGAAATCACACTGGGGGTGATGGTCACAACCAGCTCCCGCAGACAGGGCTGAAAGGGGCTTTTATTAAAAATATGTAATGCTGTTTTATTCGGTTTGGGGCTTTTTTTGGGGGGTCTTTAATAATTTGTGTTGTAGCCAGCTCCATGGAAAGGTTTTTCCTCTGCAGGAATCAAGAGGTCTTGGAATCATGAGAAGCCTGAGAAGAAGAAGCAAAAACACCCAACAGCAAAAGCACAAATCAAGGAGGTTGGAACCACGGGAAATCATGGGATTTGGGATATCAGAGGCTCTGGGATTTGAGCAGACACAGGAACACACAATTTGTCCCTCTGTCAGAGCCAATGAGTGACTTCTGCTTGATGATTTTTGTTAAATAAGAAAATAAATGAACAGAAGGAGGGGCAGGGGAAGGGAAGGGAGGAAGGGAAGGGAAGGGAAGGGAAGGGAAGGGAAGGGAAGGGAAGGGAAGGGCCTCGGGATGCAGCTGCCACAGCCGAGCACAGGGCAGCTCCTTTGGATCCCTAAGGAGCCCAGAGTGGGCAGAGATCTCCTCTGGAAGATCCAGGATTTGCAGCAAAGCTGGGAAGCTGCTGGGGGAAATTTTGATGTGCATATATGCAAAAATCCAAAGAAATAGAAAATTCCGTGATTTCCATCTTTTTCCTTGTTCAACATCCAAGGGCACCGCTGGATATTTTTAATTAAATGGTTTTTGGGAGTCAGGAACATGGAAATGGTTGGGTGTAGAGCCGGGATTACCCAAAATGAGCTGGGGCATCCAACTGCTCTCCAGGCACCTGCGATACTGCAGGATCTCTGCAAGGACTTCCACACCAGTCACGGGTGGGAAAGATTCCTGCAGTCCAGGTCTGGGGTGGGACAACATCACACCCTGAGAAACTCCAGGAATTACTCCAGGAATTACAGCCTTTATCCTGGTTTGCCACTGGGTTTAACTGCAGGCACTCAATAATCACAGAACCACCTGATCCCACCAGGCTGGAAGTTGAGACTGGCATCAAAATCACAGAATCCTGGAATGGTTGGAGTGGGAAGAGACTTCCCTTAAATCCCATCCATTCCCACCCTGCCATGGGCAGGACATCTTCCACTACTCCAGGTGGATCCAAGCCCCGATGTCCAGCTTGGTCTTGGACACTGCCAGGGATCCAGGGACAGCCACAGAAAATCTGGGAATTCCATTCCAGGGCCTCCTCACCCTCACAGGGAAGAATTCCTTCCGAACATTCCATGTAAATTTTCCCCAAAGCCAAAAGGTACACAAGGAACACGAAGTAGCCTTCATTTTTTGATCCTATTCGTGTCTCCCAAGGCTCTCTCCTGGTCCCCGTGCCCAGGATCCAAGACGTTCCCAGTTCCTTGATGGAAAGCAGAGCCGTGGCCCGGCCGCGATCGGAGCGCACGGCTCCAAACTGGAATGAGCGAGACCAGAAAAAAAAAAAAGGGAAAAAAATATGGACATATTTCATCCTCCTCTTTTGTGGGTTTTATTTTCTTTTGTATTCGCTTTGGGAATAACATTCTTTCCATTGGGAAGAGCCTGATTTTCCATTAAATACAAAGCAGCTGCCATCTTGGAAACAAAAAGCTGATTAAATACAGATTCTTTTTTTATTTTTTCCCTCGCTTATGAAGAGCAAGAACCACGTTTGTTTCTGCTGATTTATCGGGGCAAAGCTGCCAATTACGGCAGCAGGAAAACTTAAAGAGAGGGACTTGAATCGCTCCATCTTCCCGAAATAATTTTGTAATTACGATTCGATGTCGGAGAAAAAAGGAAAGATCCAGAAGTCTGGAGTGCTCGTCCTCCCTCTGGGACAGCGACCCCGGGGGTTCCTCACCCTCTGCACACACAGGGATGCTCCAGATCCCCCATTTACGCAGATCCCCGCCCGCTGGGATGCCGGGGGAAGGCTCGGCGCATCGGGGTGACGCGCGGGGCCTGGAGGAGACGCAACCACTGCCCCACTGCGGCCCAGATGTTGAACAGACTGGAAAAAAGGATGAGCTCCAAGGAAAAATCCCAACCCACCCACTCCATTGCTACTCCATGAGCCAGCAAAGCTCAGTCCAAGAGGTTTTTCCAAGCAGACCTGAGTGACCGGCAGAAGCGGCGCCCGAACCTTCAGCTCATTTTGTCTTTTCCCAAAATCTGAATCATAGATTAAATTTCGAAATTGAGGTGCTATAGGTAAAAACCAGGGAGAAGACGGATGAAACAGAGAGATGAGGAAAGCTGTAGGAATTAGTGACTGGTTTTTAATTAACCCATCAGGTTCTCCTGATTTCTTGCCCTTCATGAAACCCAACAAAAAACTCCAGAGGATGATGAGAATTTCATAGGGATCTGCACTTTGAGAAGTTTTTTCCACTCCAGCCATTCCATCTACCCAAAGCTGTAAGATCCAGGGAAAACATTTCTGGAAAGGGATGCTGTGATGGTCACGAAATCATCTTCAGTCACACTGGTGGCATCAGCCATGGCTGGTGGCTCCAAGCGACCATCCCAAACACCCAGCTTCTCTGTGCACCCTTAATTCAAGTGTCCCCTGCACAGGGAACCCCCAAAGGGATCCTCCAGGTACCTGGGGCTCCTCCCGTGGAGAGCTTTGGAAGCTGTTCATGGATGTCCCTTTCCACATTCCCAGCTTAAGAGCCCTTGGAAGAGCAGTGGATGAAACAAGAGGAAAGCAGGAAATTGCAAATCCTATGACTTCCCCTAAATTTCCTAAAGGGTAGAAGAATCTCAACCCAAACTTTATCTCCTGGTAATAAAGTCCAGGCTGAGGCTCTGGAGCAGGAAGGAGAAGGCACGTTTGGATTCCACACACCAGGGCTGGAATTTTGTCTGCCAGATTCCCTGTGCCACACATTCCTTATGGATGGACGTGCAGGCAAGAGAAAGCATCCAACAGCTTCTTCAGTCCCAGTTTGGAAAACAAAATTCCAAGCCAGCAATGCCGAGGTGACTCCACAGAGGGAACAATACCTACGGAAGCACGCCCTGATTTAAAGGATTTATGGCATTGGGCATTTTGGCTTCCATTAATTTTCCAACTGCTGAAAGCAGACAAGCAAACCTTGGAATTCCAGATAACCTGGCTTAGCCAGAGCTCCTGGGTTAATCAGGGGTCAGCCTGCTCCATCCAGCACTACTAAATCCATGGGATTTGGACACTCTGCTCCTTGCTTTAAAGTTTCACAAGCTCCTGTTTTGACCCCTCCATCCTGACAAATATTTGGGATTCTGGAGGCACTCGGAAAACCAGGAATGGGCTGCTCCAGCCACCAGCACATCCTCTCCCCTTCCAGGCATCCCTGCTTTACAGGAATTTTGCTGAACATTCATTCAGGCCATGCAATCCCCTAAAAGACTTGGATCACCTCTGGAGTGGAAAACCCCAGACACGGAAGATTCTGGATGCTGCTCATGCCCTGTCCATGTCCTCATCCTGCTTTTTTTACCTTTTAAACTTCCAGGATTAGCCACAACAACTTCCCACAGGACAAATTAAACTCTGCTAAAATTCCTCCTTTGTCCTGCTACTTTGTGTGATCCCATTTTTATTTTTCCCCCTCTTCTGTGATTTATTCCTGCCAATTAATCCCAACTAGGCAGAGAACAGAAAATTAGGAGGGATAAAAGGAAGGAAAATTGGGATTTGCTGCCCTTAAGAACAAGCCTGACTAAGAGCAGGCTGGCAAAGCCCCTCCATATAAAGGGATTACTCCATCCCTGACCCTTTCCAGGGGAGCTCCAGGTATTATTTTCCATTGATTTACCTTAATGAAAGTAATGCCCCCCTCTCCGTAGGAAGCTGACTCCAGAGCTGTCTAGGCACTGGATCCAATTAAAGAAATAAATACATCTGGCTTCTAAACAGCTCAGAGCCTGGAAAAGCCAGAGGGAAAAGGGCTTTTTTGCATCCCTCCCTCTTGGGCTGCGCCCTGAGGACAGCACGGAGGATGCCTGACATCCAACACCGCTCCTGGAAACCCCCGGCTGCAGGGAATGCCTGGAGCATCCCGGCTGCTCCGTGGCTTTGATGGGAGCCGGCCTGGGATTGCTTTAACGAGGCTCCCTCTCTCCAGGAGCTGGTGTTGATTTGAGGCCTCGGTGTTGACTTAGAAACACCCCCCAGCTGCCCGGAGCCTGCAAATAGTCCAGGCTTAGCCAGGCTCGGTTTCCAGGGAAAGGGGAACAAGCATCCCACTGGAGCTGGGAATATCAGTCAGGATTCCCATGAAGAGCAGGGCGTAAAGGCTGGAAAGCAGAAGCAGGATCCAGGCTGTGAATGTGACAACACCACAGAATTCCCAGGTGGGTTTTGGTCCCACGGGCCTGGGTTTGCAGCCGTGGGAATAGAGGAAACAAGGTGGCTGCAGAGCACTTTGTTTGCCGTCTATCCCTGGAAATGCCGCGGGTTTTCCTCCCGCACATGGAACAAGCAGAGATGACAACAATCACAGGGGGCTGCTGAACCAGAAGCAAGGTCTGAAAAGTCTCCTTGGCTTTACTTTGGTGCTAATTGGCCAAATCCAAACTGGGAGGCGGCACGTGTCAAGAATCCACATTATTTTCTGGAGAAAACCATGGAACCCCAGAGTGGTTTGGAATGGAAAGTACCTTAAAGATGATCCAGTTCCACCCCCTGCCATGGTAGGGACACCTTCCACCATCCCAGGTTGCTCCAAGCCCCATCCAGCCTGGCTCTGGACACTTCCACTCCAGTCTGAGGGAAGGCTTAGTGATCCAATCCCTCAAACCAGGAAGAATTTCCAGCTGGAATCCCCAGGGGGAATTTCTCCAAACAAGGAGCATGGATTTTACAAACATCTTTTCACTTTGGAGCAGAGTGTGAGAATTTCATCCAGGTTTCCCTAATATCAGGCATTCCCCCTAATTCCCTGCAGATTTAGGTATTCCAGGGTGATAAAAGGAGCCATTTCAATGCACTCAAACCAACAATTTAGTGACACATTGGGAAGGAAACCCTTTCCTTCGGTCTCTGATTTACCCCAGAATTATTCATCCCATCGACCTCAACTTCCAACCCAACTTTTCCTGTCCTCCTGGCTGACACAAAGGACCTTTTCTGGTTCAGCTGCCCCCGAGCCTGGAGGTGTGAGCGGAGCAGAGCCAAGGCGCGGGACGCAGCGTCCGGTACTCACCGACATGGTAGAGTGGACATCTACCTGCCCCTACAGAGGACAACACAGCACGTCAGGGTCAAAGGCACAACAGAGCACAGCAACAGGACAACAGGAGAAAGGAGCCCAAAGGTCATCAGAGGTGCCCACAACCCCCCAGCGCTCCAACGGCGGCTCCGACATCAGCAAAGGATTGGGAAATCAAAATGGGGGCTCCTGGGAGCTGCTGGGAGGAGGAGGAGAATAAAGCACCACAAGAGCAGTTTGGTTGTCATTCTGTCACAGAGTCCTGGAATGGCTTGGGTTGGAAGGGATCTTAAAGAGCATCTGATTCAAACATCTCCTACTGTCCCAGGTGGTTCCAAACCCCCAGTGTCCAGCCTGGACTTGGACACTGCCAGGGATCCAGGGGCAGCCACAGCAAATCTGGGAATTCCAGCCCAGCCCCTGCCCACCCTCAGCCAGCAATTCCTTGCCAAGATCCCAGCCCAATCTCCCCTTGGCCAGTGGCAGCCATTCCCTGTGTCCTGTCCCCAGTCCCTCTCCAGCTCTCCTGTCTGCTCTGCATGGCCCCATCCCTGCTCCTCAGCAATCCCACCTGCAAGAGGTGATGGATGTCAAACCCTGGGAGTGACAGCTGGGATCAGCTCCAGCAGCACTTGCTCAGCTCTTCCAAGGGCCAGGGGAGTCATTAAAGCACAGACTGGGCTTGTGCAAGCCCAGAGGTGACTCTGGTGCTCCTGAGATGTTTTCCTGATGGTTATTTTCCACTTGGGTCCCTCCCAACACGGCCGAGGCTGTGGTTGGTGCAAAGTTCATGGCATTTTGCTTCCATGCACAGGGCCTTGGCTTATAAATATTCCAGAGGGATTTGACTTTTCAAATAAAAACACAGGCAATCGTTCTCTTTGGAAAGAAAATAAACACTTGCAAAGCTCTTTCTACCAGAGCAAGCGCTGCCGGGGCCGTTCGTTTGCGAGGGGGAAGAGATGCCAAGAGAAGGCAAAAAACCATCACGGCTCCAGCTGAAATCTGTGCCTGCCATCTGGCAAAAATAAGCAGAAAAGGGAAAAAAATAGGGGGGGAAAAAAAGCCCTTTGCAGAGGGTTCACACTGAAGTGCTCAACGGCAGAGGTTGGATTTGTTGGATCGCTGAAAGATTGCTTCCCCTTCCCAGGTCAGCCTCACCTCTTGACCTGCCCTGATTCCCTTCCAAAGGAGGTTATCGAGATACAAGACTAACAGAGGATTAAAGGAAACTGAAAATAAAAACAAAACACCCCCCCCTTCCCCCAGCCCCGCTCCCCTCCCCCAAGAAAACATCCTTGCTTTGTTAACCTGACAGTTCAGGGGAGGTGTTGACACAACCCTCCATCTCTGAGGAGCTTAATGTCAACAAATCAGTGTGTTTGGAGTAGCCCTGTCAATGCCATTTACATTAACTTGTCCAACAAGAAATAAAAACAACAATCAGCCATCAAAGACAAAAGGCTTTTTCAGTCATTCTTTGCAAAGTCTTAGGCTGGAAATGTTCATTTTTGGAGGCCGTGGCCCTTTGCTTGCTGAAAACCAGAAACCACCTTTTTGGGGGGTAGTTTTTCTTTTAAGGCCTAAAATACTTTTTGTACTAAAATATATTTTTTTCACCCTTAAAAAAAGAGGTTTTTCTTTTAAAGGAGACCCGAGCATCCCATATTAATGAGCTCCACAGCAGCAGCAGCAGCAGGAACCGACTCTCCCTGGTTAACGCAGGAAGAGGGCGGCCTCGGGAGCCAAATGTTAATTATGCTTTGATTCCCATCAGCTTTATTTGCTCAGAGACATTTTTGGGCACTTAGTGGAGCATTCTGGAATTGTGGCTCCAAACCACCATGACCGTTTCATGCAGCACTGGCATGCACCAAAACCCCGGGAAGTTCTCCGTGAACTTTTCCTGCCCCCCGGCACACGCTGTCCCCACGGCACTGGTGAGGGCTCAGCGTCCCCCCAGAAAACTGCAACGTGCAAATGAATTCCAGGAATTCCCAAAATCAAGTGGTTTTCATCATCTCGCACAATGCCTACTCCAAAGGAAAAAAAAAATTGGGATTGCAAGGCCTAGAAAAAGTGGAAGCTCTTTAGGCTGCAGCACCAGCCAGGATTTTGGGATTATTTTTGGGGTTTTTTTGCCAGGTGACCACAGAGGTGGTGGAGGCCTCATCCCTGGAAAAATCCAAGGCCATGGCTGTGGACAGCTTGATCCAGTTGAAGATGTCCCCCAGAAAACTGCAATGTACAAATAAAACCCAGCAATTCCCAGTATCCCAGTTTCCAACACCTCCCACAATGCCTACTCCAAAGGAAAAATTAGGGACTCAAATTCCTGCCTGAGCTCCAAAGAAAATGGAGACTCTTTAGCTTATGAGCCAGGATTTTGGGACTCAAATTCCTGCTTGAGCTCCAGAGAAAATGGAGACCTTTCAGTTTATGAATCAGGATTTTGGGCTGGGTCAGTTTTGCTGCTTGAACTAGGTGCCCACAGAGGGGGTGGAGGCCTCACCCCTGGAAAAACCCAAGGCCATGGCCCTGGACAACTTGATCCAGTTGAAGATGTCCCCCAGAGAAGTACAACACGCAAATAGATCTCAGGAATTCCCAAAATCAAGTGGTTTCCATCATCTCCCACAATGCCTAGTCCAAAAGAAGAATTAAGGACTCAAATTCCTGCTTCAGGTTTAGAAAAAGAGACTAAAAAAGAGACTTTAGGCCAATCCACCAGCCAGGATTTTGGGCTGGGTTATTTTTGCTGGGTGCCCAGACAAATGGTGGAAGTCTCATTCCTGGAAAGATCCAAGGCCATGGCTCTGGAGAACCTGATGCAGTTGAAGGTGTCCCTGCTTACTGCAGGGGCCTGGAGCAGGTGGCCTTTAAGGGGCCCTTCCAACCCAAACTGCTCAATAATTCTGGGATTCCCAAGAATCACAGGAAAAATTCAGCCTAAAGAGGGAAACATAAACCCTAATATTGAATCCCAGCTCAGATTCCTTTCAGCTCCTCCCCAAAGCTGAGTCCCAAGGACCTTCCAAGGCTGCTTGAGCTGCCCTGGGGCCGGCTGGAGCCGTGACCCCACAGAGGTTTTCCTGCAGCTCTGTCGGGACAATGGGATTACTCAGCCCCGTCACGGTGAATTTCTGCAGCCTCAGGACTTTGGGCTCTGTTTTTTTCCCTGATGGGGCATTTTGGAGGTGGAATTTTAGCCCAGGAACTCTGACATGCCCGGGCTGAGGTTCCCTGATGGGGAGCTGGAGGTGTCATTCCAGGTGGGACAAAAGGCAGGGGAGCAGCAAAACTGCACCTTCCAACACTGGGGAACACTTTCCACTTGGCCAAAATCCCATAAATTCACCAGGAATCAGCTCTGGAAGATAAGGGCATTTCCAAAGCAGGCAGGAGAACAGGAATGGGAGGTGTTGCACCCAGGGGCTCCAAGGACACCTCACCCCAGGATGGGACACAGCCCTGGAGCTACTGGCAGTGTGGAAATCCTGGATTTTTTGGGACCAGGCTGAAAATTTGTCTCAAACAGAGCAGCAGCTCCTCTCAGACACCAAAACTCATGCTTTATTTCTAAACACACCTCTCGTGCTGATGGATTGGGAAGGGTTTGGATCAGCTCCATCTTGTCCCCAGAATCCTGAATTTTTTCCTAGAGCTGGAATTCACCCTTTTGGGAATGTTCCTTCACCCCTCTCGCTCTTTCCTTCCCCAACTGATGCTTATCCCACATTTTTGGTGCTTGAGCAAACACCTCCATCATTTTTTTCATGGCTTTGAACAACACCTTTATCTCCTGCATTTCAGTGGCAGAGCCCAGGAACTTCAGTGTGCTCCTAAATCAGCCACTGGAAAAATTCCCTGAACCCTACAAGTCTGAAAAACCTTGACACCAAAGGCCTTTGGGATGCAGCCTGGTCCTTCCTGGCTTGCTCTCACCTACACTTTGGGTGATCCAACAGCAACATAAATAAAAAAACTCCAATCAATATTAAAAAATCCCAAACGTGCAGCTCCCACAAAGCTTTGTCCCAGACCTGAGGCTGCCCAAACCAGGCTGAGGAGCCTGCCCTGTCTCCCCAGGCTTTGGGGAGGCTCTGGAGCTCAGGGGCTGCCCAGCAAATCCAAACTTCTCCTCAGCTGAGGTTTTTCTAGCCCAGTTCTGGAGGACAAAAGGCTGCCTCGATCTGTCCTGGTGCTTTTTAGACCAATTCAAGTCCTCCCAGCCTCCAAACCAACCCTGAGTGGCTCCAAAAGGAAACATTAATATTTAAGGAAGATAAATCACTCCTGGCCCACCTCATAAATCACCGTGGGCTTCCTCCCCCCAGCTCATCTCTGCTGCTTCATGCTCTGCTGCAGAGACCAATCTCCCTGTCAGATCCCATTACTGGCTCCTGAGGGTTCCCAGCGTGATGGGTGGAAGCCTCCAGGTGCTAAACCAACCCAGAGCTCCTTTTTTAAGGAGAAATCCAGCCATTTCCAGCATCTCCTGGCTTTGGAAGGCACCTGCCACAGGACACCTGCATGGGGACATTTGGGACAAACCTGGCGGGGGAGATGGATCCAAGTCCTCCCCACCTCTCTGCTCAACACTTCATTAATCAGCTTATTCACCAGTTTGTCCCACTGATAACAGAGCTGAGGAAGCCACTTCTCCTCCACACAGGTGCAGAGCAGAGGGGAAGCCAGTGCCAGTCCCCTTTTGGGGGCTCTTCCCCCACAGAAAATCAGCCAGAGCTGCCCCTGCTCCCAGATCTTCCCGCTGGGATGGGGATGCCCAGAGACAAGAGCCAGCACAGTTTGGGGGTGTAACACCTCCAAAACAGCTCTGGAGGGTGGGACCTCCTTCCAGAGGAGAATCCCAGGGCATGGACAGAATGAAGGAAGCTGCCACTGGGGAATATTAAATCTTCCCTTCCTGTTTATTCCCAGCTCGTGAAAGCGGCAAATAAATCCCAGTTTCGTAAAGAAAGGAAGATCTGAAATTGCTTTTAGAACAACCACAGAGTTCAGGGGGATTTGCTGTTTCAAAATACCTGCTGATCCTCCCGAGAGTGTATCCACACAGCTCAAAACAAATCCCATTTTAGAGGAGGAAAAAAAGCTGCTGGAGCAAAAAAGGAATCTCCCTGGTGATTGGATTTTTCCTACCAATGAGACACCACTCAGCCAACTGCAAAAAGCAACATAAAGCACATTTCTGATGGCAACAGCAGCATAAACACAGGCACTTTAGACAGCAGAGAGAAGAAAGAAACATATGGTGCCTTGCAAGGGAGTAATATTGGGATGGGAGGCATCAGGGACTTGACAAACACTTGGAAATGCAGCTGTAGTTTGAGTAACGCTCCCATAGGCTGGATTTTCTGGGGAAAAAAAATCCTGGATGGGCATTAAGTGGAAGTTAAAATATCTGGAATACAGGTGGGGAATAAACTATGATCCTGCTGGTACATGGTGGGCTGGGATAGTGCCTCAATCCCACAACACTAAATAATTGCAAATAACTGGGAGACTCCTGAAGCCCAGCTCGCGGCGACACGTGCAACACCCTCCTTTGAAATCAGAATTTTTCCTACATCCTGCACGGCGCCAGGCCCTGTTTCCACCACACCCCAGCGGGTTTGGGGTCCCGCGGGAGCGGGAGGGAGGGCGGGCTCACCGGGAGGTGGGTGAACACGGCGAAGGTGCTGCGCAGGAAGCCGATCAGATCCACCAGGTAGTCGCTGGCCCGGCTGCCCGGCTCCAGGGCCATCCAGTCGTAGTCGGCCAGCTGCAGGAACTGGTCGATCTTCTGGTTCAGGTTGGTGTAGATCTCCTCCTCGGCAGCGTGACGGGCGTCCTGGGAATGGGACACGGCGTGGGATGGGGGGAAAATCCGACATGGGATGGGGGCTCCGAAGCAGCAAAATCCTACATGGGATGGAGGCTCCACACCACAAAAATCCTGCATGGGATGTGGCCTCCACAACAGCAAAATCCTACATGGGATGGGAGCTCCAAACCAACAAAATCCTACATGGGATGGGGGCTCCAAATCAGCAAAATCCTGCATGGGATGGGGGCTCCACACCACCAAAATCCTACATGGGATAGGGGCTCCAAATCAGCAAAATCCTACATGGGATGGGGGCTTCGAACAAGCATAATCCTCCATGGGATTGGGGCCTCAAACCAGCAAAATCCTACTTGGGATGGGGGATCCACACCAACAAAATCCTACATGGGATGGGGGCTCCACACCACTGAGACGCCACAGGGGATGGGGGCTTCGAACGAGCAAAATCCTACATGGGATGGGGGCTCCAAACCAGCAATATCCTACACAGGATGAGGGCTCTACACCACCAAATCCCCACGTGGGATGGGGTCTCCAAACCAGCAAAATCCTACATGGGATGGGGCCTTCAAACCAGCAAAATGTGACATGGGATTGGGGTCTCAAACCAGCAAAATCCTACATAGGATGAGGGCTCTAAACCATCAATGTCCTACATGGGATGGGGGCTCCACACCACCAAAATCCTACACGGGATAGGGACTCTAAAACAGCAAAATCCTACATGGGATGGGGGCTTCACATAGCAAAATCCTACATGTAATGGAGGCTCCACACCACTAAAATCCCACATGGGATGGGGGCTCCACACCACCTAAATCCTATGTGAGATGGGAGCTCCATACCACCAAAATCCTACACGGGATAGGGACTCTAAAACAGCACAATCCTACATGGGATGGGGGCTCCACACCACCTAAATCCTATGTGAGATGGGAGCTCCATACCACCAAAATCCTACACGGGATAGGGACTCTAAAACAGCACAATCCTACATGGGATGGGGGCTCCACACCACCTAAATCCTATGTGAGATGGGAGCTCCATACCACCAAAATCCTACACGGGATAGGGACTCTAAAACAGCACAATCCTACATGGGATGGGGGCTCCACACCACCTAAATCCTATGTGAGATGGGAGCTCCATACCACCAAAATCCTACACGGGATAGGGACTCTAAAACAGCACAATCCTACATGGGATGGGGGCTCCACACCACCAAAATCCTATGTGAGATGGGAGCTCCAAACCACCAAAATCCTACACGGGATAGGGACTCTAAAACAGCACAATCCTACATGGGATGGGGGCTTCACACTAGCAAAATCCTACATGTAATGGAGGCTCCACACCACTAAAATCCTACATGGGATGGGGGCTCCACACCACCAAAATCCTACATGGGATGGGGGCTCTAAACCACCAAAATCCTGCATGGGATTGGGGCCTCAAACCAGCAAAATTCTACTTGGGATGGGGGTTCTAAACCAGCAAAATCCTACATGGGATGGGGGCTCCACACCACAAAAATCCTATTTGGGATGAGGGCTCCATACCACCAAAATCCGACATGGGATGAGGGCTCCAAACCAGCAAAATCCTATACAGGATGGGGGCTCCATACCACTAAGACCCCACAGGGGATGGGGGCTCCACATCACCCACTAACAGGGTGGGAGCTCTACCCAACCTTTAGACTGGGATCTGACACAATCCCAAAGCTCAGGGCAGCACCCACGAGGCTGCTGCAGCCTCGGGCAGGTGGGACAGGGACCAGCAGGCTGTGGTGGGCAGGACCAAGCTGGATTCTGCCCCTGATGTGACCTGAGGACAAATCCAGAGGCGATGTGGCTCCAGTGGTGGGATCCCGGTGGTGTTCATCCCCTGGATGGGCTGTTCCAGAGCTGATGATCCCTGTGGGTCCTACAGCTCAGAATATCCTGTGATTCTGAGCTGGGAGAGGAACATCCCCTATGGAAACCCCACCAAACCCAGTGCAGGGCTGGGCTCCAGGAGCCTCCCTGCCAGAGCAGGGACAGGACACTCAGCTTTAGGCCAAAGAGGTGGATAAAGCCAGGATGGACTTCCCTGGGGACACGAGGGGAGTCACCCCAAGGCAAAGCCTCACCAAACCCATTCCTGCTGTTCCCACCTCTGGATCTCCATGGGACACCCCACACTTGACACAACCAGATCCCATATAAAGCACCTGGGTGAGCGCTCCTGGAGTGGGATTTAAAGGCTGGAAAATCTGGGAGTTTCTGTCAACCCTGATTTTTAGGGGATAATGCTAAAAGGAATGGAAGGATGGAGAAATATAAATTCTGAAAATCTTTTTCCTGGGTGGAAGAGAAACCTGACATCCATGACACAGCACTCCAACAGCAAAGTGAGGATTTATTTAAATAAGAAATATCAGGCTTTTGTTTAAGATCTCCTTAATCCTTTAGCTAATTAAGGCTGTAAATTAAGGACACAACCTCCCATGATCTCGACAGGAGCAATTCTCCGAAGGACAAACCCAAAGCGATGGCGCAACCTCCCCAAAACAGGCCGGAATTACCCCTGGGCTCAGCCCAGCTGCCCCTGAGGCCTCCTGAGCAGAGCCCTCCCAGCACCCACCCAGGGGTGGGACCCTGCCCGCTCACCTTGAAGGTGGTGGTCCCGTAGAGCTTGGTGGTGTGCACGGTCTCGGGCAGGACGTTGGTGATGTTGGTGATGAACTCCTCCAGGAACTTGCAGGATTTCTCCAGGTGGGTGGTGTTGATGATGATCTGCACCAGCTGGGGAGGCAGAGAAGGGTTTCAGCCCCGCTGCCAGGGCCGTGCCAGGGGAGGAGGGGATGCCAACTCCATGCAAACCTGGCGTAAAAAGCTGACGCTGTGCAAACACCGAGCTTTGCTACGGGCTCCAGTCTCTCCTGCTTTAACAACACCTAAATCCACAATAATTTTGGGGGGGAAGCATTTCCCATGACAACCACTAATACCAGTGGTGATTTTTTCTTTTTAAGGACTTTCCTACATTGAGCTGTCACTCAGGGCTCCCCAAAAAACTGCCAGGACAAATCAGGAGGCTCCTGGCTGCCACTGAACCCGAAAAATACCCCAAACTTGAGTGACACGGAGCAGCATCACACGGGCCCTGAACAAAGGAACCACGAGGTTTGGCTCTGGCAGGTGTGGGGTGAGCAGATCTCTGCCAGCCCCTGGGGCAGCAGAACGCCCTGGCTTGGTGTCATTCCATTGCTGGAAATGTCATTTCATTGCTGCAGCGTGGTGGGGCTGTCTGGAGCCACCTCCCATGCAGGAAGGGTTTGGAAACGCTCCCAGATCTGAAGGAGATTGGATTCATCAGCAGTTTCAAAGGTGCAGGCACAGAAATTGTGAAGTGACACCACAAGGGTCCCAGCACTGGTGCTGGTGACATCAGAAGGGTGGTGGTGACACCTTGAGAGGTTCAGCCTGGACACAGGGAAGGAGAAGAGACACTGGAAAGGTGCAGAACTGGAACGGGGTGTCCAGAGGAGCTGTGGGATGTCTGGGAGAAATGAGAAGTTGGGAAGGGAAAGTCTTGGTTGACACGATGCAAGGCAGCAATAATTAAGTAAACAAGTAGTAACTCCTTGTTTAATACCAGCAATTAGCAACACCTTGTTTAATACCCAGAGGTCCCACCTGTCCAGGGGACCTGCAGATTTACATGGATTAAAATAATCAGAAACCTGATTTTGTACAAAAAAAAAAAAGAATGGACCGTGGAAAGAAAATCCCAAATTAGGGTTTGTGCTGCAGCAATGTGCTGAATCCATTCAAACATCACCTGAAAATGAGGATTGATTCCACCTTCCCTCACATTTCCTTCTTGGATGCTCTCTGCTCCTCCCTGAAGTCCTCTGACTTTAACCCATATTCGTAACATTGCCCAAAACAAAGAGGGCAAAATTCACAACCAATGAAGAGGGCAAAGAAATCTTTTCGCTTTCCCACAAGCTGCAGTTCCTCGCTTTGTACAACTCTGAGCAGTTTTCCAGGCAAATTTTTCATGGAATGCTCCAAACCAGCACTTCTAAAGGTGCCTGAAGGAGCTCCAAGGCACCTCCTGTCACCCTCCCCTGGAATCAGACAATCCAGGAATGGTTTGGCTTGGAAGGAACCTCAAAGATGATTTAATTCCGACCCCAACACCTCCCACTGTCCCAGGTGGATCCAAGCCCCAGTGTCCAACCTGGCCTTGGACACTGCCAGGGATCCAGGAGCAGCCACAACAAATCTGGGAATTCCAGCCCAGCCCCTGCCCACCCTGGAATTCCTTTCCAAGATCCCATCCATCCCTGCCCTCTGGCAGTGGGAAGCCATTCCCTGTGGCTCCATTCCCAAGGGAATCCCAATCCCACCTCGGTCAGTCCAACGTTTTTCCTCTTGATGACGTTCTGTAAACAGTTGCTGAGGGTCCGGGTCAGCAGCAGATTTGTGGATTTTCTGATCATGTCATCGACTTCCGTGGAGCTGCCAAGTAAAAGTTAAAGAGGAATTTGCAAGATGCACCACGAAAGGAAAATCCCTGGGAATTCTCCTCATCCTCCTTCCCAACTCTCCTCTGCCTCACCCCTGAACAGCCCTCACGGGAGCTGATGTTTGAAATGCATCAAAATACAACAATTTAGGCTTTTTTATCCGTGTTTCAGGAGGATGAACACCTGCAGATCCCACATTCCTCAGCCTCCCACCAAGAGGGGCTGGTCCAGCCCAAGGAAGAGCCATCCATGGCATCAACACAACCTTACCCCAACACTGGGGGTTGGATGTTCAGCACAAGGGAAAAGATCTCCAGTGGTGAAACCCCAGATGAAATCCCCCAAAATTCCCCTCTCAGCCCCTTCCAGGCTTTTAGACAAAATTACAGAACCATGGAATGGTCAAGGGTTAGGGTTAGGGTTAGGTTGGAAGGGACCTTAAAAGGAAACTGGAAAAACTGCAAAAGTGAGTGAAGTCACAGAGAATGGGTTTAGAAGGACACACTTCCAATGATCCCTGGATTTCCACACAGAGACTCCTCAGCACAGCACAGCTCCCACCTCCCAGAATGGTTTGGGTGGGAAGCGACCTTAAATCCCATCCCATTCCACCCCATCCATGGCAGGGACATTTCCCACTGTCCCAGGTGGATCCAGCCTGGCCTTGGGCACTGCCAGGGATCCAGGGGCAGCCACAGCTGCTCTGGCAATTCCAGCCCAGCCCCTGCCCACCCTCCCAGCCAGCAATTCCTTGCCAAGATCCCAGCCCAATCTCCCCTTGGCCAGTGGCAGCCATTCCCTGTGTCCTGTCCCTCTGTCCCTTGTCCCCAGTCCCTCTGCAGCTCTCCTGGAGCCCCTTCAGGGACTCTGAGGATTCTCTGGAATTTTCCCTTCTCCAGGGGAACATTCCCAGCTCTCCCAGCCTGGCTCCAGCCCTGGAACACCAGACTGCAAACTCCTGCAGCCCATTCCTGCCCTTTCCCAGGTGTCTGGAGCAGCTGCCCCGCTGGAATTTGGGGGTTCAGCCCCTCCGAGGTGCTCACGGTGCCACCTCTCCTTTCTCCAGGAGGTTTTGCAAACCCCCCCTGCCAGAGGCTCCTTGGATCCGTGCTTGGCTCTGGATTAACCCTGACAGCAGTGGGAATTGTCTCCTGCAGGAGGGGCAGGAGAGGGAATTCCCAACGGGAAGGCTGGGAAGTAACTCTGATTATCCCGGTAAATGGAGCCCCTGACCTTTGGCTCCTTCTCCTGCTCCACCTGACAGAGGGGCCACGCCACAAAGCTGGGATTGACGTGGGAAACAAAAGCCAACCTTGAAGTTATCCCGGGAGAAAGGTGGGGGATGTTGGGATGCTGCAAGTGGGGGGCAGGAATGGGCAGGGTGGGATCTTGGGAAGGAATTCTGGGCTGGGAGGGCGGTGAGGCCCTGGAGTGGAATTCCCAAATTTGCTGTGGCTGCCCTGGATCCCTGCAAGTGTCCATGGCCAGGCTGGACACTGGGGCTTGGAGCAGCCTGGGATAGTGGGAGGTGTCCCTGCACTTTGTATCCCAAATTCTTCCAGGATTGGGGCTTTGTTTGCAAAAATCCAACCCAAACCCAAGCCCTAGTGGATTAGAGCTGATCACCCTTCCACCCACTGTTTTCCAGAGATACTCCCTATTTTCCAGTAGGAAATTCCACTGGAAAAAGCAATGGGATACTTTTAAAGGCAACCTGATGAACTCACCTTGTAAAAAGGCAAAAGTGCTGAGGAGATAAAGGAAGTTTTCCTGCTCTAATCCAATTAATAGTGCCAATAATAAAAATTCCAAACCCTACAAACCCATCCGCAGCTCCAAACTCTCCTCAAGTGAAATAACTCCCACATCAAGGAGAACCCTCCCATCCAACAAACACAAGGAGCTGCTTCAACAAAATAATTAGTGGAAGGGGGGAGAAAAAAACAAAAAAAACCCATAAAATGGGAGCTCCCCTTTCCGCCACGGGCTGTGCTGCGCAGGAAAAGGCTTGAAGGGAACTGTCTGGGATAATGACAGCTCCTGTCCCGGATCCCGTGGCAGCTGTGGTGACCCCCAGGCCCCTGTGAGTGACGGGCTGACCCCCAGCACTCCGGGGTGCTCCCTAAATGACAGGGCCAGGGGAAAAAAAAGAAAGGGAAGAGAAAAGGGAACTCGCTGCCGGCTTTGTAGCCGAGCTTCCTAATAAAACCTAATTCAAGCTGTCAGGGTGAAATGAAGAAAGTGTCAACGGGGGTTTGCAGAGAAATATTCCAAATGTTTGGCTCCGAGAGCTGCAGCGGGGCTCCCCTCCCCCCGCCGCTCCGACAGGGCTGGAAAATCCAATGTGGAATGGAATTTTAATAACGGGTGCACAGGGAGCCCCGGGAGGGAGCCACGGGGACACCTCTGCTCCCTGCCCTGCCAGGGCCACTCGTCCCGGCCACGGGAAGGGCTGGGCAGCAGCACCCCCGGGGATGGGCTCTGCAAAGGGTCAGGGAGCCCGGGGTGAAGGGCCCTGGGGCCACCAGCAGAGAGGAGAAGCTGCCACCACTGCAAGGAGGAGGTGGAAAACAGGAGAGAAACTTCTGAGCTCCCAAAGCAACCCACGGGGAAAGGGACTCTCCAAATCAGCATTCCCGGCTCCAAGGAGAGCAGGAAAATCCTGGAGAGCCTGGGGCAGGCACTGGAATGGCCATTGAGTTCCCAGAGCTGTCCCAGCTCCACAGCAGCCACGGGGCATGCATGGGATGGGTTGGGTGGGAAAGGACCTCAAATCCCATTTGGATCCAACTCCAGGGACACCTCCCACTGTCCCAGGTGGAGCCAAGCCCCAATGTCCAACCTGGCCTGGGGCACTGCCAGGGATCCAGGGGCAGCCACAGCTGCTCTGGCAATTCCAGCCCAGCCCCTGCCCACCCTCCCAGCCAGCAATTCCTTGCCAAGATCCCAGCCCAATCTCCCCTTGGCCAGTGGCAGCCATTCCCTGTGTCCTGTCCCTCTGTCCCTTGTCCCCAGTCCCTCTGCAGCTCTCCTGGAGCCCCTGCAGGCCCTGCCAGGGGCTCTGAGCTCTGCCTGGAGCCTTCC
Source organism: Passer montanus (assembly GCF_014805655.1). NCBI lineage: Eukaryota > Metazoa > Chordata > Aves > Passeriformes > Passeridae > Passer > Passer montanus. Next base: position 1,039,730 of record NW_024357502.1, on the reverse strand, counting down.
CTTCTCCAGGGAACATTCCCAGCTCTGCAGGCTGGCTCCAGAGCAGAGGGGCTCCAGCCCTGCAGCAGCTCCGGGGTCAGGTCACGGCCAGGACACGAAGCTCCCAAGGAGGTGGAACTCCCCACACCCCAGTCCAGCCTGGTGTTTGCCCAGGGAAGGGAAGGAGCATCCCTGGGAATCCCTCCAGTCTCCTCCTGCATTTCTGAGCCTCTCCCGAGCTACAAACGCTGCTGATGCAGAGGCAGAGCCCCAGCTCCCAGCTCCTGGCAGACCCCGCTGGTTTTCAGTCTCACACACGTACACATGGGTGAAACGAGCATCAAAGCACCCCGGGATGGAGCAGGGAGGGTAAACACATGGAATATTTTGCAGGCTTTAAAAAAAAAAAAAATTCACATTATTTGTATATAAACTCCCCGAAGAAACAAGAACAACAAAAGCACGAAACCAGCAGCTGAAACTCGTTCCTGACCAAAAATCCAACCCTCAGAGTCTTCCTGACAACACTTTCATGGAACCACGGGATTCCCATTCCTTGGGGAGGAGTCAGGGGGATCAGAGCTGTTCCAGCAGCAGGCCCTGGTGACGAGTGGCCACCACAGCCCTTCTGCAGACACCTGCCTTCAATTATTGATTAAAAGAATGACACAGAGACATCTTGGAGGAAACAGCCCACACTGGGATTGTCCTGGGAGTGTGGAATTCCCTGGAAGTGCCCAAGGCCAGGCTGGAGGAGGCTTGGAGCTGTCCCTGTGATGGGTTTGGAGATGATCCCCAAAGTTCCTCCCAGCCCAAACCATCCTGGGATCCCCCCCTACAGGAGAAGACGTGTCCAGTTAAAATCCCACTGCTCCAGAGCCTGGACAGGCTCCATCCAAAGGGGGAGGGAGAGGATCCACGTCTGAACTGAGCTCTCTCAGGGCACGTTTCCCACCTGAGGTGCAGGTCCTCGGAGAACTTGAGGCAGGCGTAGATGAACTCCTTGATCTGGCTGTAAACCTTGGGCACGAACTCCGAGAAGGGGAACTTCTTTGGGAAGGGTTGCTGGAAAACAGGGGGACAACTCCAGAGGGAGAACAGGGGCAGCAGGGAGGGCCCTTCCAGGCAGGCAAAGCAGTTCTGGGATTTATCCCGGGATTTATCAACACTTCAGGCAAGGGGGAGAGCAGATGATCACAAATGGCACCTGGAGCAGGAGGGCTTTGGGGCCATTCCCTCAGTTCCTCTCCCAACTCCCCCTCCCTCCTTGGGAACACCTGGAATTCCTCCCCCACCATGCAGGAGGCGTTTTCCTGCTCACCTCCCCCAGGTGCTGCCCAGTGACCCCAAAAACCAGGAGCAAACAGGTTTTCCAACACCAGATTTTCCCAGCTTTTACCCCCAGCACTCAGAGCTGGGAGCAGCTGAACCCTGGGACTGAGTTTTGGGGCAGGACACAGAAATCTGAACCCTAAACTGGGATCACCAGGGTTGGATTTGCTGCCTGCCAGGTGTGGAGCACGGGGCCAGGCAGGATTTAGGATTTGGGGGACATCTGGACACACTTTGGTTTTCCAAGCACAGGCTTGTGCAAAGGCCAAGAACCATCACTTTTTTGAGCTCTTTTTCTCAAAATATGAGACTAAAACCAATAAAGGTCAATCCCAGGGTCCAAAAATGGGAATAAAATGCCAGTGGAAGAGGATTTTTCTACCTGTGTGACAGAACACTCTGAGAGGAACACAAATCCCACTTCCCTCATCCACACCAGGAGAAATGCATCCCGTGGGAGGAATATTTGTTCTTTCCATTGTTTTCCTTTCTCTTTTATTGCTAATAATTTGGATCGGGGGGCTGATTTAGGGGTTTTTTTGGATGCTTTCAGTGCCCACAAAGGGTGTGAGGTTCTCCTGCCCCAGCAGCCAGGCCAAGCCATGCTCCCCATCCCAAGATTTACCTTTTCAAGTTCAGCATCCTGGAATGGGAACTGTCCAACGATTTTCCTATAAACTTCTTCATTTGACACCGGGATGGGGCTGTAGTTGTCTGAGTCAAGGATATTTCTGGGAAAAGAAAAGAACAGTTAGGGACACAACTGTGAGGGGGAAGTTTTCCTGCTGGGCCAGGAGAGTCCCAGGGGCTGGTGCCAGGCTAAGGTGTGATCCCAAATTCCTGCTGCAGCAGCCAGGGATATCCCAAAGCAGCCACAGCTCAGTGATGGAAGGAGGACACAGAATGATTTAGGTGGGAAAGGACCTTAAATCCCACCCAGTGTCACCCTGCCATGGCAGCTCCGGGGTCTCCTCTGGATTTATTCCAGCAGCTCCATGGCAGGGGTGGCCCTGGATGGGCTTTAAGGTCCCTTCCCACCCAAGCCATTCCATGATTTCACAATTGCTCCCTCAGAAACTCCCAGAAGCCCTCAGTGAGGGCCGTGTCAGGAGGTTCTTTCCGAGCCTCTCACCTGAAGACCCCTGCCCATTTCTTCAGCAGGGTCTCGCTGTACTGGTCCTGGATCTCCAGCAGCATGTCGAAGAGCTGGTTCACGGGGAAGCCGTAGCCCTGCAGAGCAGCAGCATGAAGGGAATGAAGCCACCACCAGGCAGCTGGGCATCCCTGTCTGTGTTTAATCCTCCCCCAGCAGCACCCCTGGTGCACTGGGGGGGCTCAGGGGGTGACTGACCGAGGGAGCAGCACCCAGAGCTGTCCCAGGCCCAAGGGCCGGCTGAGGTGGCCACGCTTGGTCCTTGCACAGACCAAGCCAGGCTGTCCCTCAGGTGATCCACGCCCAGAAATGCCAAAAAAAGAGCTCGGCCAGCCCAGCTGAGGCAGCAAAGCACTGCTGGAGAGCTGGGAGCAGCAGGAGAGGCCCCACGTACCTGGAGCGTGTCGGCGAAGAGCACAATGAGGTTCTTCAGGTCCAACACCAGGCTGGGGTCGGAGCAGTAGGACTGGGGAGGAGGGCAGAGAGGAGAACGCGGCTGTCACTGCGTGGCACAGCCCAAACCCTGCCCTGAGCCCCTCTGTGCCACCAGGGCACTGGTAAGGAGTGCAGCCTCACCCCCAGCCCACGAGGGCAGGACTGGTGAGGGTGGCTCTGCTCTCTGGGCTGCCCCACAGATCCCTGAGGTGTCTCTAAAACTGCCCAGGAGCCTCTGGGCAGCGAGGGGAGATGGCTCCCACGGTGTTGTCACCGTGGGACGGGGTGACATTTAATATTTCCCTCTCGTTTCATTTGCCTCTCATTTAATATTTACCGTGTTGTGTCTGACGGTAATGAAGCATCTCAGCCAGGCATCCACGGCCTGGGCTAAGGGAAAACACGCTGGATTCCAGCTCCAGCATGGGGATTTACCCTGCTCCAAACCCCCCAGACACAGCTCAGGGTCCCCAGAGCCGCCCCAGTCCCCCCGAAGGCTTCCCAAGAGCAGCCAAAAGGAAAAAAAAATTTAAAAAAAATCCCTCCCCGTGCTGAAAAACGTGAAGTTTGAGACACAGGCTGCCCAAATATAGAATCAGTGATCCCAGGCTGGAAAGGGAGCAGGATTTAAGGCTCGCTGGAAACTCCAGGAGGAACGGCTCCATTAATCAGCAGGAAGGACTGGGAGACACACGTTTTCCATCTCCCTGTCCAAAAAGGAGAGTCAGGAAGAAAGATAATGCCCTGAAGCATCACAAGTGATTAAAGATGTCCCTGTCTGTGGCGGGGAGGAAAATCCAGGGATAAATCTGTCTGCCTTGGAAGGACTGAAATAGCCTTGGCAAGGTGAGAGCCTCAGATCCCAGTTTGGGATGCAGGGCACTGGTTGAACTGGGAGCACTCAGGGCAAATGCTGGTGGTGGCCACAAGGTTGGGAAACCACGGAATGTTTTGTGATTGCTGCAAAAGCCTCCCCTGGCAGCCACTCCGTGCGCTCCTTCTGGCACCACTTGAAACGACCTGCGTGGCAACAAAGCTGGGAACAGCAAAAAAACCCCGTGGCTGGGCCTGGCTCAGCCTCCTGCTCCCAGCTCCGAGAAAATCCCACTTGAAACAAAAACAAACACAGGTTTGCAGCCCGGGGAGGGTTGGTGTTTATCCCCCCTGGCAGCACAGGAGCTCGGGGGGAAGGAGGAGACTTTGCAGTCACCTGGATGGGGATGGAGAACACCAGGAATCTCCTGGGGTCCCTCATCCCAGGTTCATCAGAGAGATCCGTGTCCATCTCTTCCCACATTTTCACCCAAGGTGCTCCTGCCTCTCTCCTGGGGTTCTGTCTCTCTGCATTTGGTTTTTCAGCCCATTTTTAGCCCATTTCCAGCCTGTTTTTCAGCCATGAAATTTAAGGGATCAAGACGATCTCTAAGATCCCCTCCAAACCAAACCACTCTGGGATTCTCTGATCCTGTGTGCCAAAAAGATGCATTTCTCCCCCAGTTTTCTGGGGAAAATCAACTTTCCAGTCACCTGGATGGGGACGGAGAACACCAGGAATCTCCTGGGGTCCCTCATCCCAGAGAGATCCAGGTTCATCAGAGAGATCCGTGTCCATCTCTTCCCATATTTTCACCCAAGGTGCTCCTGGCTCTCTCCTGGGGTTCTGTCTCTCTGGATTTGGTTTTTCAGCCCGTTTTCAGCCCACTTTTCAGCCATGAAATATAAGGCATGAAGATGATCTCTAAGGTTCCTTCCAACCAACCCAAACCACCCTGGGATTCTCTGGTTCTGCATCACACAAGGTCATGCTTTGGTGTGCCAAGAAGATGCTTTTGCCCCCCAGTTTTTTGGGACAAATCAACTCCCTCTGCTGGTTCTCCTCAAAAATTCTGAATCAAATAATGATGAAAACATAAAACCAGTGTTTTAGTCTTCAAAATATCGAGCTTGGCAGGGAAATGCAGTCAACCAAGAGGCTAAAAAACCCTGGAGAAAGAGAACTATCTGCGTGTCTGTGTCGGTGCTTTAAACACTCATTGGAAAAGAGGGAAAACAAAGAACCCTGAGGAGGGGGGGTAGAAAAAAAAAGGCAGAACTGCAGCATGTCAAGGACAGTCAAGCAACAGCTGAGCTCTGCAGGGCTTTTACTCACGGAGTGGGTCCTGAGGGCCGCGATGGTTTTGGACAGGGCCATCTCCCACAGCTCATCAATATAGGCCCGAGTGACCAGGCCCTGGGTGGTGTGCAGGATGTGATCCTCCACCACAAAGAACCTGAAACGCAGAAAACGCCACCAAAACTGCACATCTGAGGGCTCAAAGGACGGCCCCGAGCCCCCTCGGGCGGGGCCGGAGCATCCGCGGGCTTTGGGGGATCTGGCAAATCCAGGCAGCTCCGAGCAGTTTGTTCCCTCGTTTTTAATTGCACTGGGTTAAAGTAAAAGGAAGGAGGGAGGTAAAACCCTCCCCGTGCCGCTCGGCGTGTACACAAAGGCAGAATTCCCCCTCCACGAGCTCTCCGCCTCGTTATTCCCACAAGAACCACGGATTAAACGCTGCTCCAGCCAGCAGGAATCCCATCACACCTGGGGAAAATGCTCTGACTGCAGGGAAAACTGCTTTATCCGCAGGGAAAACTGCTTTATTTTCATGGAAAAATGCTTTAAGTACAGGGAAAACTGCTTTGTCTGCAGGGAAAACTGCTTCATCTGCAGGGAAAATTGCTTTATCGATCAAGATGATCTCTAAGGTCCCTTCCAAACCAAACCACCGTGGGATTCTCTGATCCTGTGTGCCAAAACAATGCATTTCTCCCCCAGTTTCTTGGGAAAAATCAACTTTCCAGTCACCTGGATGGGGACGGAGAACACCAGGAATCTCCTGGGGTCCCTCATCCCAGAGAGATCCAGGTTCATCAGAGAGATCCGTGTCCATCTCTTCCCACATTTTCACCCAAGGTGCTCCTGGCTCTCTCCTGGGGTTCTGTCTCTCTGGATTTGGTTTTTCAGCCCGTTTTCAGCCCACTTTTCAGCCATGAAATATAAGGCATGAAGATGATCTCTAAGGTTCCTTCCAACCAACCCAAACCACCCTGGGATTCTCTGGTTCTGCATCACACAAGGTCATGCTTTGGTGTGCCAAGAAGATGCTTTTGCCCCCCAGTTTTTTGGGACAAATCAACTCCCTCTGCTGGTTCTCCTCAAAAATTCTGAATCAAATAATGATGAAAACATAAAACCAGTGTTTTAGTCTTCAAAATATCGAGCTTGGCAGGGAAATGCAGTCAACCAAGAGGCTAAAAAACCCTGGAGAAAGAGAACTATCTGCGTGTCTGTGTCAGTGCTTTAAACACTCATTGGAAAAGAGGGAAAACAAAGAACCCTGAGGAGGGGGGGTAGAAAAAAAAAGGCAGAACTGCAGCATGTCAAGGACAGTCAAGCAACAGCTGAGCTCTGCAGGGCTTTTACTCACGGAGTGGGTCCTGAGGGCCGCGATGGTTTTGGACAGGGCCATCTCCCACAGCTCATCAATATAGGCCCGAGTGACCAGGCCCTGGGTGGTGTGCAGGATGTGATCCTCCACCACAAAGAACCTGAAACGCAGAAAACGCCACCAAAACTGCACATCTGAGGGCTCAAAGGACGGCCCCGAGCCCCCTCGGGCGGGGCCGGAGCATCCGCGGGCTTTGGGGGATCTGGCAAATCCAGGCAGCTCCGAGCAGTTTGTTCCCTCGTTTTTAATTGCACTGGGTTACAGTAAAAGGAAGGAGGGAGGTAAAACCCTCCCCGTGCCGCTCGGTGTGTACACAAAGGCAGAATTCCCCCTCCACGAGCTCTCCGCCTCGTTATTCCCACAAGAACCACGGATTAAACGCTGCTCCAGCCAGCAGGAATCCCATCACACCTGGGGAAAATGCTCTGACTGCAGGGAAAACTGCTTTATCCGCAGGGAAAACTGCTTTATTTTCATGGAAAAATGCTTTAAGTACAGGGAAAACTGCTTTGTCTGCAGGGAAAACTGCTTCATCTGCAGGGAAAATTGCTTTATCTGCAGGGAAAACTGCTTTATCTGCAGGGAAAACTGCTTTATTTTCAGGGGAAAATGCTTTAAGTACAGGGAAAACTGCTTTATCTGCAGGGAAAACTGCTTTATTTGCAGGGAAAAACACTTTATCCAAAGGAAAACTTCTTTATTTGCAGGGGAAACTGTTTTATTTGCAGGGAAAAATACTTTAAGTACAGGGAAAAGTGCTTTATCTGCAGGGAAAAACGTTTTATCTGCAGGGAAAAACACTTTATCTGCAGGAAAAAACACTTCATCTGCAGGGAAAACTGCTTTATCTGCAGGGAAAAACGTTTTATCTGCAGGGAAAAACACTTTATCTGCAGGAAAAAACACTTCATCTGCAGGGAAAACTGCTTTATCTGCAGGGAAAAACGTTTTATCTGCAGGGAAAAACACTTTATCTGCAGGAAAAAACACTTCATCTGCAGGGAAAACTGCTTTATCTGCAGGGAAAAACGTTTTATCTGCAGGGAAAAACACTTTATCTGCAGGAAAAAACACTTCATCTGCAGGGAAAACTGCTTTATCTGCAGGGAAAAACGTTTTATCTGCAGGGAAAAACACTTTATCTGCAGGAAAAAACACTTTATCTGCAGGGAAAACTGCTTTATCTGCAAGGAAAAATGCATTATCTGCAGGGAAAACTGCTTTATCTGCAAGGAAAAGTGCTTTATCTGCAGGGAAAACTGCTTTATCTGCAAGGAAAAGTGTTTTAAGTACAGGGAAAACTGTTGGAACTGCAGGGAAAATCCCCTCTCCCACCCAGCCCCACCACGTGCTCCCAAATTTCCCGACAATCAATTTGCTCCAATCTCCAATTATCGACCCTGCTGCTCCAAAAAAAAAGTGTTTTCCAGGGAAGGAGGGTGAGAGAGGGCATTTTAAATGGTGGCACACGAATTTCCAGGCGTTTTTTCCCAAGGAAATCCAGGCCAGGAGCAGGGAGCTGATCTGCAGGGAAAACTGCTTTATCTGCAGGGAAAACTGCTTTAAGTACAGGGAAAAATATTGGAACTGCAGGGAAAAATGCATTATCTGCAGGGAAAACTGCTTTATCTGCAAGGAAAAGTGCTTTATCTGCAGGGAAAACTGCTTTATCTGCAAGGCAAAGTGTTTTAAGTACAGGGAAAACTGTTGGAACTGCAGGGAAAATCCTCTCTCCCACCCAGCCCCACCACGTGCTCCCAAATTTCCCGACAATCAATTTGCTCCAATCTCCAGTTATCGACCCTGCTGCTCCAAAAAAAAAGTGTTTTCCAGGGAATGAGGGTGAGAGAGGGCATTTTAAATGGTGGCACATGAATTTCCAGGCGTTTTTTTCCAAGGAAATCCAGGCCAGGAGCAGGGAGCTGCACGAGGGGAGCAGCACACGTGGAATTTGTGGTGGTCTTAATCAGGTATTGAAATTAATTCTCATTATGAGCTGAAGAAAGAACAAATCCTATCCAATTTTTATGGATTAGCAGCCTTTGGAATTCTCCTCTCAGAGCTCAGTTTGGGAAGATTTTTGTTGAAATTTGAGTGTGACAAAAAAGCAGCTCTGGGGAACAGAGAATCACCTCCTCCAGCAGGAAAATAATTAAAGAATAATTATTTAATATTCCAGAACCATTAAGGCAGAGGGCCCATTCATGTCATTAGCAGGGTAAGAAGATGAACATAATCCACAGGGATCATTTACCCTCAGATTCCCAGGAATTCCCAGAATTTCCCAGAAATCCCCAGAAATTTATAAAAAAATCCCAGAAATTCTGAGAAAATCCCAGAAATTCATAAAAAAATCCCAGAAATTCCCAGAAATTCATTAAAATTCCCAGAAATTCATAGAAAATTCCAGAAATTCATAAAAAATCCCAGAAATTCATAAAAAAAATCCCAGAAATTCATTAAAATTCCCAGAAATTCATAGAAAATTCCAGAAATTCATTAAAATTCCCAGAAATTCATAGAAAATTCAAGAAATTCATAAAAAATCCCAGAATTTCTCAGAAATTCCCAGAAATTCATTAAAATTCCCAGAAATTCATAGAAAATCCCATGAATTCATAGAAAATCCCAGATTTTCATAGAAAATCCCAGAAATTCAAAAAAAATTCCCAGAAATTCCCAGTCTGCTACAAGAGCTGGAAGGTCCCTCCTCGCTCCCCCCAGCAAAGCAGATAAAATTAACTTTACAACACTTAAAAAGCACAAACCACCTCTTTTTTTGGTCTTGTTTTGGCCTCGAGGACCACCAAAAATACCAACATTCCCTCCTCTCCCGTTTTTTTTGGGCTCCTCAGCAGCCCAGGACACCCATTTTTAGCAGGGCCGTGTATAAAAGGAACACCTACCCTACAATTTGATTGAAATACTTCCTGTAGCCATCTAAAGTTTCGTGCTGCAACAAAGAGAGAGGGAGCAGAGGTTAAAACCCAGGTGGCCGAGGGCGAGGGGGGATTTTAGGGATGAGCCAGGGGCAGCAGGAGCTGGGGGTGAGCTTGCAGGACAAACTGACCATGTTGGAGGGAGGCTGCAGCACCAGCCGCGCTTGTTTTCTCCTCTGCTTCCTGTAGTAGCTCTCAAAGGTCTCCCGGGCTCCCTGGAAAACAGGAAAGGGTCACTGCAGCCCTCAGGATGTGCAGGAAGAGGGCACTTGGAATGTAAATCATGGAATCGCTGAGGTTGGAAAAGCCCTCTGAGATCTGTGAGTGCAACCATGGCCAGCACTGCCAGGGCCACCACTGCCCCTGTCCCCAAGCGCCACAGCCACAGGGCTGTGAAATCCCTCAGGGATGGGGACTCCAACCCTCCCTGGGCACTTCCAACTCCTGACCCCCTTTCCATGGGGAAATTCCTCCCAGTGCCCACCCTGAGGCTCCCCTGGGGCCGTTCCCTCTGCTCCTGTCCCTGTTCCCTGGAGCAGAGCCCGACCCCCCCGGCTGTCCCCTCCTGGCAGGAGCTGTGCAGAGCCACAAGGGCCCCTGAGCCTCCTCTGCTCCAGGCTGAGCCCCTTCCCAGCTCCCTCAGGGATTCTGCAGCCCCTTCCCAGCTCCCTCAGGGATTCTGCAGCCCCTTCCCAGCTCCCTCAGGGATTCTGCAGCCCCTTCCCAGCTCCCTCAGGGATTCTCCAGCCCTTCCCCAGCACTGGAGGTGCCCCGGCAGTGCCAGCACAGGGGACGAGGGCACTGCCCTGGCCCTGCTGTCACCTCAGAGTTGGCACATTCAGCGTCCAACCCTCTGTTCCTCAAGCACAAATGTGGGACTTTCCTCCAAAATTCCATTCAAGTACCAGAGTTTAAAGAGTTGATCTGAAAACACCGAGTCCAATACACAGGGATGTGCCCAGCTGCTTCCTGGACCACAATCTGGACAAATATTGGATTTATTGCTCCACGAAACAACCAGTGGTGGTGTCAGCAAAGAGAACGAGGGGCCAAAAGACACCAAAGACACAAAGAGGGGGAAGAAAAGGCCAGCTTGGACTGGGCTTGGAGCACCCTGGGGTAGCTGAAGATTCCCTGCCCATGGATGGGCTCTGAAGGTCCCTCCAACCAAGCCCTCCTGGGATTCTGTGAATTCCAGACTGTGTTTGGGGTACAGCATTCCAGACTGTGTTTGGGGTACAGCATTCCAGACTGTGTTTGGGGTACAGCACTCCTCAAGACCACTCCATACCACTGGGAGAATGAAACTCTGCAGCTCATTTTCCCAGCTTTCCGCGGCTCTGAGTGTCCAGAGGATTTCCATCCCCACAGCTGACCCCTTCCCATGGCCATCACACCTGGGCTGGGCTCTGAGGGGCCCCTCTGGGGTGATTTTTGCTCCAAACCAGCTCCACCCCAGCATCCCCATCCTGGAGCTCCTCAGGATCCCAGGATGTGCTCCCCCCGCCCGGCCCCCGGGCCATCCAGCCTGGATGTTTCATCCCTGCCCATCCTCCTCCTCCTCCACACCCGCCCTGTTTTCTGTCTGAAATTGGATCACAAACATCTCAGGGAAGGGACAACGTCTTGCTTTGAACTTTTGGGAGCCAAGGGAGAGAGAGAGAGAGAAAAAAAAATAAATAAAATAAAACCAACCCAACTCCGCCTCATTTAGAATTCACAAAACAAACAACATGCAACAACAAATATCACCTGAGCGAGGCACCAGCTGTCAACCTGCTCCTCTCCAGAAAATAAATTAATTAAAAGCAAAACCTGATGGTAATTTAATGATTCTCCAGCTGTTGTGGCATTATACAACCAGGCTGCCTCGGGATGCCCTCAGCCACCCAGGGCTTGTGAGGAGCCATAGCCTGACTTGCTCCTTCTTTTCTCCAAGTGCAGCTCCAGGCTCCGGCAGGAATCAGCCCAGGGATGAGCCCGGAGCTCTCCCACCTAATTCTACCCTTCCCAAAAATGTCAAAATCCATCAAAAACCTTTATAGGTGCTAAAATCCATCCAAAAAGACCTTCTTAGGTGCTCAAATTCATCCCCAAAGCCTTCTAAGATTCTAAAATCCATCTGCAAAACGTTTTTACATGCAAAAATCCATCCCCAAAACCTTCTAAGGTGCTCAAATCCATCCCCAAAACCTTCTAAGGGCCTAAAATCTATCCCCAAAACCTTTTAAATGCAAAAATCCATCAAAAAAACCTTCTCAGGTCTTAAAATCCATCCCCCAAACCTTCTTAGGTGCAAAAATCCATGTAAAAACCTTTCTCAGGTGCTAAAAACCATCTAAAACATCTTTTTAGGTACTCAAATCCATCTTCAAGACCTTCTTAGGTCTTAAAATTCATCCTGCAAAACCTTTTAAGGTCCTAAAATCCATTCAAAAAAACCTTTTTAGGTGCTCAAATCCATCCCCAAGACCTCCTTGCCACTGTGCAGGTGCAGTGCAAAGGGATGTGGAGATTGTAAATGTGAGTTTTGTCCTTGAATTCTGCTTTTTGTCCTGGCTGAGTCTCAGGGGGGCTCAGGATGAGCAGGTCCCGATCCACGCTGGGCACATCCAGCCACCCTGGCAAACCTGGATCACAAATCCCAGCTTTTCCCCTGCAATCAGGTTCAGGAGCAACCGGAATCTACGAGAAATTTGGTATTTTAAGAGAGATTTTAGAACCAGAAACCATGAAGCAACATTTCCTTGTCAGGTGCTCCCAACACTCCCAAAAGCTGCTTCCCTCAGGAAAGGGAAGGATCCTGAGGCAGAAATCAGGGATCCACAGGTGAGACCAAAAAAGAGGAGGATTATTGCAATTTCATCAAACCAAGAGATAAAATTAGGTGGTGCCTGAAGTTAAAAAGTGATAAATTCCATGCAGGGAGCAACCACGTCCCTTTGAGCCCCTCTCCATGGCTTGAAGTTTGGTGATTCTCAGGATCCTGCTATTGTCCATGTCCTCTCCACCACAGGGAAACCAAGGAAAAAGGGATTCTCCCACTCCCACCCCACCACTGAGGGTCCAAACCAAAGGGATTTATTAAATTCTGCTGGGCCTTGGCTCTCCAAACCTCCACAAGCAGCACAACTTCCCCTGATCATCTCCATCCTGATCAACCCAGCCCTGCTGGCATCACCGACACCTCGGAGTGAAGCCACTCGTTAAGCTGGAGGAAATTACTTAAATAATTGAATTGTGGGGCCAATTTAAAACTGAAAGTGTATTTTCAACCATTTATTTAATAAATGAATGTGAAGGCAGGAGAACAGCGAGGCTGAGCCACCACCAGCAGCAGGACTGTGGTTGGACACTCACACCAAACCCCTCGTTCATGGTGCACCATCCCCCGGAAATTAATGAGTAATTAATTAATCACTGGGCTCGCAGAAGCTGCTGTTTTCTCAATATTTTGTGATGGCCTCAAGGACTCATTGGACTCTCCAAGAGCTGCTCATCAGGAGCAGGAGGCCTCAGAGCAGTTTTGAGAGCAGATTTTGGAGGTTTCTGCTGAGACTGCACCAAATCCAGGCAGATCTGGGATCGTTCCCTCATCCGCCAGCTCCAGGATCCTGGATCCTCATCCACACTTTTTATCAGGAAAGAAAGGACAAGGAGCCATCCCACACCTGGCTGCTCTTCCAGTGTCCCACCATGGCCGTGTCCAGCCCAATTCCACAGAATTCCAGACTGGTTTGGGTGGGAAAGGACCTGAAAGATCTCCTCATTCCACCCCATCCATGGCAGGGACAGCTCCCACTGTCCCAGGTGGATCCAGCCTGGCCTTGGGCACTGCCAGGGATCCAGGGATTCTCTGGGAATTCCAGCCCAGCCCCTGCCCACCCTCCCAGCCAGCAATTCCTTGCCAAGATCCCAGCCCAATCTCCCCTTGGCCAGTGGCAGCCATTCCCTGTGTCCTGTCCCTCTGTCCCTTGTCCCCAGTCCCTCTGCAGCTCTCCTGGAGCCCCTTCAGGGACTCTGAGGATTCCCTGGATTTTCCCTTCTCCAGGGAACATTCCCAGCTCTCCAGCCGGGCTCCAGCCCTGCAGCAGCTCCGGGGCCTCCTCTGGGCTCTCTCCAGCAGCTCCCCACCTTTCTCATGAGGATTTTCCCCGACCAGCTCCTCAGGAGCACCACAGGATGGGGGAGCTCCCCAGGTCCTGGGGGTCAGGGAAGCACAGGAACCAAAATTCCCAGCCCCACTCCTCAGCTCCTTCCCCACGGGGACAAACCCCAGGCCGGGTCTCCATCCCGGTGTTATCCACGGCTCTGAGGGGGGTGAAGCACCCGGAGCAGCCTCACCACAACCTCTGGAAGTCGAAATTACTTTGGAATCTCTTCCAGAGGAGCAGATTTCCAGGCAGGAGAAGCAGAAGCTGGGCTGGAGGTGGCACAGGAAGGCCCCACAGCAGCCTGACTCCCATCCCTGGCTGGATTCTCCTCAGCCCCACAAGGTTTTGGGTGTCACCTCCTCGTTCCAGCCCAGCAAAGGGAACTGCAGCAGAAGGGAAGGAGCAGCAAAGGCCTTCCTTTGAAACCATTCCCAAAAAAAAAAAATCAGAGAATCCTATTCACATTTTAACAGTTTTCCCCAGAATTTATGGCCCAGGGACCTGCCAGCGTGACCAAACCCATCCCCTCACGGCACTGCTCCCCGGGTTCTCTTTCCTGAGCCACTTTTGGCTGCCCCAGGAATCAGGAACTCTCTCACAAGAGGTTCCTCCAACAAAAACCTCATCCTCCCCACAGCCCCTCTCGTGACCCTGCTCCCATTTTTCATCCTCCCAGTTCCATCCCTAAGTGCATTCCTCCCTCATCTCCCCAGATATTCCCACTGCTGCCATATTACATTCTCCTCAAAATGGAAAATATTTCTTCCTCTTCGTGGCAGTTTGAGCTCAGACCACCCAGTTTCCCACATCTGATCTGTTTAGGACTATTCATCTTCTCAGGTCTCCAGATAATCCATTACTCCTCTGAATTCCATGCCTGAATGCTGTTCTCCTCTGGATAAAAAATCCCAAAAAAGCAAAAAATCAAACGAACACATCAACCAGACCAAGAATATTCCAGAGCAAACCACAAGATCCTGAGTTTTTTGGGCTACCCAGCTGAAACTCCAGGTGGGCTTTGTGTTTTAGGGCTGCTCCTCTCTCACAGTTTGAGGGAGAGAACAAGAGGAAACAGCCTGTTGGGAAAGTTTAGGTGGGATATTTGGGAAAATTCCTTCATGGGAAGGGTGGTCAAGCACTGGCAGCGCCCAGGGAGGTCTGGAGTCCCCATCCCTGTGGATGTGGCACTTGGGGACACGGTCAGTGGTGGCCTTGGAAGAGCTGGATTCAGTCCTGGAGGGCTTTTCCAACCTCAGCGATTCCATGGAACCCAGCACCGGTGCTGGGCAGAGCAGCTGCTCCTGTTCCATCCAGCTTTAATTCCAGTTTCACCCAGCTCCCAACCCCTCCGAGGGAGCAGAGGAATCCAAAGGATTCCTGGCTCCCAAAGGACCCATTCCTTGTAATCACCAGTCCAGGAAAAACCCTCAATAATGCCTCATATTTGTAAAATTACCGGGCAGAACTCTCCTGCTCAAATTAGCCCCGGAGTTCACAGAGTTGGCAGGGAGAGGGGGATAATTACCAGCGGGGATGAACACCACAGAAGGGAAAACAGAGGATAATCACAAGAAAGCAAAAACAGCAGCTGAACAAACCCAAAAATGTTTCGGGATTCGGGAGCAGCGCGGAGCTGAGAGCCAAGCGAGCTGGGATTACACCAGGATGAAAAATGTGCTCCTGGTTTTATTCTCCAGGAATAAGTGAAATGCCCAGGGAAATGGGACTCTGGGAATTCGGATGACAATGGTTTGGAGCACAGTTTCTCCTCAGCCTGCAGCAGAAATGCACCTTGTGCACTTCACATATTTCCTGCCTGGATAACACAGGGTATCCATAACCCAACATTCCAGTGGGATATTATTGCCTGAGCCATCCCAAACCTTTCCCATTTGGAACATCATTAATCATTCCCTAAAAATCAGTGAATCCTCTGAGCTCTTCCATTAAAATCCCATCACAACGACAGCAGGGAAGGGGATGTGCTGCAAGACCTGCTGAGAAGATTCCTCCTGGGAAAACCCACCTTGTGCCAGTTTGTTGTGGATCTAATGCCACCAGGGAAATCAACCCACAGAATCCATGGACACAGCCCAAACTCACCAGAACAGCCCAATTTTACATCCACTGGGGAGGTTTTTGTACCCCCCAGGCACAGAGCAGCTCAGTCCCATCCCTGCAGCTCTGGTTTAAATAATCAGGGATGAGCCCAGCTTTAATTCCGTGCTTGGAAAATCCTAAATCCAGCACCCACCTGGATTTATCAATGCAACACCACTAAAATCATGGAATGGTTTGGGTTGGAAGGACCTCAAATCCCACCCAATGCCACCCCTGCCATGGCAGGGACACCTCCCACTGTCCCAGGCTGCTCCAATTCCTGTCCAACCTGGCCTGGGACAACCAGCAAAGCTTTCCACAGGGCCCATGACAAGTGGTTTGGGAATAACAGGAATTCCGGGACCTGCTCCCTCCACATCCTCACCAAAGACCTGCAGGAGCCCTGGACAAGGTCTCTCCATTTTGCAGATGTCCCCAAATTTGGTGAAAATTGACAGGCTCAAGGCAGAGCCAACACCTGGAGAGGTCTGGGCAGGCTGTCACCAACATGGTGATGTCCAAAAGGACAAATTCCAAACATCCCTCACGGAAAGGGAGAAACCTTGAACCCCTCACAAACTGGACACCACTGGTTTGGGAGCTCCTCTGTGGATAAAGATGGGAATTTTGGGTAGGCAGGAAAATTTTCCACAAGGGGAACAATGAAAATCCCTGAGATTGGCTGGAGCAGGGTGCTGATAACACCAAGATGCGAGTTTTGATCCCTGGATGATTCCCTCCAAAGCTGGATCCTTGTGAGTCCCTTCCAGCTCAGAATATCCCGTGATTCCATGAGGCAGCAGAAAGAAATTCACAAAGCTGGATCCCAATCTCCATCCTTGGAACCCTTCCAGACCTGGCAGGACAAATCCCTGAGAAACCCGGTCTGATGTCCCAGCTCCAGGCAGGAGGTTGGACTGGAGCCCTCCTTGGTCCCTTCCCACCCAGGTGGCCCCATCCTGGGAGATGGTGGCCCCATCCCTCCACACCAGGCTCTGGAGCCTCTGAGTATCCTACACAGCACCCATCTCCCAGCCTGGGCTCCAAGTGCCCTGACCACCAACCCTCTCCCATGTTCTGGGAGATTTGGGGCAAAAAATCCCATTTCTGGCAGGTTTTAGTCACGGTTTAGGCAATTCCAGTCTCCTTCCAACAAAAATCAGGATTTCCTTCCCCTTACACCGTGAGCAGAGCCCTGGGCTGTGTCACCCTCACCTGCCCGAGAGCCCCAGCTCATGGCTCCATTTTAACTTCCCTGCAAAGTGCCAAACACCACATTCGTGCTAAAAACCCACCCAGTCCAACCTGGATCCCATCCCTGCTCCCCCCTCACAACCCTGGAATTCCATGGAAATACCCCAAACCCAACCCAAAATGCTCAACAGCTCAGCGCAGCAGCTTGGACGGGACACATCTCACCAAAAGCAGCACAGAAGCTTTAAAACCTCACAAATCACCCTTTTTTTCACCCCAAAATCAGCTAAAACAAGCAGGTTTGTTTTTTTTTTAGGGTCCAGCACTTCACCAAACACCAGGAGCTTCCCACCAGTGAGGAAAGAGCTGCCAAGAAAAGCAGCTCAGAAAATCATCCCGACATGCCCCGGAGATCTGCGCAGATAAGAGAAGCCCGGTAGCCACTAATGAGGCACAAAGAGTCCGACTCCAGAGCAGATGCTCCGCTTGGAAAACGTAAATATTCCCAACAAAATCTCACGGAGAGCATGGACGCGCTCGCAGGTGCTCAGCAGGGAAAGCTGGGATCAAAAAGGAGGCTCCTGTTTGTTGACTGTAAACACCCCCTCGATACCGAAAACACGGAGATGAAGTGGAGCAGGAATTGCGTGGGGGGAAGAGAGAGTGGCTGGAAGAGGCCTCTCCTGCCAGCCGGGCTGGATTTGGTCTCCTCCACCCAGCCCTGACCTCGACCTGTGTCCTGGAAAAAGCAGCAGCCACCCCTTCCTTCTTTAGGCAGTAAATCCTAAGTTTCAATGGGAATTTTGCATTTTGGGTACTTCAGGGCTTGGTTCTCTCCTGTCATGTACTCAAAAAGAAATTTTTTGGGACCTGGTGAAGAGGAAAGAGGCCAAGAAGGACAAACAAAGGTGATCCCAAAGGAAAGGAGTCTCCAGAGGTCAGGAGAGGTTGTGGCTCTCCATCCCAGAAGTGCCCAAGGGCAGGTTGGACATGGCTTGGAGCAGCCTGGGACAGTGGAAGTGGCACTGGATGGGATTTAAGGTCCCTTTTCAGCCAAATCATTCCATGATTCCATGAAATGACCAAGAACCAGGCAGGGCCTCAGAAACCTCAGAAATCCCACCTGGAAGAGTCCATGTGAGTCCAACTCTCCCTTCCCTCTCTCCCATCCTTGGCTTGGCTAAGTTCATTTAAGCCAACTTTGAAAGCAACAAAATTTTACAAAGAAAAAGCAAGACAAGGGAAAAAATAAGTTTGAAATCTTTAGTCCAACAGATTCAAGGACCTCTCCAGACCCATTGAGTCCCAGCTCCTGGCCAGGCCTGCTCGGGACAACAGGGAACACTGGACAAGGAACACAGGGAAACAGGGAGTGCACGGACATCAATATATCAGGGAAATGGTTTCAAACCCTGTTCTCTCCAGGGGGAATTGTTTCAAACCCTGTTCTCTCTGGGGGGAATTGTTTCAAACCCCATTTTCTCCAGGGGGAATTGTTTCAAACCCGTTCTCTCTGAGGGGAATGGTTTCAAATCCCATGGGGAATGGTTTCAAACCCCATTTTCTCCAGGGGGAATTGTTTCAAACTCCAGGGGGAATTGTTTCAAATCCCATTTTTTCTGGGGGAGAATGGTTTCAAACCCCAGGTGCAATTGTTTCAAACCCCATTTTCTCCAGGGGGAATTGTTTCAAATCCTGTTCTCTCCTTCAAACCCCATTCTCTTGGGGAGGAATTGCTTCAAACCCCGTTCTCTCCAGGGGGAATTGTTTCAAATTTCATTCTCTCCAGGGGGAATTGTTTCAAACCCCAGGGGGAATTGTTCCAAACCCCATTTTCTCCAGGAAGAATTGTTTCAAATTTCATTTTTTTCCAGGGGGAATTGTTTCAAACCCCATTCTCTCCTTCAAACCCCATTCTCTCCAGGGGGAATTGCTTCAAACCCCGTTCTCTCCAGGGGGAATTGTTTCAAACTCCAGGTGGAATTATTTCAAATCCCATTTTCTCCAGGGGGAATTGTTTCAAATCCTGTTCTCTCCTTCAAACCCCATTCTCTTGGGGAGGAATTGCTTCAAACCCCGTTCTCTCCAGGGGGAATTGTTTCAAATTTCATTCTCTCCAGGGGGAATTGTTTCAAACCCCAGGGGGAATTGTTCCAAACCCCATTTTCTCCAGGAAGAATTGTTTCAAATTTCATTTTTTTCCAGGGGGAATTGTTTCAAACCCCATTCTCTCCTTCAAACCCCATTCTCTCCAGGGGGAATTGCTTCAAACCCCGTTCTCTCCAGGGGGAATTGTTTCAAACTCCAGGTGGAATTATTTCAAATCCCATTTTCTCCAGGGGGAATTGTTTCAAACCCTGTTCTCCCCTTCAAACCCCATTCTCTCCAGGAGGAACTGCCCCATTCTCTCGAGGGGGAATTGTTTCAAACCCCATTCTCTCCAGGGCAAGATGCTGGAGGCTTTGCCCCAGCTCTGCTGCAAAACCCACTGCTGGTCCCAGGCTCCTGGCCCAGCTTCTCCTGCTCCCCACCGGCCATGGAAGAGTTAACCAGGAGGGAAAAAGGTGAGATTCCCCCTTTTCCCCCTTCCTCGTGCTCCTTCCTCCCACCAAAGCAGGCCATTACCCCGGCCCGGAGCCGCAGCCCCATTGTTCCCAGCCCTGGATATGGGAAGCAATATCCATTTTCCATTTAGACCAGGGCAAAGCCTTTAATTTCAGCCTCCTGCCTGCAGCTGGAGTTCCCTTTTAACTCCTGGGCCGCAGGAGTGAAGACAGTTTTATATGGGGGAAAACGCTGCAAAGGCCACTTTAATATGGTCACATGTGGGACGGGGGGAGCCGCTCCGAGGGCCCGGTAATGAGGGGCAGCGGGATATTGCACTTCCCATCTGGCTGCTCTGCACAGCAGGGAAAAGCCTCTCCTGGCTTTCTGAGGACAGGCCCCACTGCAGTAAAACAAAAACACACCAAAAAATAAATAACGAGTGAAAGCGCGAGGAGGAGATGCCCTCTAATGTTCGAGCCTGGCAGCGCATCCGTGGAATGAGGGGGGGATTGGGATAACGGGGCAGGGATGGGGCAAAGTGCAGGGTTTGGGGTGTCCCGGAGTTTTGGGATGGCCCCACAGCTGGGATGGGCTCCCCACACGTTTTGGGGTGCCGGGGCTCAGCTCCTCGGCCAGGGCCACCTGTGTTTGTGTTGGTGTGGCCCCGGAGCGTGGCCCTGCAGTGACCCGGGAAGGTCCTTCCCGTCCTTTCCCTGTCCCGTCCTGTCCTGTCCCTGTCCCATCCTGTCCCTGTCCCGTCCTGTCCCTGTCCCGTCCTGTCCCCACGGCTCCCGACAAATCTGATTAGGGAGCAGCGTTGGAAGAGGGAGAACAGCCTGAGTAACGAGCCTGGCTTTGGGAACCCAGCTTCGGAATCCAGCGTTAATCCATGGAATGCTTTCCCAAAGGGCTTTTGGAGCAGCCAGCTCCTGCCACAGCCTTCCCAGCTCCTAATTAAGCACTAATTGACCCAACCTCTGAGCCGGGGGACAGCAAAGGAGGAGCTTCCATCCCAAAAGAGCATCCCAGGGATGCAAAGGGCTCGGATGGATGCGGGGGAGTTGAGATCCCTTCCCACCCAAACCATTGCAGGATTCCTCCCCCTTCAGTCCCTTTTCCCAGATGCTCCACTTTTCCCAAAAGCAGGAAACCCCAATTTGCTGAGAAATTGGACGTTTTTACAGCCTGTGTGATATGGAGGGGAGAAATCCACTCTCCTCACTTAAATCCAAGGAATTCAGAGAGATGCTGATCCTGGTGCTCCCCAGCTCCCCATCCCATGCTCCTTCTGACCTGCTGCTGTAGGGGAAAGACAAAACCAGGATTTTTTTCCCTTCTTTCCAGGGAATCAC
This sequence comes from Passer montanus, assembly GCF_014805655.1. NCBI lineage: Eukaryota > Metazoa > Chordata > Aves > Passeriformes > Passeridae > Passer > Passer montanus. Next base: position 1,019,057 of record NW_024357502.1, on the reverse strand, counting down.
CATGAAAGCAACAGCTGCAACGTGGGCACCAGGAGTAGAAAGCCAAATTTTGGGCATGCTCAGGGTTTCTCCTCTTTTTGCAGGACAAAGCCACCGGTGACAGAAAACTGCCACTGGCAGCGTGATGGAAAACCAAAGAATTGAGGATTTCAGGGGGAAAAAAATGCCTGGAGGAAATAAAATTGCCAGAAGTGCCTGTTGAGGTTGGTGGAAGGGTCAGGGAGCTCCTGCCTCCAAATTCCAGAGCAGACACCCCTGGAGCCAGGTCTGATCCCAGGGTCCAAGCAGGGCTCCAACGCCTCCCACTGACCTCCAAGGATGGAACCAAGAGTTGCTCCACTCTTGAAAAGAAATATTAAAAATAAATAAATAGGGATTTCTATTCCTTGGTACTGCAGGGGGAAAGGCATGGAACTGGGAATGGAGTGCCTTTAGGTTCCTCACTTTGGGATAGAAACCTTTTCCCAAATGCCACCAGTGCTTCCAGCTCATCCCCATTCACCCACCTGGAAAAAACAGGGAAAACCAAACATTCCCAGGATGTAACAAGCAGCAACCCCTGCTCTGCAAACAACTGTTTGAGCCTTAATTCACTGAAAATCAAGAGCAGAAAATGGAATTTCCCAAGCAGACAAAGCCAGGAGGCCTCTGAGGCAGAGCAGAGTGCCCAGCAGCTGTCAGGAGCCATCCCCTGCCCACAGCACAAATCCATGAATTCCTGATTGTCCTGGCAGGAACACCCAGCAGAGCCAGCACCAGCCCAGGTGCTGCTGAAAAATGACACAACGACGGCCTGGACAGGGAATTCCAGCTTTTCCAGCATTGTTCTCAGCAATCCTGGATGAGGACACCCCGAGCCACAGCACAGGCTGGAACAGCCTTGGATGGATTTTGTTCCATGGGTTTATCCAAAGGTTCCTGTGCTGTGCAAACTTCTGGTGTCCACAAGAACTTTGTCAACAACTCAGGGAGAACAGGGGCAGGAGCAGAACAGGCTGGGAGTCCTGGAAAACCACAGGAATGCATCCACCAGGCCTAGGCTGATCCCAGCATGGCCTGGTCCCAGCAGGAAGGTGGGAATGGTGTCCCTGTGGCCCTGAGGTGAGAGCCCAGCTGCAGAGCTGCCCCAGCCCTGGGGCCAACAGCAGGAGGACGTGGAGCTGCTGCAGAGAGCCCAGAGGAGGCCCCGGAGCTGCTGCAGGGCTGGAGCCCCTCTGCTCTGGAGCCAGCCTGCAGAGCTGGGAATGTTCCCTGGAGAAGGGAAGGCTCCAGGCAGAGCTCAGAGCCCCTGGCAGGGCCTGCAGGGGCTCCAGGAGAGCTGCAGAGGGACTGGGGACAAGGGACAGAGGGACAGGACACAGGGAATGGCTGCCACTGGCCAAGGGGAGATTGGGCTGGGATCTGGGCAAGGAATTGCTGGCTGGGAGGGTGGGCAGGGGCTGGGCCGGAATTGCCAGATTTGCTGTGGCTGCCCCTGGATCCCTGGCAGTGCCCAAGGCCAGGTTGGATCCACCTGGGGCAGTGGGAGGTGTCCCTGTGCATGGAAGTGGAGGGGATTTAAGGTCCCTTCCATCCCAAACCACTCCCTGGTGATGAAAACAACGCTCTGAATTCCATGTTCTCCTTACAGAAATCCCGTTAGTGTGACAGAGCTGGAAACAGCGACTCCCTGAGTTTCAGAGGAGTTAAAGCCCCAAAAAGCTGCAAACCAGCCCCAAATCTGGGGCTCCCCCACACCCTGGATAACCCCAAAAACTCCAGCTCAGGTGCTGTGATCTTCAGAGCCAGAGGGAGCTCATGGAAAACTGAAAACTGCGGGACACAGAGGGATCGGCAGCTTGGTCCCATCTGGGCCTCAGCTCTCCCTGTGCCACCAAAAATGAATTTTGGAACCAGCAGGGACTTTGTGGGGCCCTGGCAGACACCAAAACGCAGCTGTGGAAGGAATTCCACCCATCCAGAGGCTGATCCCTTCCCAAGCATTGGCAGAGGGGGACGGTGGGATGGAGAATGGATGCTCCATGCTGCAGCCCAGCAGGAATTCCATGGATGAAGACAGGGAGATCATCAGGATCTCTGTGCCTGAAACACAGGGATGCTCCCATCCACTCCTACCTTCCATGGAACTTCCAAAGTGACATCACACCTGGCAGACCTGGTTCCAAGAACTTCACCTATTTCCCTTTTAACTTGTTCCAATAAGTTCTCCCATCTCCCTTTTTCCTGGTTCCAAGAAGTTCTCCCATTTCCCTTTTCCCTGCTTCCAAGAACTTCTTCCATTTCCCTTTTTTTCGATTCCAAAAAGTTCTCCCATCTCCATTTTTCCTGGTTCCAAGAAGTTCTCCCATTTCCCTTTTTTTCGATTCCAAAAAGTTCTTCCATTTCCATTTTTCCTGGTTTCAAGAAGTTCTCACATTTCCCTTTTTCCTGATTCCAAGATTTTTTCCCATTTCCCTTTTTTTCGATTCCAATAAGTTCTCCCATTTCCCTTTTTCCTGATTCCAAGATTTTTTCCCATTTCCCTTTTTCCCAGAGCCCCACAGATTCCAGGGAGCTCTGCAAGGAGAGAAGGGACAGCAGCTGTCCCTTCCAAGTTTCTTTCCCTGCTAAGAATTTAGCCTCTGGAAAATCCAAGGATGGCAGTGCTGGGAACAGTCGGACTCGATGATCTCGGAAGGTTTTTCCAACCTTAGTAATTCCATGATCCCAGAAGAGGCTGGAATTTGATGCTGGTGGGCTCAGGCCAGCAGAGTCTCCTGTTCCAGGAGGAACAGGAGCATTCCTGAGGATGAGGAGCATTCCCTGCTCCTCCAGCAGGGTTCTGCTGTGCCCAGGAGTTCTGCATTTCCTTGGAGAGCTTCTCTCCTTGTTCCTTCCCAGAAAATGCTCTGCCTTGGGATCCTGGAAGTCCTGGATCTGCTGTGTCTCCTCACAGTTCTGCTCTCAAAGGATTGGGGCCCTTCATTCCAGAGGCCAAGAGATTCCCAAGGAAAGGGGCACTGAATTCAGAAGAAAAATCCTAAAAAGGCTGAGAGCAGCCTCCTGTACCTGAAGGGGGAGAGCTGCAGAGGGACTGGGGACAAGGGACAGAGGGACAGGACACAGGGAATGGCTGCCACTGGCCAAGGGGAGATTGGGCTGGGATCTTGGCAGGGAATTGCTGGCTGGGAGGGTGGGCAGGAATTCCCAGATTTGCTGTGGCTGTCCCTGGATCCCTGGCAGTGCCCAAGGCCAGGCTGGACACTGGGGCTTGGATCCACCTGGGACAGCGGGAGGTGTCCCTGCCATGGATGGGGATGGGATTTAAGGCCACCCAACCCATTCCATGACTCCAGCACTCCCCAAAAACACCTTCACCACACAAAATCCATGCTGTTCCCAAAGAACATCCCCCCAAGGCATTCCCAGGAGCTCAGATTGAATCCCTAGAGCAAAAACCTCCCCACCCAGCCTTTCCCTCAGCGCAATCCCTCCCAAGGACCCAAATCCTTGGATCTGGAGCTGCAGCCCCTCCTGCAGCTCTGGGGGAGGCTGGGCCCGGCCGAGCCCCGTGCCCGGCACCGCTCCGGAGGATCCCGGCGCTCAACAATGGGGGATCTGTCAGAGCCCGGCCCGCCACCGGCCATCATCTGTTTCCCATAACTCCAGCTGACCTAAACTCCAGGGCTGAACAAGTAGCCTGTGTTTTTAATCTGGAAAACTCCACGGAGCTGTTCCCGCTCCGGCCTCTCCCTCCCCTGCCGGAGCCAGGCTTTGGAGATGTCACAAAGTGACGATGTGGACAGAGATTTCCTCATCAGCACCCAGTGTTTTCACGTTGGGATTTGGGTCTCCTGCCATCCCAGGTGCCCTGCAAGGCTGAACACACCTGGATGAGCCTTTCTCCTCCATCTCTCCCTCCCCAAGGAAAATCCCACCCCAGCGCCTCCCGGTGTAAGAACGAGCGGAGCTGGATGCCGGCCCCGCGCCTGTGTCATGATAAATTTAAAATCCATTAAAACTTTATCAGGAACGAGCTGCCAGGGAAGCAAACAGATTCAGGACGAGCCCCACAGCGTCTTCCACGTGAGGGCACGGTGAGGAAAATCCCTGGAGGACCCTGGAGGTGGGGAAAGCTCCGTGTGCGGGCTCCGGGAAGGAGGGAAGGGAAAGCTGGGAATTGCTCACGAACCTGGCGAGGCGGGATCCAACCCCCTGAGTTATTAGCTATGCTCAGGGCTCATACCCAAGAGGGGCAAAAAAATAACCTCCAATTAGGGGAAAAGCAGGATGACTCCTTGAGGAGGATGAAGGGCAGGTCCAGAAGGAGGAGGAAGGAAAATGTAGGGAAGGGAACACAACCTGCAGCAAATCCCTCCCTTTTTCCACAGTGCTGTGGGGTTCAGGCTCCCCGAGAGCCAAAAAGATCCTGAAATGTGGAAGTGTCCATAGGATGATGTGAGGTCAAAGCCCTTGGTTTTCCCTCTCCCTGGATCCCTGTGCCAGGCAGGAGGCTCAGCTCGCTCCCACAGCTCCGCCGTGAAATGTTTGGGTTGGAAAAATCACATTTGCATCATTATTGTTGTGTTCTCTCCCGGCAGAACAGGGGGGAACGCTCGGGGAGCAGGGAGAAATAAAAACAGGATAAACTCGTAAATAAACCTGCTGTTCTGAGCACACCCAGCTCGAGCTGCACCCTCTGTACTGGGACAGAAGTCATGTCCCAGTAGCTTTCTCCAGCTCAGGTTGTGCCCCTTTTTGAGGCAATAACTCGTAAAAACTGGTCCAAATAGAAAATTCCAGATAAAGGGATGCTGTCACACTCTGAGGAGTGGAAAGCAAGTCCTGGATGTTGGGAGGGGAATGGTCACAGAAGGAGAGGACCCTGGAAGGGAGGGGACATCCAGACAGACCCAGAGAGGTGGGACAGTGGGGACCTCAGGAAGGTCAAAAATCCCACTGGCACCAGGGTCAGGGCAATCCCAGCACAAATCCTGGCTGGATGGGGAAGGAAAGGATGGAGAGCAGCCCTGGGAGAGGGACTTCGGATGTTATGGGTGAGGCTGGAATGGCCCAGGACAGAGCAGTCCTGGGAGAGGGATTTGGGATGTTGTGGGTGAGGCTGGAATGGCCCAGGACAGAGCAGTCCTGGGAGAGGGATTTGGGATGTTGTGGGTGAGGCTGGAATAGCCCAGGACAGAGCCCCCTGCTCAGCCCCGGGCTGGTCCCAGCAGGAAGGTGGGAATGGTGTCCCTGTGGCCCTGAGGTGAGAGCCCAGCTGCAGAGCTGCCCCAGCCCTGGGGCCAACAGCAGGAGGACGTGGAGCTGCTGCAGAGAGCCCAGAGGAGGCCCCGGAGCTGCTGCAGGGCTGGAGCCCCTCTGCTCTGGAGCCAGCCTGCAGAGCTGGGAATGTTCCCTGGAGAAGGGAAGGCTCCAGGCAGAGCTCAGAGCCCCTGGCAGGGCCTGCAGGGGCTCCAGGAGAGCTGCAGAGGGACTGGGGACAAGGGCCAGGACACAGGGAATGGCTGCCACTGGCAGGGGGCAGGGATGGATGGGATCTTGGGAATTAGGACTTGTTCCCTTTGAGGGTGGGCAGGCCCTGGCACAGGGTGTCCAGAGCAGCTGTGGCTGCCCCTGAGTGAGTTCCAACCAATTCCAACAAATTCCAACCAGATCAAATCAATTCCAATGAGTTCCAGCCATTTTCATGCAGTTCCAGCCAGCTCCAGCCAGAGCCAGTCCATCCCCTGGTTGTCAGGGTGTCCCGGGGCCCTTTGTGACACGGGGCTGTGCCGTGCCCAGAGCCCTTTGTGACCCGGGACACTGCCAGGAACGCCCCTCCCTCGGGAGGCTGCACCTCCCAGGATCCCTCAGAGGATCCCCCAACCCCTCTGAGGCTCAGGATGGCGGAGAAGGCAAATCCCAAATCCCAGCCCAAGAAAGGGCAATCGAACACCCAGAGAAGGGGCCAGGTGAGGGAGGGGACAGGAGGGGACACAGGGAGGGATGGGATGGGATAATGAGATGGGATAATGGGATGGGATAATGGGATAATGGGATGGGATGGGATGGGATGGGATGGGATGGACCAAGGACTGCTTCCCACAGCTCCTCCTGCCTGTGGATGGGACTCAGGGAATAACAGGTGTGACATGGGGGAATCACGGGTGGGACACAGGGAACAAACCCCAGGTGGGACACAGGGAAAAAACAGAGATGGGACACAGGGAATAACAGGTGGGGACATAGGGAATTTCAGGTGGGACACAGAGAGCCACAGGTGGGACACAAAGAACAAAGGTGGGATATAGGGAACTGCAGGTGGGACACGTGGAATAATGAGTGGGATGTGGGCAGCCAGAATTGGGACAGAAGGAAAGAACCACAGGTGGGACACAGGGAACAAGCAGAAATGGGACACAGGGAATGGCAGGCGGGACACTGGCAGGTAAAGGTGAGAAACAGGTACAGGTGGGACACAGGGAACAACAAGAGATGGGACACAGGGAACAAGCAGAGATGGGACACAGGGAATGGCAGGTGGGACACTGGCAGGTAAAGGTGAGAAACAGGTACAGGTGGGACACAGGGAACAAAACATAAGTGGGACACAGGGAACTGCAGGTGGAATACAGGGAACAAACCACAGGTGGGACACAGGGAACAAGCAGAGATGGGACACAGGGAATGGCAGTGGGACACAGGGAATGGCAGGAGGGACACAAGGAATGGCAGGCAGGACACAAGGAACAACAAGAGATGGGACACAGGGAAAAAAACACAGGTGGGACACAGGGAATGGCAGGTGGGACACCGGGAATGGCAGGCGGGACACAAGGAATGGCAGGTGGGACACTGGCAGGTAAAGCTGAGTCACAGGTACAGGTGGGACACAGGGAATCCACCACAGGTGGGACACAGGGGGCAAAGCCCAGGTGGGACAGCTGGGCTGGCAGCTGAAGGTGGCACACAGGGGCACTGGCACACAGGGCAGCCAGGCCCAGTCCCCTGTGGGATGAGGCTGGCAGGGCCACCCAGCCCGGAGAGCCCGTGGGACGCCAGGAGCCACCACGGAGCCCTTGGGAGACCCCTGGAGATGGCACCGAACACCTTCCCCAGGCCAGGAGCTGCGACAGCAGCCGGGGCCACCCTCACTGGCCCCCTGTCCCCTGCAGGTGGCCGTGCCAGCCCAGGAGGTGACAGCACCCGCCCGGCCCACGCGTGACCCCGGCGCCGGCCACCGTGCCCTGCCCCCTGCGCTGGCAGCGCCCCTGGCTGCTCCTGGCACGAGCAGGGCCCCGGCCAGCGGCCACCACCCGCGTGTCCCCAGCGCCCGGGACGGCCCGGGGACGGCCACGGCCACGCAGAGCCGGGCAGGGGAGCCGGGGGACAGCGCGGAGCCGCCGCGGAGCAGGGTGAGGGTGGCGCGGCTGACCGAGGCCGGGCTGAGGCAGCTCGGGGGCATCTCCAGGTACCAGCGCACCCTGGAGTGGCTGGACAGCATCTTCACAAGCAGGGACGAGGTGGTGGCCGAGCTGCAGGAAGAGCTGGATGGATTCTGGGAGTTCCAGGAGCACGGGAATAGTTAGGGTGGGAAAAGGCCCCTGAGGTGATGGAACTCCAGCACGGCCCCTGGGGCCACGGCCAGCCCCTCCTTGGACACCTCCACCACTCTGAGGGACCTTCTGGCCACGGGCCGGCACCAAAGGGGAAGCTGAGAAGGCAGAGCCAGACCCTGCTCAGGACAGCTGGAACTCAGGAATCATTCCCACGGGAATTCCCAGGAAAAGCCCTTTTCCCAGGAGGATGGTCCACCACGAGGACAGGCTGCCCAGAGAAGCTGTGGAGCTCCATCCCAGTGGGACAGGGACCTGAGAACCCCCTGTAGCTCCGTGGGGAGCTGGACAGTGATCTGCAGAGCTTCCCTCTACCCTTCTTCCATGCTGCTGTGAGGATGGGGATGCCTTCCCCATGGAGCTTCTGGATGTGCTCCAGGGACCACGGGATGGCTCGGGCTGGAAGGAACCTTGAAGACCACCCAGTTCCACCCCCTGCCACGGGCAGGGACACCTTTCATTACCCAAAGTTTCTCCAAGCCCTGTCTAACCTGGCTGTGAGCGCTTCCAGGGTCTAGAAACAAAAGCAGGATGAACCTTCCCACCCAACACCTGTGGAAAACACGTCCTGGAGCATCCCAATAAAGAGTTTTTACACAGATCCGCCCTTGTCCTTCGGTTAATACCTGAAACCATGACAAGATGCAACAGGAGCAGCTTTTCAAGCCTCTGGTTTTCCCAACAAGTTCGTATCCTGAAGGATTCTGTGGGGTTTCAATCCCACACCACAACCACAGCCAGGGCAAGCCGGAGTCAGGAGAGGGGATTTGAGGGAAGAGCCAAATCCCTGCTCCCCACACAGCCCCCGTGGGCCGCGCCGAGGCTGCGAGGAGATGATTCAGCCCCCACAAAAGAAGGTGAAACCCGAAGATCACAAGTCCCCCAGACCTCCAGCTCCCACCTTCAAACCATAAAAGAGCTGCTTTTCTCCACAGCCAAACCCCGTGGATTCCAAAGGATCCACGGAAAACCCTCTCCGAGGGCAACGCCGCCCTTGGGAACATCCCCAGCTTCTGTGTACGGTGAGTTTGGAGCTTTCCCACCCCTTTCCACACAGCACGACCCCGAAACCCCTTTTTTTTGTGGGAGTTTCTCCCGTTCCCGCTGCTCCGGCCGCTCCCGGAATGCGACGGCAGCGTTTGTTCATTGTGCACAGCCAGCCTGGCTTCCAGGTTTTCCTGAACAAAGGACTGAAACAGGGGGGAATATGCGTCAGAAGCCCGTCCTGGACGTTGCTCACCCTTTTTTCCCTGCACAAATATTTGTAAACACGCGGAGAATTCGTGTCCAGCCGGCTTCAGGACCCTTCATAAAACCAGGGATTTATTGCAAACAGGATGGGAATCATTTCCCAGCTCCCGGTGCTTATAGGGCTTTAGGATGAGAAACATAAAGAGCAGGAAAACAGCGGCTGCAGCTGGGCTCCAAGCCCTGCTGGAGAGGGATGGAACGGGGGCAGTGTGGATTTACAGCTGCAGAGCCCCCCACAAACCCCCTCCCAAAAAATAAAACAAAGCGTGGAGTTCCTGGGCTGCACGGGAGAACTCCCTGGGGTTTATTTATGGATGGAGTTTGGGGAGAGGCTGAGCTCCAAGGATCTTCCAGGAGGGCTCAGGCTGGAGAAAAGAGGTTCAGAGGGGACCTTGTGGCTCTGCACAAGCCCCTGGCAGGAGGGGACAGCCAGGGAGGGTCAGGATCTGCTCCCAGGGAACAACAGGAGAATGGAAACGGCCTCAGGCTGGGCCAGAGGAGGTTTAGGTTGGAAATTTGGGGAAATTCCCCATGGAAAGGGCAGGGCCAGAGTCCCCATCCCTGCAGGGATTTCAAAGCCCTGTGGATGTGGCATTTGGGGACATGGGACAGCGCTGGCCCTGGCAGGACTGGGTGACCTCAGAGGGCTTTTCCAACCTCAACAATTCCATGATTTTATGATCCGAAGCCTCTCCTTGCAATCTCAGAGTTGCAGTCTGGCACATGCCCATTCCCCACCCAGAGGGACAGAACCCTCCCAGCTTTGCTTCCATCCATGTCCTGTTCCTGTCATTTTTCCATGATTCCCCACAGCTGCAGCCAACGCCAGCCCTCAAATTTTAGGGATAATCAGGAAAAACTGGAACCGCTCACCAGGGTTGGATTTGGGGCTTTAAATGTCCCCAAGAAGTGGCACAGAGAGAGACTTTGGTTCATTTTTAGGAGCCAAAATAAGCCCTAAATGTGGAATATCAGCATCAGCCCAGCAGGACTGGGACAGCTGGGGAAGGAGAGGAGGGAGAAGGCTGAGGAAGCTCATCCAGTCCTGGATTCCAGAACAGATGGATCCAGGATCCTCTTGGAAACACTCAGAAGAACAGAGGCAAGGGGCAAAATACAAAAGGAGGAATTAAAATCAATTAAATGGGGGAAAAAATTCCACAGAGGTGGTCAAATGTTGGAGCAAAGAAGCTGGGCAGCCTCCAGCCTTGGAGATCCTCAAAATTTACATGGAAAAGGATCAGAGATTCCTGATTTTACTTCAAATTCAGCAAATTTAGACTTGGACCAAGTTTTCCACGAGCTGTCTGAACTGGATGCCCCTGCCATTGGGATTAGATGGGATTTACGTCCCTTCCAACCCAAACCATTCCATTATGGTTTGAATCACAATCAGAGGATGAGAAAAGAGTGGGAATTCACCATTTCCCTTTGTGCTAAACCAAGTTTTACCTTAGAACACCAACGTTCTCCAGGGAAATTCCTTCCAGATCACTTCACTTCCGCCCCTATCACTTGTTATTTTTGAGATATCTCCCTTCTGGACACCACCACGGAGTCCTCTGGGGCAGCTGAGGCATTTTCCAAACATTCCTGGGACCCTCCTGAGCCCCAAAGCCCGGAAACAGCAAATCTTGGGAAGAGCCTTCCCACGCCTGCACAAGGCGAGGAGCGGGGCTGGAATTCAGGGTGGCTCAGCTGGACCCTGAACAAGGTGAACATTCCCAACAAAATCCCCATGGCCTCGGAGCTCCCTGCATCCAGCAGCTCCAGAGTGGCTAAAATTCCTTCAAAAAGACCTCAGAAATGAGTGGGAAAAGGTGAATGTTGCAGTAAAAGCTGAAAAAATGATGGGAGGAATTCCAGAACTTTCAGCCCCCATTGAGCTGAGTCCTCCTGGGACAGAATTCCAGGGGAATGGAGGAGAAGGGGAGTGGGGAGAACCAGGACATATTCAAGCAGGAGTTGTGCCAATGATGTGCTGGCACAGCAGGATTTGGGGATCCTGGGAAAGCAGAAATCCTGACCTTAGCCAGGATTTCATGTGCTTTTCCACAATATTCCTGTATGGATGTCCCTGTATGGATGAGGCCCAGCTGGAAAAATAAATCATTAGTGGGGTGGTCAGTTCCAGAGGGTCGGGATCAAGGAGTTCAGGGAGTCACCCCAAAGGGAGCTGGTGACAAGTGGGGACCACAGCAGGGCCTGTCCTGGGACACGTCCAGCTCCTCTCTGGTGGCAGCGACCTGGAGAAGCCACAGGGCAACTGCCAGGAGCTCCAACCCAAGGGAGAAGTCACAGGATCATGGAATGACTGGAAAAGGTTGGAAAAGGTCTTGAAGATCACTGGGTGGGAATACTCCCCAGCACTGCCAAGGCCACCGCTGCCCCATGTCCCCAAGAGCCACAGCCACAGGGCTCTGAAATCCCACCACTAATGGGGACTCCAAACCTCCCTGGGCACTTCCAAGGCCTTTCCATGTAGGAATGTCCCCAGTGCCCACCCTGAGGCTCCCCTGGGGCCGTTCCCTCTGCTCCTGTCCCTGTTCCCTGGAGCAGAGCCCGACCCCCCCGGCTGTCCCCTCCTGGCAGGAGCTGTGCAGAGCCACAAGGGCCCCTGAGCCTCCTCTGCTCCAGGCTGAGCCCCTTCCCAGCTCCCTCAGGGATTCTGCAGCCCCTTCCCAGCTCCCTCAGGGATTCTGCAGCCCCTTCCCAGCTCCCTCAGGGATTCTGCAGCCCCTTCCCAGCTCCCTCAGGGATTCTGCAGCCCCTTCCCAGCTCCCTCAGGGATTCTGCAGCCCCTTCCCAGCTCCCTCAGGGATTCTGCAGCCCCTTCCCAGCTCCCTCAGGAATTCTCCAGCCCCTTCCCAGCTCCCTCAGCAATTCTGCAGCCCCTTCCCAGCTCTGTTCCTGCCCTGGCCATGCTCCAGCCCCTCCAAGGCTCTCCAGAGTTTCTCCAGCCCTGGAGGTGCCCCGGCAGTCCCAGCACAGGGGACAAGGGCAGGACAAGTTCTCAGAGAGGTTCTGGAATCTTGGAGGTTTTCAACACAAGCTGGGATAAAGCCCTGAACAGCCTGGGCTGCTCTCAGAGCTGCTTCCAAGGAGTCATGGAATAGTTTGGGTGGAAAGGGACCTTAAAGAGCATCTTCATCCCTCTCCATCCATGGCACGGACACCTCCCACTGTCCCAGGCTGCTCCAAGCCCCAACATCTCACCTGGCCTTGGGCACTGCCAGGGATCCAGGGGCAGCCACAGCTGCTCTGGGAATTCCAGCCCAGCCCCTGCCCACCCTCCCAGCCAGCAATTCCTTGCCCAGATCCCACCTATCCCTAATTCCAGGAGGTCAGACCAGAAGCCCCTGAGATCCCTCCCCAGAGACTGATCCCACAAAGAAATTCCATCAATTTCCCCAGTCAGGACAATCAGAGCTGGCCACTGAGAGCAGGATGGGACTGAGGGGATGAATCCAGCCCTAAATCCAGACCCCAGGACATTCCCAGCCCTGGGAAAGCTCAGCGCTGGCACTGAGAGCCCCAGGGATGGGACTGAGGGGATGAATCCAGCCCTAAATCCAGACCCCAGGACATTCCCAGCCCTGGGAAAGCTCAGCGCTGGCACTGAGAGCCCCAGGGATGGGACTGAGGGGATGAATCCAGCCCTAAATCCAGACCCCAGGACATTCCCAGCCCTGGGAAAGCTCAGCGCTGGCACTGAGAGCCCCAGGGATGGGACTGAGAGGATGAATCCAGCCCTAAATCCAGACCCCAGCACATTCCCAGCCCTGGGAAAGCTCAGCGCTGGCACTGAGAGCCCCAGGGATGGGACTGAGGGGATGAATCCAGCCCTAAATCCAGACCCCAGCACATTCCCAGCCCTGGGAAAGCTCTGCTGCTCCCCCTCCCTCAGCTGACGAGGAGTCTGCATCCGGGCTATTGCAGGAAAACCTCCATGGCTCAGAGTGGATTTTTTTTATTTTATTTTTCCCCTCCCTTTCCACGTTTCCACGTCTGTTTTCCAAGGGGAATATTTCAAGCCCTGTGATGCTATCAACCAGCGCTGATTTCTGCGCTTTGATCGCAGCCAAGCGCTTTTTCTCCCGAGGAAAAAAAAAAAAGAAAAAAAAGGAGGTCAGGGGGTCAAAGGAGCGCTGTGACAATTCCCAAAGTTCACCCTGCTGCCACCAGGGCCAGGCTCCATTAGCACGTAGGACAGGGTGGTTATCACAGGTCACTGACACCGGCCCGCTCTAATGGCTTTTCCTGTGGCCTTATCAATGGCGTGCACAAAGTGGCTCCCCCCAGCCTTCCCCTATGATCTCAGAGCTCTGTTTACAGCTATCTCCCCGCACCAGGCACCAGCCCAGGCAGCAGACGCTGAGAAATGCCAGGACACGGCCACGGGACAGGCTGCAAAGTGCCTGAGATGGACAAGGAGTCACCAGAGAGGGATTTGTTGTTTTTTTTTTTTTTCCACTGCGCGCCCCGCTCCTTTCCAAAAAATATATATAAAGTTTTTGAGCTCTCAAGGCAAGCTTGACAAGCCCGAGCTCTGAAACAGAAGAACCACAGAGTTTCCATGGTGGGGTTTGTGTTGCGCTGTGGAATAAAAGGAACAAGTGGTGCTACAAAGAGAAAAAAGGTTTGGTTTCATCTGAAAGGCAGGGCTGGGTGGCTCTCGTTGTTGCAGTTGTGGTTCCTAAAGAGCCTCCCTGGTGCCTTGAAAGGAGAACTTCAATTGTTCTGCTCCCTCTGCAAAGCACAAATATTTTTGGTGGGGATGCTGAGCCCCCGAGAGGGTGGGGAGGGAGTGGGAGCCCCAGCCCCATGGATGAGCTGAGCCCCCCTGCCCAACCCATCCCAAAAAAGCAGGAGAAGGAGGATTGGGGCAGGCAGCACCAGCAGCATCACACCTGGGAGAGGAATGAAAATGATTCAAGTGCAGGGCTGGCAGGAGAACCAGGATCCACAGGATCCCCCATTCCCAACAGAATCTGCTCCATGTGGCCATCCCAGGTGGGAATTCCACGGGCTCACCTTGAGCCCAGGGACCCCTGAGCAGCTCCTGCAGCAAAACCTTGTGATTCCAGCGATAATCCCAAAACAAAACCTCGTTTCTCCTCCCAAGGCTGCACTGGCTGGGCACTAAGAGATACAAAACTTGTCCTTCCCTAAAATTCCCAAGGAGAGCTGTTCCAAAAGGATACAGACTATCCACCCTGACAAGATAGTCCTACGTGGATTGTCTGCAGTAAAATAGGGGGGTTATTATTAACCTTGCTTTTTTTTTAACCTTTTTAATGCACTTTGTGCATCAAAGCAGCTCGAGGGTTGGGGGAGAGGCAGCACAGATAAAAATGTCAGTGCTGAGATAGGACAAATTTATAGTAAATCCCTGGCAGCTCCCATTTATCTAAATTATCCAGCTCTGGATTCTCCAGAAATCCTTCGGCAGCTCCAGTTTTTAAGGCTGTTTTTACCTCAGAATCCGCTCCCTTTTTCTTTCTGCCTTGTTGCCTCTGTTTTTGGACACTTGTTCTTTCCCCTAAAATGACCCCTTTGTAGCTGGGATCAAAGAGCTGGGAGTGTCAATCCCAGTGTCTTCAGGAACATGTGAAGAACCTCAAAGTAATTGGGAAGCAATTAGCACCGAGCTAAAAAAACCCCCCCCGCCGAGGCAGAGCCTAAATGAGCACTAACAGGCACCAGCCCCGCTCAGGGAAGAGTTTAAGGGACTTAAATCACCCTCAGCTGCCTCCTGACAACTTTTTGGGAGCACCTTCAGTGCAGCCCACTCTCCCTTGAGTTTTTTCTTGGCTTTTTTTTTTTTTAAATTTCATTCCTTTCTGCTTTGGGTTCGCTCTTTGCTTTCTGCCTCGCTGCAGCTTAGGGGAAACATGAAACACAAAACTGCTTTTCATTTTGTGTTGTGTAAAGCGAAGCCATCCCATGTCTTGGCCTGGAAATCCAAGGCACCCAGCAGCTGCTGAGATGCTCCTGCAGATAAACCAGCTGGCCCAGGCCTCACCTCTCCTCCTTTATTTTGGATATTGATCAAAGCAGCCCCAGCATTACACAGACTTTGGCCAGAGGCAGCACAAAGGATCGACCCATCGATGGTGAAATCACGTCCTGGGTTTGCTTTGAGATCACAATATTGCCATTTTCCACAGCCCCTGTGCCAGGAGGGGACGGAGCTGATGCCACCAGCCCGGGCTGCTGATGGCCTGAGATGGGCCAGGGCTGCTGAGCTCGGCCTGGGCTGGGCTTGGGCTCAGGATCAGCAAAAACCAGGCCAGACCTGGTCCAACTGACCCTGAAATCCCTGGATTTGCTGTTGGTGTGCCTTTCCAAAACATTTTACTGCAATGGGATGGAGGCACCCTGAAGATTTTGGGATGTTTTATCCCAGATCTCAGAGATCCAAACCCTTCCCATGCTCATCTGTCCCTCAGGCAGCCCCTTCCTCCCCAGGAAAGGAACTGGGATGAACAGTCCCATAAAACATGAGCGTGGAGCTCAGGATCAGCTCAAACCAGGCCAGACCCCAAAATTCTCATGCCTTAGACTTGCTGCCAGTGCCCTCCTTAAATCGTTCACAGATTCCCAGACTGCTTTGGGATGGAGGCACCCTAAAGATGTTGAGATGTTTTATCCCAGACCTGCAGAAATCCAAACCCTTCCCATGCTCATCTCTCCCTCAGGCAGCCCCTTCCTCCCCAGGGAAGGAATTGGGATGAACAATCCCATAAAACATCCCAGGAGAGCCTGAAAAGGCTGAACAGACCCTGGGGTGGGCTGAGGGCTCAGGATCAGCTCAAACCAGGCCAGGCCTTGCCCAACTAATCCTGAAATTCCCATCTTTGGATTTGCTGCCAGTGCCCCTCCTTAAATCATTCACAGATTCCCAGACTGGTTCGGGATGGAGGCACCCTAAAAACCCAGGCTTTGGCCAACTGACCCTGAAATTCCCACCTTTGGATTTGGTCCCCCTTCTTAAATCATTCACAAACTCCCAGACTGGTTTGGGATGAAGACACACTAAATAAGTTGGGATGTTTTATCCCAGATCAGCAGAAATCCAAACCCTCCCCACACCCATCTCTCCCTCAGGCAGCCCCTTCCTCCCCAGGGAAGGAATTGGGATGAACAATCCCATAAAACATCCCAGGAGAGCCTGAAAAGGCTGAACAGAACCTGGGCTGGGCTGAGGGCTCAGGGTCAGCTCAAACCAGGCCAGGCCTTGCCCAACTAATCCTGAAATTCCCATCTTTGGATTTGCTGCCAGTCCCTCTCCTTAAATTGTTCACAGATTCTCAGACTGGTTTGGGATGGAGGCACCCTGAAGGTTTTGGGATGTTTTGTTTGATATCTGCAGAAATCCACGCTCATCTCTCCCTCAGGACAGCGTCAGACAGCCCCTTCCTCCCCAGGGAAGGAATTGGGATGAACAATCCCATAAAACATCCCAGGAGAGCCTGAAAAGGCTGAACAGACCCTGGGGTGGGCTGAGGGCTCAGGGTCAGCTCAAACCTGCCCAGACCTTGCCCAAATGACCCCAAAATTCTCATGCCTTAGACTTGCTGCCAGTGCCCTCCTAAAACCATTCACAGATTCCCAGACTGGTTCAGGATGGAGACACCCTAAAGAAGTTGGGATGTTTTGTTTGATATCTGCAGAGATCCAAACCTTTCCCATGCCCATCTCTCCCTCAGGCAGCCCCTTCCTCCCCAGGGAAGGAATTGGGATGAACAATCCCATAAAACATCCCAGGAGAGCCTGTCCTGCCCCGCAGCCGCCACCACGCCAAGGTCCAGCTCTCAATTAACCCCCGCCTGACCTTCCTTCACTTTCTTTCCCCCTGCTCTGCCCTTCCTGCCAAAGTTCAGCGTTTCCTGGAAAAGTCTCCGTGCCTGTTGGATGTTGTCCTTCGCCTTGGTTGCCGAGGGAAGGATTTGCAGGATTTACAGGTGCCTGGCCCCCTCTGGAAGCCCATGACCGCGGGCTGACCCCCCGGTACAATATGTGAACTCCTGCCCTGCTGATAAGGCTGCCAGATAGGAGCAGGAGTTTGCAAATAATCCTTTGGGAATTTATAAGCAGCGCAGCCATAAAACCGAGGTGACTGGAAGGTCGATTTCACTAAAAATAATAAATATCTCAATGTTTATTCAACGTGGGCCTTTTTAACTGCAGGCCAAGCTCCGAGATAACGCCATTGTAAATGACAAATATTGGGAGTTTTGGGGAACTATTACATTATGATCCTTCCGTCTGACACTGCCGGGGCCGTTCCCTCGATGCTGTGCAGGATCTCTGACACTGCTCCACCCGAGCTGGGCCTAGAAAGCCAGGCCAGGATTCAGGCTCAGGTCAGCAAAAGGGCAATTTGCTGCTCAGGGGTTTTTTTCCTCCTGCTCCTGGCTCCCTAAAACACCTTCCCTAGAGCTGTGCTTGGATTTCTGCTCATTGTGAATTCTCGTCCCTGTTTGCAGGGTCTGGAATGGGGATGAACAGGAGGAATAGGAGCAGGGGCTGGAATGGGAGCAGGGGCTGGCCCCAGCTCAGGGTGGGGACAGAGCTGCTGGCACTGAACCCCTGCCCTGCTTGAACCTCTCCAAGGAATCCCTGAGGTTGGAGAAATCCTCTGGGGCTGAATCCAACCATCCCCAGTGCTGTCCTGTGTGTCCCCAAGTGATGGTCAGGTTTTAACTGCGCTCTTGTGCTGCCCAAGGTGGATCCACTGAGGAGATCCTTTTCATAAATCCCTGCTTTATCCTGTAACTCTGCCCAGCCTCTGTTCTAGGTCACCCTTCCCAAGGCATCACAAGGGCCACGTCCCTGCAGGGATGGGGACTGCTGGAAAACCCTTCCCACAAAGGAATTTTCCCAATATCCGACCTAAACCTCCCCTGGCTGCTCCCTCTCATCCCACCCCATGTTCCCCCTGTCCCTTGTAGGGACACCACCACCCAGCCCCTGCACCATTCCCACCTCCAGAAGGAGACAATCCCACCCAGATCCATCCCATGGATCTGCTGCTTCCCCTGACACATTTCTGAGGATCAATCCCTTTTTCTGGTTAGAAAGACAACAAAATCCCCAATGCAGAGACAAACCCATTTCTGTTATGTGAAGCAAAGCAATTTCATGTCTTGGCCTTGAAATCCATGGAATGCAACCATTTGGAATGTTCAAAACTGCCCCATCCACCAGCAGAAGCTGCTGACCCTCCTCAGTACACCTTTGTGGACAATCACACCAGCAAATCCATAATAAATCCAAATCAAATCCATAATCAATCCAAATTAAATCCATATTAAATCCAAATTAAGTCCTTTTAAAATCCAAATTACATCAATAATAAATCCATATTAAACCTACATCAAACCCATATTAAACCCATATCAAATTCATATCAAATCCATATGAAACCCACACTCTCGTGTCAAACCAAGGCCTGGCAGCCCCTCGAACAGGATTCCTAATCCCATTTCCATGATCCCCATTCCTCCCTGAAGTTTTCCCAAATAAAGTGGCACTTTCAGCCCTCCCAGCCTTTCAGCTCCCTCCTAATTCCCAATTAACAAACTCCTGCTCCCTCCCAGCTCCGCCTGGAGCGCTGGGATATTCCTCCAAGATAAACACAGCCACACATTTTGGGGAGGGGAGCTTCTCATTCCATGAAAATCTCACGGCAACGTGGCCAAATGACCTAATTATGAACAGATGAGGGGCACAAAAAGATGTTTTATAGGAACGGGGCTTCTGACAGTTCCTTTCCTTCAGCAAACCCGTGTGGATCGCTGGAGACGCCGGGAACTGGGAAACAATTCCCTCTCCAGGCTGGGAAGGGAGGAAAGCTGGCAACACAGAGCTCCTTTCATCTCCTGCCTGGGATTTGGGCTGCCCAACCACAGGGGAGGAGCCCCACGACAGCTCCTGGGCTCCAACGGCCCTGGAAAAGGGATGCAGGTTCCCTGGAATGGCAGATTCAGGGCCTGGATGCTCCTGGAAGCTCCTGGAAGGTTGGAGGGTGGGCTTCATATGTCCCTAAAAAGAGATGAGGCTCCACAGATTCCTTGGATCAGGAGGTTCAAGGCTTGGATTCATCCCCAAAATTAAAATTTGGATGGTGAGCTCCCAAGGCCCTGGAAAAGCTAAGAGACTCCACAAGTTCCTTGGAATGGCAGATTCGGGGCTTGGATGCTCCTGGAAACATCCTCGGAATTCAGAGTTGGAGGGTGAGCTCCAAATGTCCCTAGAAAAGGATGAGGCTCCACAGTTTCCTTGGATCAGGAGATTCAAGGCTTGGATGCTCCTGGAAGCTCCTGGAAGGTTGGAGGGTGGGCTTCAAATGTCCCTAAAAAGAGATGAGACTCCACAAATTCCTTGGAATGGCAGATTCAGGGCTTGGATGCTCCTGGAAGCATCCTCAGAATTCAGAGTTGGAAGGGTGAGCTCCAAATGTCCCTAGAAAAGGATGAGGCTCCACAGTTTCCTTGGATCAGGAGATTCAAGGCTTGGATGCATCCCTGAAATTCAGAGTTGGAGAGTGAGTTCCAAAGGCCCTGAAAAAGGGATGAGACTCCACAAATTCCTTGGAATGGCAGATTCAGGGCTTGGATGCTCCTGGAAGCATCCTCAGAATTCAGAGTTGGAGGGGGAGCTCCAAAGGCCCAGGAAAAGGGATGAGACTCCCTGGCATGTCACATTCAAGGCTTGGATGCTCCTGGATACATTCTGGAAAAAAGGTCTATGGCACATTCAAGGCTTGGATGCAGCCCGAAATTCAGAGTGGGAGGGGGAGCTCCAAAGGCCCAGGAAAAGGGATGAGACTCCCTGGAATGTCACATTCAAGGCTTGGATGCTCCTGGATACATTCTGGAAAAAAGTTCTATGGCACATTCAAGGCTTGGAAGCATCCCTGAAATTGAAGGTTGGAGAGAAAGCTCCAAGGCCCAGGAAAAGGGAAGAGACCCCTGAAGTTCCTTGGAATGGGACAGTCAAGGCTTGGATTCATCCCCAAAATTAAAATTTGGAGGGTGAATTCCCAAGGCCCTGGGAAAGGGATGAGACTCCACAAGTTCCTTGGAATGGCAGATTCAGGACTTGGATGCTCCTGGAAGCATCCCTAAAATGGAAAGTTGGAGGGTGAGCTCCAAATGTCCCCAAAAAGAGATGAGGCTCCACAGCTTCTGTGGATCAGGAGATTCAAGGCTCAGATGCATCTCTGAAATTCAGAGTGGGAGGGGGAGCTCCAAAGGCCCTGGAAAAGGGATGAGACTCCACAGGTTCCTTGGATCAAGAGATTTAAGGCTTGGATGCTACTGGAAGCATCCCAAAAATTCCCAATTCAAATTTGGAGGATGAGCTCCAAAAGTTCATTATCTGCCTTCCTTATAAATTAATATTTTAAAAAATCACTGTACTCAGAATTCCCAGGAGCCAGCCTGTGGAAACAGGAGCTCCCTGGGACAGCTCCAAGGAACCATTTCCAGGCAAAAAACGAACTCCTGGCACAATCTGTGGGAATTTTCCCCTCAGGAATCTCAGTGATCCGGGCAAGGGTGGATTTGGGGATGGCAGCAAAGCTGCTCCTGTCAGACAGAGCTGGCAGGGCAGCGAAGGTCTCCAAGGTGCAGAAAATGATCCATTTCTGAGGAATTCCTGCCCCAAACTCCTCCTTTTCCATGGAATAGTGAAATTACTGTGGCCAAAGAAGAATTCTTGGAGCAAACAGCATCGGAATCTGACCAGTTCCTGCCCAAAACTCTCCCATTTTTCAGGGAATAACGAAATTGCTGCAACCAAAAAAAGTATTCCTGGAGAAAACAGCATCAGAATCCAAACATTTTCTCCCCCCAAACTCCTCCATTTGTACAGAATAACAAAGTTACTGAATGCAAAGAATCCTTGGAGAAAATGGTATCAGAGAATCCAACCAATCCCTGCCCAAAACTCTCCCATTCCCACAGAATAACAAAACTTCTGCATCCAGAGAGGAATTCTTGGAGGAAACAGCATCAGAATCCAACCAATTCCTCCCCAAAATTCCTCCATTACCAAAGAATAATGAAGGTAACAAATCCAAAGAGGAATTCTTGGAGAAAATAGTATCAGAATCCAACCAATTCCTGCCCAAAGTTCTCTCATTTCAATGGAATAATGAAGTTAATGAATCCAAAGAATTCTTGGAGCAAACAGCATCAGAATCCAACCAATTCCAACCCAAAACTCCTCCATTCCCATGGAATAACGGAATTCCTCCATCCAAAGAGGAATTCTTGGAGTAAACAGCATCAGAATCCAATCAATTCCTGCCCAAAACTCTCCCATTTCAATGGAATAATGAAGTTAATGGATCCAAAGAATTTTTGGAGCAAACAGCATCAGAATCCAACCAATTCCAACCCAAAACTCCTCCATTCCCATGGAATAACGGAATTCCTCCATCCAAAGAGGAATTCTTGGAGAAAACAATGTCAGAATCCAATCAATTCCTGCCCAAAACTCTCCCATTTCAATGGAATAATGAAGTTAATAGCTAAAAAAAATTTCTCAGAGATAATGGTACCAGAGAATCCAATCAATTCCTGCCCAAAACTCTCCCATTTCAATGGAATATCGAAGTTAATGGATCAAAAAAATTTCTCAGAGATAATGGTACCAGAGAATCAGTTCCTGCCCAAAACTCTCCCATTTTTCAGGGAATAACGAAATTGCTGCAACCAAAAAAAGTATTCCTGGAGAAAACAGCATCAGAATCCAAACATTTTCTCCCCCCAAACTCCTCCATTTGTACAGAATAACAAAGTTACTGAATGCAAAGAATCCTTGGAGAAAATGGTATCAGAGAATCCAACCTATCCCTGCCCAAAACTCTCCCATTCCCACAGAATAACAAAATTTCTGCATCCAAAGAGGAATTCTTGGAGAAAACAATGTCAGAATCCAATCAATTCCTGCCCAAAACTCTCCCATTTCAATGGAATATCGAAGTTAATGGATCAAAAAAATTCTCAGAGATAATGGTACCAGAGAATCCAATCAATTCCTGCCCAAAACTCCTCCATTTCCATGGAATATTGAAATTACAGCATCCAAATAAGTATTGTTGGAGAAAACAGCATCAGAACCCAACAAATTCCTGCCCAAAATTCTCCCATTCCCATAGAATAACAAAATTCCTGCACCCAAAGAGGAATTCTTGGAGAAAACAATGTCAGAATCCGACCAATCCCTGCCCAAAATTTTCCTATTTCAATGGAATAATCAAGTTAAGGAAACCAAAGAATTCTTGGAGCAAATGGCATCACAATCCAACCAATTCCAACCCAAAACTCCTCAATTTCCAAGGAATAATGGAATTACTGGATCCAAAGGGGAATTCTTGGAGTAAACAGCATCAGAATCCAATCAATTCCTGCCCCAAACTCTCCCATTTCAATGGAATATCGAAGTTAATGGATCAAAAACATTTCTCAGAGATAATGGTACCAGAGAATCCAATCAATTCCTGCCCAAAATTCTCCCATTCCCATAGAATAATTCATTTTCCTTGGAGATAACAGCATCAGAATCCAACCAATCCCTGCCCAAAACTCCTCCATTCCCATGGAATAACGGAATTCCTGCACCCAAAGAGGAATTCTTGGAGAAAACAATGTCAGAATCCAACCAATTCCTGCCCCAAAACTCTCCCATTTCAATAGAATATCAAAGTTAATGGATCAAAAAAATTTCTCAGAGATAATGGTACCAGAGAATCCAATCAATTCCTGCCCAAAATTCTCCTATTCACACAGAATAATTCATTTTCCTTGGAAAAACAGCATCAGAATCCAACCAATCCCTGCCCCAAACTCTCCCATTTTCACTGAAAAATGGAATTCCTGCATCCAAAGAGGAATTCTTGCAGGAAACAGCATCAGAATCCAACCAATTCCTCACCGAAATTCCTCCATTTCCAAGGAACAATGGAATTCCTGGATCCAAAGAGGAATTCTTGGAGGAAAGCCCAACAACTACGAAATATAAACACATGAAAAAATCCAGATTTGGGACAGCAGGAGAAAATTCCTTTGCATTTCTGTGCCCTGCTGGAAGGAATTCCACAGATTTTCCCCACATTTTCCTCCCTCAGGGATGCACATCCCGGGATAAAGGAGGGAGGGGCAGCTCCATGGAATTCCCCAGAGCAGGAAAATCCCGGATTCACTCACCAGGACGGAGTAGATGTGGAGGCATCGATAGACCGGGGAGAAATCCACCAAATCCTGGGCTCCAGGCACCTAAAACAGGGAGAAAATCCATGAAAAACCTGGGACACTCACCAAAAATCCATGGATGAGGAAGTAAAACTGCAAGAAATTGAAATATGGATACATGGAACCCTAAAATATCACAGACAGACAAGTGAAACACGAAAAAAAATCACGTTTAAATAAGTTTGTTGCTCCAAAAAATCACATTTAAGTGAATGAAACTATGAAAAACTTAAATTTAAATAAGCCTCGCTCTAAATAATCCCATCTAGATGAATGCAAGTTATAAAAATTTCATTTATAAGTAAGTAGAAATGCAAAAAACTCAACTATGGGTAAGTGGAACTCTAAAGTATCACAGAGAGACAGATAAAATCCTAAAAAAAAATCACATTTAAATAAGTTTGTCGCTCCAAAAAATCACATTTTGGTGAATGAAACTAAAAAAAAATCAAATTTAAGTAAGTGTCACTCTAAAAAATCCAATCTAGGTGAGCACAAGTTATAAAAATTTCATTTATAAATAAGTAGAATGGCAAAAAATTTAAATATGGGTACGTGGAACTCTAAAATATCACAGAGAGACAAATAAAATCCTAAAAAAAAAATCACATTTAAATAAGTTTGCTCAAAAAAAATCACATTTAGATGAAGGAAACTATGAAAAAATTAAATTTAAATAAGCCTCACTCTAAAAAATCCAATCTAGGTGAGCACAAGTTATAAAAATTTCATTTATAAGTAAGTAGAAATGCAAAAAACTCAACTATGGGTAAGTGGAACTCTAAAATATCACAGAGAGACAAATAAAATCCTAAAAAAAAAAAATCACATTTAAATAAGTTTGTTGCTCCGAAAAATCACATTTAGGTGAATGAAACTATAAAAAAAATCAAATTTAAGTGTCACTCTAAAAAATCCAATCTAGGTGAGTGCAAGTTATAAAAATTTCATTTATAAGTAAGTAGAAGTGCAAAAAATTTAAATATGGGTAAGTGGAACTCTAAAATATCACAGAGAGACAAGTGAAATCCTAAAAAAAAATCACATTTAAATAAGTTTGTCGCTCCAAAAAATCACATTTAGGTGAATGAAACTAAAAAAAAAAATCAAATTTAAATAAGCCTCACTCTAAAAAATCCCATCCAGGTGAGTGCAAGTCATAAAAATTTCATTTATAAATAAGTAGAATGGCAAAAAATTTAAATATGGGTAAGTGGAACTCTAAAATATCACAGAGAGACAAATAAAATCCTAAAAAAAAAATCACATTTAAATAAGTTTGCTCAAAAAAAATCACATTTAGATGAAGGAAACTATGAAAAAATTAAATTTAAATAAGCCTCACTCTAAAAAATCCCATCTAGGTGAGTGCAAGTCATGAAAAATTTCATTTATAAATAAGTAGAACAGCAAAAAAATAAACATGGGGAAGTGGAATTCTAAAATATCACAGAGAGACAAATAAAATCCTAAAAAAAAAAAATCACATTTAAATAAGTTTGTTGCTCCGAAAAATCACATTTAGGTGAATGAAACTATAAAAAAAATCAAATTTAAGTGTCACTCTAAAAAATCCAATCTAGGTGAGTGCAAGTCACAAAAATTTCATTTATAAGTAAGTAGAACCGCAAAAAATTTAAATATGGGTAAGTGGAACTCTAAAATATCACAGAGAGACAACTGAAATCCTAAAAAAAACCAAATATAAATGAAAGTCACTCAAAAAAAAAATCACATTTAGGGGATTGTAGCTCTAAAGAAATTAAATTTAAATGAGTGTCAGTCCAAAAATCCCCATCCAGGTGAGTGTAGCTCATGAAAATTCCATGGATAAATAAGGAAAACTGAAAAAAACTTCAAAAGTGAAAGTGAAACACTAAAAAAATTTAAATACAGGCAAGTGAAACACCAAAATATTACATGGAGAGAACTGGAATCTTCCAAAAACATCAAGTATAAATAAAAGTCACTCTAAAAAAATCACACTGGGGTAAATGAAACTTAAAAAAAAAATCATATAAATCATATTTCCTTTATTAGAAATTATGTAAAAATATAATTTATCAAAATATTTTCTCAAGAATTATATAAATCAGTGTCACTCCGAAGTGCCACTTTTAGGTGAGTAAAACTCTAAAAAAGTAAAATTAAATAAATCCCATGCTAAAAAAATCACCACTAAAAAAATTTAAATACAGGCAAGTGAAACACCAAAATATTACATGGAGAGAACTGGAATCTTCCAAAAACATCAAGTATAAATAAAAGTCACTCTAAAAAAATCACACTGGGGTAAATGAAACTTAAAAAAAAAATCATATAAATCATATTTCCTTTATTAGAAATTATGTAAAAATATAATTTATCAAAATATTTTCTCAAGAATTATATAAATCAGTGTCACTCCGAAGTGCCACTTTTAGGTGAGTAAAACTCTAAAAAAATAAAATTAAATAAATCCCACACTAAAAAAATCACATTAACGAAAATGAAACACTAAAAAAAGTCACATCTAAATCAGTGTAACTCCAAAAAAATCACTTTTGGGTGAGTGAAGATCTAAAAATTTCCAATTTAAATAAATTCCACTCTAAAAAAATCACATGTAGATGAATATAACTCTTCAAAATTTAAATATAAATAAATTCCACTCTAAAAAAAAATCACATTTAGGTGAGTTCAACTCTAAAAAAATCTCATAAATTAACGCCGCTCTAATAAATCAAATTTAGGTGAATAAAACTGTAAAAAAAATCACATCTATATCACGGTAACTTGAAAAAATCACTTTTAGGTGACTGCAACTTTAAAAAATTTAAACATAAATAAATTCCACCTAAATCAAATTTAGGTGAATAAAACTGTAAAAAAATCACATCTATATCAGGGTAACTCGAAAAAATCACTTTTAGGTGAGTGTAGATCTAGAAAATGCTAATATTAAATAAGTGTCACTGCAAAAAATCACTTTTAGGTGAGTGCAACTTTAAAAAATTTGAAGCTAAATAAATTCCACTGCAAAAAATCAATTTAGGCAAATGAAACTATAAAAAAATCCCATCTATACAAGTGTAACTCAAAAAAATAATCACTTTTAGGTGAGTTTAGCTCTCAAAAATTCGAAGAGAACTAAATTCCACTCTAAAAAAAATCACTTTTAGGTGAATATAACTCTCTAAAATTCAAATAGAACTAAATTCCTCTCTAAAAATCACTTTTAGGTGAATTTAACTCTAAAAAAATCACATTTAAATATGTTTATCACTCCAAAATATCATTTTTTGGTGAGAACAACACCAGTGGGTCTAGGGCAAAGCCAAGATTCCAGGTATGGAAAAACCCATTTAATTCCTGGGATCTCCCCAAATATTCTGATTTTTCAGGGCTTGGAAGCAGCAAAATTCCCTTTAATGTGGGTTTTGCTGCACTGAAATCCCACGGAACGCTCGGCCTCACTCCAGGCACAGGATCCAAGGGATCCTGGCACCGCCCCTGCTCTCCTTACGCAACAAAAAGTGGGAAAAAAGGCAAAAACCAGGCAAAAACCCCAGCCCATCCTTTGGATTTCACGTTCCATTTGCTTGAAGGCTCCATTTGGGTTTGATTTTTCCCGGTTTCTCCCCTCGGGAAGAGGCAGCAGGGAGGCTCCAGGATGGGGACGAGGAAGGGAATTTGGGCTGGGTGGGATCAGAGGGAGAATTTGCATTTTGTGTCCCTTGGGGATGTTCCCTTGGCACTCCTTGGCCTGGGCTGAAAGCTCTGGCACCCCAAATCCCGGGAAAAGGGGCAGGGATGAAAGGGGCAGGGATGAAAGGGGCAGGAAAAGTGCTCTCCTTACGCAACAAAAAGTGGGAAAAAAGGCAAAAAGCGGGCAAAAACCCCAGCCCATTCTTTGGATTTCACGTTCCATTTGCTTGAAGGCTCCATTTGGGTTTGATTTTTCCCGTTTTTTCCCCTCGGGAAGAGGCAGCAGGGAGGCTCCAGGATGGGGACGAGGAAGGGAATTTGGGCTGGGTGGGATCAGAGGGAGAATTTGCATTTTGTGTCCTTTGGGGATGTTCCCTTGGCACTCCTTGGCTCGGGCTGAAAGCTCTGGAACCCCAAAATCCCAGGAAAAGGGGCAGGGATGAAAAGGGCAGGGATGAAAGGTTATTAACATTAAAGCCCATCCTGATGTGCTCCAGGATGGAATTCCCACATCTGCACCTCCAGCTCCTGCCTCTGGAGCTGCTCTGGGAGAAGCCTGGAATGGTGGGAATGTCTCTGTCCCTGTCCCTGTCCCTGTCCAGGGGGGAATTTGCATTTTGTGTCCCTTGGGGATGTTCCCTTGGCACTCCTTGGCCTGGGCTGAAAGCTCTGGCACCCCAAATCCCGGGAGGGATGAAAGGTTATTAACATTAAAGCCCATCCTGACGTGCTCCAGGATGGAATTCCCACATCTGCACCTCCAGCTCCTGCCTCTGGAGCTGCTCTTGGAGAAGCCTGGAATGGTGGGAATGTCTCTGTCCCTGTCCCTGTCCAGAGGGGAATTTGCATTTTGTGTCCTTTAGAGACATTCCCCTTGCAGTCCTTAGCCCAGGCTGAAAGCTCCGGCACCCCAAATCCCAGGAAAAGGGGCAGGGATGAAATGGGCAGGGAAAGGGGCAGGGATGAAAGGGGCAGGGAAAGGGGCAGGGATGAAATGGGATTCCACTCTAGCACCACTGAGATGGGCAGGGAAAGGGGCAGGGATGAAAGGGGCAGGGAAAGGGGCAGGGATGAAAGGCCCCATGGACAGCCCTGGCAATGGTGCTGTTTTCCCAGATTTTAACGAGGCTGGCAGGGAGCTGGGGTGAGGAAAGGGCAGCTCGGGGCTCAGGGAGAATTCCCAACCCCAAAGCGCCCCGGGCAGGGTCCTGGAGACTCCTCAGCAGGGATGGGGAGGGGAAAATGGGACTGGGAGAAACTCTTCTGTGAGGTGGAAATGGAGCTGATAAAAGATCGCAGGGTGAGAGGGAAATCGGTCCTGGCTGGAGCTGGAATGGGGGATCCCAGCATCCCAGACTGGTTTGGGATGGGAGGGACATTAAAGCCCATCCTGGGCTGATCCCAGTGCTGCAGGATGGGATTCCCACATCTGCACCCTCTGGATTCTGTGGGATAAATTCCTCTCTGATGTGGAACTGGAGTGAAAGAATCTCCTCCATGCAAGGAAAATCAGATCTCGGCACTGCAGAGGTTCCTGGCTGGAGCTGAAATGAGGGATCCCAAAATCCCAGACTGGTTTGGGATGGGAGGGATCCTAATGGGGGGACCCTGAGGTGATCCAGGATGGGATTCCCACAGCTGCACCCTCAGGCACTGCCTCTGGAGCTGCTCTGGAGCAGCCTGGGATGGTGGGAGTGTTCCTGGACATGGCAGGGCTGCAGTGGGATGGGATTTTGTGGGATAAGTTCCTCTGTGGGGTGGAAATGGAGCTGTTAAAAGGTCGCAGGGTGTGAGGGAAATCACTCCTGGGGGCTGCAGAGGGGCCTGGCTGGAGCCAGAATGGGGATCCCAAAATCCCAGACTGGTTTGGGATGGGAGGGACATTAAAGCCCATCCTGGGCTGATCCCAGTGCTGCAGGATGGGATTCCCACATCTGCACCCTCTGGATTCTGTGGGATAAATTCCTCTCTGATGTGGAATCAGAGTGAAAGAATTCCTTCTTGGGAACTCCTTCTTGGGAAGGAATTCTCTCCTGGAAGGGTGAGGACAGGCTGGGTTGGAATTCCCAGATTTGAGGTGGCTGTCCCTGGATGATTTTTGAATTGATGATTTTTAAGGTCCCTTCCATCCCAAGCCATCCCATGATTCCATGAAATCCTCCCTCTGCCTGGATTAACACCTCACACAATGACCCTGCCTCGCGTTCACCAGTTCAGGTGTTCAGCTGCTCTTTCAATATTCAGACACATCTAAAAATCCACTGCGTTTGGCACTGAAGAAGTGCCTGCATTTCCTGAGCCAGAGCAGCACTTCCAGCGCTCCCAACAATCCATAAATCCCTGATCTTTGGGACGTGCCAATGCCACGGGAGCTCGGGCTGCCCCAGGCCAGGACTGATGGCTCCCCTGACTCCCCCTCCAGCCCAATCCTGCTTTTTATTCCTCTTGATTCCCAGAACAAAGGATTTATTCATCTTATCCCAAAATTTCCCAGTCCACGCCACGTCAACCTCCCAATCTCATTCCCAAATCCTGCAGCAGGCACGTTCCCAGAGCCGGGAACACCCAGACCCTCCTGCAAGTGGGGTTAAACCATCCCTGCAGCACATTTAACCCCTGCAAGGCGCGTCTGCCACGGAAAGCTGCAGCCCTGGCTGCCACCAGCACGGGGCTGGCTCAGAGTTAGGGAAGCCATGCTCTGGGTTTGGATAATTCGGGATACAAGGGTTAATTTGGGAGAGGAGGGTTAATTTAGGATAGGAGGGTTAATTTGGGATGCAAGGATAAATTTGGGATATGAAGGTTAATTTGGGATACGAGAGTTAATTTGGGATATAAGGGTTAATTTTGGAGAGGAGGGTTAATTTGGGATTGAGGGTTAATTTGGGATATGAAGGTTAATTTGGGAGAGGAGGGTTAATTTGAGATACAAGAGTTAATTTGGGATATAAGGGGGTTAATTTGGGATGCAAGGGTTAATTTGGGATATGAGGATTAATTTGGGATATAAGGGTTAATTTGGGAGAGGAGACTTAATTTGGGATGTGAGGGTTAATTTGGGAGAGGAGAGTTAATTCAGGATATAAGGATTAACTTGGCATAGGAGAGTTAATTTGGGATACGAGGGTTAATCTGGGATATAAGGGTTAATTCGGGATATAAGGGTTAATTTGGGAGAGGAGGGTTAATATGGGATACGAGGGTTAATTTGGATATAAGGGTTAATCTGGGATATAAGGGTTAATTCGGGATATAAGGCTTAATTTGGGAGAGGAGAGTTAATTCAGGATATGAGGATTAACTTGGCATAGGAGAGTTAATTTGGGATACAAGGGTTAATCTGGGATGTAAGGGTTAATCTGGGACATGAGGGTTTGGATCTCAGATCCTTGGTGGGCTTTGGTGTAAAGGCAGGACACGAGCCCAGGTTCTGTCCCCCAGTGAGGGTGAAAACCCTCCAGACTTGAACACCAGGAATTCCAGAGGAGCCAAATCGGGGGATTTGGGAACCATCCCAGAGTCCCACTGCTGGGAATCCATGGATGAGCTGGGGCACAGGGACACGGGACAGGGCACGAGCAGGGGGGAACTGCAAGTGACACCACAGGAATTGTCCCCAAAACTCCACTGCTGCCTCCAGCCATGGCCCCGCTCCAACCCAGCTCTGGAGTCCTCAGGAAAAGGATCTGGAGCTGCTGGAGAGAGCCCAGGGGACATCAGGGAGCTGGAGCCAGGCTGGGAGAGCTGGGAATGTTCACCTGGAGAAGGGATGGCTCCAGGGAGAGCTCAGAGTCCCCCCTGAGCCTCCTTTGCTCCAGACTGAGCCCCTTCCCAGCTCCCTCAGGGATGCTCCAGCCCCTTCCCAGCTCCAATCCCTTCCCTGGGCACGCTCCAGCCCCTCCAGGTCTCTCTTGTCGTGTGGACCCCAAAATTGGAATGGCTCCATCTCTGCTTGAGAGGTTTTTGTGGCCAATAAATCAATAATTTTCTTTCCAAAAAGGATGATTCCCCAGGAGGATTCACTCTGGTGACCCAGGGACAGCACCCAGGGAATGCTGGAGCTGTTCCAGGGCAGGTCAGGCTGGAGAAGAGGGAAAGGCTGAAATCCAGAGGTGCTGGCACTGCCCAGGCTGCCCAGGGAATGGGCACGGCCCCGAGGCTGCCAGAGCTCCAGGAGTGTTGGGACACTGCTCCAGGGATGGCCAGGGTGGGATTTTGGGGTGTCTGAGCAGGGACAGGGCTGGATGGATGATCCCTGTGGGTCCCTTTCCATTAAGGAGATTCCCTGATTCTATGAGGAAGGAACGGGGAACGCAAAGCTGATCAGGAACAAACTGCTCGCTTTTCTCTCCCACATGGGATCTCCTCCATGGGGGCTCCTCCATGGGAATTCCTCCGTGGAATCTCCTCCATGGCATCTCCTCCATGGGCTCTCCTCCATGGGATTTCCTCCATGGGATCTCCTCCATGGGGGCTCCTCCATGGGAATTCCTCCGTGGAATCTCCTCCATAGCATCTCCTCCATGGGCTCTCCTCCATGGCATCTCCTCCATGGGGCTCCTCCACCAGATCTCCTCCATGGAATCTCCTCCATGGGATCTCCTCCATGGGATCTCCCTCCACGGGATCTCCTCCATGGGGGCTCCTCCATGGGAATTCCTCCGTGGAATCTCCGCCATAGCATCTCCTCCATCGGCTCTCCTCCATGGGATCTCCTCCTTGGGATCTCCCCCATGGCATCTTCTCCATGGGACTCCTCCTTGGGATCTCCTCCATGCCATCTCCTCCTTGGGATCTCCTCCATGGCATCTTCTCCATGGGACTCCTCCATGGCATCTCCTCCATTACATCTCCACCATGGTGCTCCTCCACCAGATCTCCTCCATGGCATCTCCTTCATGGGAACTCCTCCATGGAATCTCCTCCATGGGATTTCCTCCATGGGATCTCCTCCATGGGATCTCCCTCATTGCATCTCCTCCATGCCATCTCCTCCTTGGGATCTCCTCCATGGCATCTCCTCCAGGACACCTGGCCAGGTGCACCCGAGGGTCCCATGGCTGCTGCCCCTCCCCCAGTGCTCTCCATCACCACGGACAGCGGCCACTGCCCACCCTGGGACTGGGATGGGGACAGCCCCTCCTGCCATCCCCAGCTGCAGGGTCACCTCCTGCGAGGCCACCAAAGTGCCACCACACCCGGGATGGGATTCACCTGCCTGAGATAGGCCAGAACCATGGAATCATGGAAGGGTTTGGGTGGGAAGTGACCTTAAATCCCATTTGGATCCAACTCCAGGGACACCTCCCGCTGTTCCAGGTGGATCCAAGCCCCAATGTCCAGCCTGGCCTGGGACACTGCCAGGGATCCAGGGATTCTCTGGGAATTCCAGCCCAGCCCCTGCCCACCCTCCCAGCCAGCAATTCCTTGCCAAGATCCCAGCCCAATCTCCCCTTGGCCAGTGGCAGCCATTCCCTGTGTCCTGTCCCTCTGTCCCTTGTCCCCAGTCCCTCTGCAGCTCTCCTGGAGCCCCTGCAGGCCCTGCCAGGGGCTCTGAGCTCTGCCTGGAGCCTTCCCTTCTCCAGGGAACATTCCCAGCTCTCCAGCCTGGCTCCAGCCCTGGAGCAGCTCCAGGGCCTCATTCCATGCTGATGTAGGAATGTGGAGCTCACACAGAGGGCCCCAGAGCAGGGCCCAGCAGAGCTCAGGGCTGACCCCACAATTCCATCCCCATGGAGGAAGGTGTGACCTCACTCTGCTCTGGGTGCACAGCAGCCATGGAAAGGAGGGAATGGATTTGCAGGGAGAAAATAGAAAGCCCAGAACAACTTGAACAATCCCCACTTCAAATTTCCAGCTTGTCCTTGGTCCCCTCCCTGGCTGCTCTGGGGCTGCCACGGTCAGGGTGACAAACACCCCCAGCCCAGCGACTGGCTGTAGCTGAAAACATCATTTTCCTGACAAAAGAGGTTTTAACAAACAATAAAAAAGCATCCAGAGGGGCAGACAGAACTTCCCAAAAGGTCCAGGACATGGCTGAATCCCAAGGAATGATGGACACATCCAAAGGCTCAACCCCCCAGGTCCTGCACTGCAGGTCTGGATCTCCGAGCTGCCTTTCCTGAGCCACTGGGATCTATTCCATGGGAAACATCCCAAATCCCAGGTGAACCAGCACTGGGAGGAAGGAGAAACCAACATCATCCCCAGGTTATGTGGTTCCCAAAATCCTCTGTCAGGTCCCAGGAAACTGCAGCAGGAAGGGAAGAAGGACGCACATAAAGGAATTCAAATTTCCACTTGCCATCCAAAGACACAACCCCTTATCCGAAGACAAACCAGGACAAAGGAACAGGCAAAAAATGGGTTATGGAGCAATGTTTCCATGAGGGATGGATGTTCCCCAGCAGCACCAAGCTGCTGGAACAGACTGGAGTGGGCAGTTCCTAATCCTTGGCCTCTCTGCTGAGCCCAGTAACGGGAACAGGGATAAAACCACAAAAGAACCAAATTTTGAGATACATCCTACGTTCTCCAGCCTCTTCTGCACCTTCAGGACTCCCCAAGGAGCAAGGAGCAAACCTCTTGAGACACCACAGACACCCCACACTGCCCGGTTTGGTGTTTACCTCTTCCTCCTCATCCTCATCCTCCACATCCAGGATCCCCGAATCCTGCTCCGACATGGGGCTGGTGTTCTTCACCTCCAGCTCGGAGCTGGCACTGAACTCCTTCTTGGATTTCTTCCCCCCGCTAATCCTGGGCTGCTGGGACACGATGTTGTCCAGGTTCCTCTGCTGCTGTGCCTAGGAGAAAACACAGATTTCACCTGGGATTTAGTTTGGTTTTGAGGCACGAGGCGCAGCCAGCCCTGGAAGGGGACAAAGGAGGCCGGAGGCGCCACGCGCTCGGCGGAATTCCGACACGTCGCCTTTTCCCCAACCCAGATATTCCCAGATCCATTTGCAAAGCAGGCCAGGGATTATGCAACAACCCAAACACGCTCCTGACTCTTTCCAAATCCCAAGGCCCCGGCCCCCGTGCTGCCACATTGATCCGTTTACGGCCCAGCTGCAGCAATATTCGCCCGCGGGCCATGTGGTGACTGTCACAGGCCGCGCTCAGGGACCTCCTGAACCGCTGGATTTGTTCCTCTCTTCCAGCCGTGGCGGCACAAAACATTCCACATCTGGACCCCAGAGGTTCCTGAAAGCATTTTTGTGGGAGCCCAGGAGGGTTTAATTGCACATTGTTGATGTGCGGAACGAGCTGTAAAAGGTGCTCAAGGAAAACGTGCTGGAAGCAGCGGGACAGAGGGCTGGGAACACGCGGAGTTATTCCAGGGATTTTGGGGTTGTCTGGCAGCTGAGGTCACACTGTGCCCTCCTGCAGAAATTCCATTGTTTTTCCTTTGATATGGAGCACGGCAATCACAGGAAAAGTGGTTCAGCCCCACTTGTTAAGGAGCTGATCAAGTTCAAACCGAAGGGCAAGGAATGGGAACAGCACGAACACACAAGGGGTCTCCAGGGCCAAATCCCAGCCAAAACCAGGGAAAAAAGGCCAATCCCATGGATGTGGCGGTGCTGGACACGCGGGTTCGTGTACTGGTGTAACTGGAAAATAAACACTCGGAAAACCTGGAATTTATACGGATTTAGACACAGATTTAGAGGATTCCTCCCCATATTATGCTGTGGATTTTTTATGTATCAGGAGAAAGATGTGTGGGAATCATGGACAGGATATTCAGGATCCTCTCATTCCATGGGCAAGGACACTTTCCACAAGCCCAGGTAGCTCCTGGACATTCTGGAATTCCAGGATTCTCTGAGGTGGCAAAATGGGCCCAATCCCCTTCCCTATGGGAATGTGGCAGCCTGGATTTAGAAGGGAGCAGGAAAACCATCAAACCTGCTGGAGATCCAGCTGTCAGCGACACCAAGGGAGAACTAAAACATTATTAATGACTATTAAAAGTCACTAATTATTAATTACTTTTGCTACCTGAACTGCAGAGAGCACAAAGCTTTATGCATGTGCAAACCTCCCAAATTATTTCCTTTTCAACACTTGGAAGTTTTAACATCCCCCCAAAAATAATTCGGGAGCAGCTTTGATTTTTGCCAGCCTCAAAATCCCTTTGGAATCTCCCCTTGGGACGCAAAACCCCACCAGGGACCAACCACTGGAGTAATTCCTACATCTGAGGAATACTGAAATCCAAGCACAGCATGAAGACCCCATTCCTTGGAAAATCCAGGCATGTACATCCCATTCCTTGGAAAATCCACCTCAAAGTTCTCCTCACCCCGAGCACACACAGTCAGCCCTGAATTAATGAACGAGCTGGGCAATCCATAACAAAATTCCGTGTACAAAGCTGCCCCTGGAGGCGGCTGCAGCGGGAACAGGAGCGAATCCTTGGATCGGGATGTGAATCCTTGTGGGATGTGTTATCCCACAGCACAACCTTGACCTCTAGTGGTTGGAAAGCAGGAGAAGCCCTGGAGTTTATTTACTCCGAGTGCTCCTCCCAGCCGAGCCAGGGGACTCCCAGCCCCATCCCTTTAAAGAAATCTCTTCAGGCATGAATCCCAACAATGGGAATTTTTGCAACAAAGCCCCAGAGGGAAAGGTCTGGGTGGACACTGCCCAGGACAAAGTTTTGCTCCCGACGTCAGGACGCGAAGCCGTTGGGGAAAGGGGCATTTTTGGCACCGGGATTTTCGGACTTCAGAGGCAGCACTCTATAGAAAGGCCTTGCAACATCCCATAAAGGGAATTAGGACTTCAAAAAGGGGCGGGAGCGCTTGGTCCTTCAGAAGAGAACACAACAAAGGGTCGGGGCTCGGGCCCGCCCAGCGCTGCCATGAGTTTCCCAACCCAGGCCTAATGAAGCTATAACCCTGAATCCACTGGAAATTCCCCCAAAAGCAAGCCCAGTGCACTCATTAAACCCTCCAGTTTATGTAATCCTTCTCCTTCTGGAGAGGGGAGAATCAAAGAGTGGGAAAAGGCGCAGTTTT
This sequence comes from Passer montanus, assembly GCF_014805655.1. Classification (NCBI taxonomy): domain Eukaryota; kingdom Metazoa; phylum Chordata; class Aves; order Passeriformes; family Passeridae; genus Passer; species Passer montanus. Next base: position 983,228 of record NW_024357502.1, on the reverse strand, counting down.
GGAGGAAGGCCTGAGCTGGACACGGATCGTTAAGCAGGGCGGAGCGGGCCCGGAGCGCACAGGCGGTCATGGGAGAGGGAAATTTGGGATAACGAGCTGGAGGATGCTGCTGCCAGCCCTGCACTCCTCTGCCCCAGCCCTCGGTGTGAAACACGCGGGATTTCAGGCTGGACATGGAACTGGTGTCACCAAGGATCCATGGAAGTGCTCTCTGAGGATCACCAACCTTGGTCCCACCTCTGTTTTCCAACAGGGATTATTCTTCCCTGTTTTGGGAGCACAGCAGGACCAGGTGTCAACATTGGTAAGATCCAAACCAAATACTGATAAGACCTCATAAATTCCAGTTATTTAGAAATTAAGAAAATCTGTTCCTCCGGCATCGCTCCAGGACAAGGAGCCACACATGGAATTTACCTCCCAAGCTTTGATTTTGCACTTTTAATGCAAATAAACTGATTCATCAAGACAAGAGTTTTGACCTGGATTGAAGTCCAAGCACCAGCTGAGAAAATCACAGAATCCAGGAACAGTTTGGGTTAGAAGTGACCATAAATGCCATCCCGTTCCACCCCCAGAGACACTTCCCCTATCCCAGGGTACTCCAAGCCCCAGTGTCCAACCCGGCCTTGGACACTTCCAGGGATCCAGGGGCAGCCCCAGCTGCTCTGGGCACCTGTGCCAGGGCCTGCCCACTCTCTGAATGAAAAAAAAAGGAAAAATTTGTATGTCCCACCTCCCAGATATCCTAAAAACCAGCCAGACGACGCTCCCAAAGGCACAAAAGGCTTCCAGCCCACCAGGAGCAATTGGAACCTTGAGGAATCTTCACCTTTCAGGATTTTTGGGGGGAAGTTTTAAATTGGACAGGATTTTCCAGGGATTTATGCCTGAACAACCTCACATTCACTCACTGGAGGTTTGTTTGTCCCTTTCTGGGAAGACCAGAGCCAAATCCCGACCTGCGATGGGCACATTCCCACTGCAGCAGGGATGGGAGTGCCCCAAAATGAAGGATTGATCCTGGAGCCAGGCCCTGCACGCCCCAGGAGGAACGGGAATGGCTTTTCCATCTCCACCAGGGCATTCCCAACCCCCCGCTCCCGGCAGGAAACGATCTGGACTGAGGTGACCTAGAAGTGAGAAATATCGAATTCTCTTCAGCTTGGTGAAGTCAGCCAGGTTTGGGTTTCAGCGTGAGGGAAAGGCAGGGCTGGGGGGAGGCCCGGAGCGAGCGGCTCTGGAGAAATTTGGTATTATCCTACGGAACTCCCCAGCTCATTCCCAGCACCTCCCCGGGCCGGGCTGCAGCAGAACAACCCTTCCATGGATTTTCTGTGGTACAGGAAGGATCAAACCCGACCTGCAGAGGAGCACTGGGGGTTTGGGGGCTCTGTTCCCCACAAAGGGAAGAGGCCCCACATCAAAGGCCGGGTCACACCCACAGTGCCCTCGGAAAACCCACGGAACCGGGGCTGGAGGAGGCCCAAAGCCCTCAGGGGATGACAAATCCGATCCAAAATCCCCCCACCTTTTGGTGTGGTTTCCACAAAAGTGAGGCCAGTTTGGGGTTATCCTGTGGAATTGCCTCTTTTATCCAGGACCATCGATCCTGGCTCACTCTGCTCCATGGGAGCACAAAAAAAGGCAGGAGAGCCAAGGCCTGGTCACAGCTGATGCTGCTTTTAGGACTCAAACACAAAGTGTTGGGATTGTGGAGGAGAAGTTCGCTCCAAGCACAGCATCCACAGCAGCCTGGGAGACCAGGAGCACCCCCATCACTCCATCAGGGCACAATTCCCAGCTCCTGACGGGAATCCTCTATCCAGCAGGCTGGTGGGACAAGCAAAGGCACCTTTCCCCCTCCAGGGCCAGGCCCAGGTCAGTGAGCCATGTTTGTGGACTGAGGCTGTCATCAGGCAGTCCAGAAGACTTTTAGGAGACCTGGGACAGCGGGAGGTGTCCCTGCCCATGGCAGGGGTGGAACGGGATGGGATTTAAGGTCCCTTCCCACCCAAACTATCCTGGGATTATTTGATGAAGTAACTCCTGCCTCCTGCACCTCCCTTCACCCACGGATTGACCCTGCAGGATGCAGCTTTGGGGGTTTCTCTTCAAACCCTAAATACAAATTCCCAGAGAGGTGTGGACTCCTCATCCCTGCAAGTGTCCAAGGTCAGGCTTGGAGCAACCTGGGATAATGAAAGGTGTCCCTGCCATGGCAGGAATGGGATTCAATGATTTTTAAGGGCCCTTCCAACCCAAACCATCCTGGGATTCAAAGCCCTCAACAGGAAGGACTTCCCTCAGCATTCCAGGATCCATCCCCAAAAATTCCCACAAGCTTGCAAACAGCAACTCCACCTTCCCACCCCTCACAACCAAGCGGATCCAACCCAACCCAACCAAGCTGGAGCTGAGTTTTTTGTAGTTGAATTTTTCAGAATTGGGTTTTTCAAAGCAACTCAGCTCCTCCAGATCGAGTGACCCCAGCAACAAACCTGCACCCCAATGCCATGGAGGCATTCCCAACTCCATGGAATCATTCCCAGCTCCATGAAGTCATTCCCAATGCCATGGAGGCATTCCCAGTGCCATGCAATCATTCCCAGTGCCATGGCATCACTCCCACTGCCATGAGATCATTCCCACTTCCATGGAGGCATTCCCAGTGCCATGGGAACATTCCCAACACTATGGGATCATTCCCAATGCCATGGGTTCATTCCCAACTCCATGGAGTCATTCCCAATGCCATGGAGGCATTCCCATTGCCATGGGACCATTCCAAACAATATGTGATCATCCCCAACTCCATGGAGTCATTCCCAGTGCCATGGGATCTTTCTCAATGCCATGGACTGGGATCAGTTCCAGTGCCATGAAGTCAATCCCAGCTCTATGGCGTCATTCCCAATGCCACAGGATCATTTCCAACACCATGGGATCATTCCCAGTGCCACAGGATCATTCTCAATGCCATGGGATCAGTCCCAATGCCATGGAGTCATTCCCAGTTCCAGGGGATCATTCTCAATGCCATGGGATCAGTCCCAATGCCATGGAGTCATTCCCAGTGCCATGGGATCATTCCAAATGCCATAGGATCATTCCCAAAGACACGGGATCATTCCCAATTCCATGGAGTCATTCTCAATGCCAAAGGATCATTCCCAACACCATGGAGTCATTCCCAGTGCCACAGGATCATTCTCAGTGCCATGGGATCATTCCCAAAGACACAGGATCATTCCCAGAGCAGGCCAGGGACTCCTCCAGGCTTTGCCTCCAGAGGCACCCTAAGGAAAAGCTGTTCCACCACCTCCAGGAGGAAGGAGCTCCTTTAGAACTCAAATATTGTTATTTTTGTAACTTTGCCTTGTTTTCCGCACCCCTTCGCAAACACTCGAGTCTCACCTCCCCTCACCTCCACCCACCAATATTTACTTTTGAGAGAACCTAATTAGGTTTTTCCTGATGAGACACGAGATAAGGCCCGGGGAGAAGGGGCTGGTGATTTAAAGGGAGCGATGATTTAAAGGCTGGCTTGGGTAGTTTTGATTAGTTCCTGCTGCGATGGTTTTACAGAACCCTCTAATGGGCTGAGACACCGAATTTTCAAATATCATTTCCCAATATCCCTAGGAATGGGATACATATCCCTTAAGCAATCTTCAAGAAAAAAAGAAGGGTGAATAAAAAAAAAAAGCAGCAAAGCCGACTGGCTACAGGGGTAGGAAAAAAAAAGAACGTTAATAAAAAATGACAGTAGGGCTGGAGCCCTGCCAGAGAGCCATTCCAAAGTTATAAAATCCCCCTGGGATCAGATAAAAGCAGGGATTATTATTGCAAGGTGTAAACTCAACACACGGCCGCAGCTCCTGCTTTGAGTTTGCCGCTGTCGGGACGAGGAGGGGCTCGGCCTCTCCCGTTCCCGGTGCTAACTTGTTATCAGAGCAGACAATTTGTTGGAGGTTTGGCTGACAAAGTTCTCCCTGGGCTCAGGAAACGAGGCCCAACAATGGGAGGGTTTTTTTGAACTCCATTCCAGGTCATTAAGTAAAAGGAGTTTGGAAATGCAGCACTGGATGGGTTTGTTCTCCGCAGTGCACAGACTCAGCCTCAAAGCCCCCCACTCCTCATTCCCTAAAAAGTCTCTTCCACCTCAGCCCATCCAGAGCTGAAATCCACCCTGGGTCTGATATTCCTAAACATCAATTTTCCTCAAATACAAGTTTTTGGCATCGAGTGTGTGATGAGGAAAATACAATTCCCCCTTTGCTTTGCTCTCACCCCATGATTTACCCTCATCCCCTGCTCCTTTTCCCAACCTGGATTTAATCCAGGTCTAATTCCACAGATTTTGCAGTTCCATATTCCCTGGCCAGAACAAGGGCAGTGCTGTGGCACCAGGACCCCACCAGATTCCCAATAATTCCTGTTTGTGCTGCCCTGGACCCCTGGAAGTGCCCAGGGCCAGGCTGGACACTGGGGCTTGGAGCACCCTGGGACAGGAGAAGGTGTTGGGGTTGGAATTAGATGGGATTTGAAGTCCTTTCCTCCACAACCCATTCTAGGATTCTGGAGCCCCTCTGCTCTGGTAGAGCTGGGAATGTTCCCTGGAGAAGGGAAGGCTCCAGGCAGAGCTCAGAGCCCCTGGCAGGGCCTGCAGGGGCTCCAGGAGAGCTGCAGAGGGACTGGGGACAAGGGACAGAGGGACAGGACACAGGGAATGGCTGCCACTGGCCAAGGGGAGATTGGGCTGGGATCTGGGTAAGGAATTGCTGGCTGGGAGGGTGGGCAGGGGCTGGGCTGGAATTCCCAGAGCAGCTGTGGCTGCCCCTGGATCCCTGGCAGTGCCCAAGGCCCGGTTGGACCCTGGGGCTTGGATCCACCTGGGACAGTGGCAGGGGTCCCTGCCATGGGTGGGATTAAACCCATGGGATGAGCTCAGCCATATTTACCTCCCTGGAGTTCATTCAGTAACTGGGTTAATTCACTTTTTCACACAAAACCCATTAAACCTCAGCTGTTTTGGTGATCCCAGCACTGGGAGAAGGGAAGGATCCAGACTCTCCCTTCCAAGGAGAAATTTATCACACAAGGACTGATAAAAAGCCTTGGGCAACCACAGCCTCCTGGTCAGCTGTGCAAAAAAAAGCCACTTTTTAAGAAGCCCTTCATGGCCCAAGTGTTGATTTACACTTCTGTGGGATCCAGATCTGCGGGCAGCTTCAAAGGCAGCTCAGTGCTGCGATTACAGAGTTTATTTATCACATTTACACGCAGTGGAGGAGCCGAGAATGAGCTCAGGGCACCTAAGGCAGTGGCAGCAGGAGGAGGAGGAGGAGGATGGGTGTTCCGCAGGGAATTTCAAACACATGAAACTCCTCGGCCTCACAACTCCACAGCTCAGGGCCCTGCTCCAGCAGCCCAAGCTCTTGGGCACCAAAATGGTTTACAATTTATCTCAAGTGAGATGGAACCGAGACTCTTTGATTCGCTTCTACCAAGCATTTAAAATTCCTTTTCCAGCCAGGAGCACCCCTGGATGAAATCCCCCAGCCTGGGAGCTGCTGCTGTGACCCCGGGCTGGTTCAACTCTGCCCAAGGAGGCACAGCCATGACTTAAAGCTCCACTGGAAACTCCCACACGTCCCTTTCACCTCTCCTCACTCTTAATTGGGACCCAACCAAAGCCCTGAGTAAGAGAGGGAGCAGCAGAGGAATCACAACCAAAACTGGTCACAGGTGAGAGGGTCTGGAATGACTCAGGAGCACCCAAGCGTGCAGGGCGTGGCTTTGGGAGCTCTTTCAGGGAATTGGGATTGTTTTCCAAGCCAGGCTTTGTTCCAACATGCTCCCTGACAAGCAAGGCATGGCACAGGGAACAGGGTTTGGGGTTGGGTTTTTTTCCCCCAGTGAAACTGTTAAAAAGGAGAAATCCAGGCAAAAGGCTTTGTTTCCTCAGGAAAGAAAAACAGAGGAAAAAGGAATTAAGCTGGAGAGGAGAGTGGGGAGCTAAAGGGACAAACTCAGGCTTTGACTTAAGGACATTCAACCAGAGAATTGCAGAATTACAAAACTGGGGATTCTGGAGCCCCTGCAGGCCCTGCCAGGGGCTCTGAGCTCTGCCTGGAGCCTTCCCTTCTCCAGGGAACATTCCCAGCTCTGCAGGCTGGCTCCAGAGCAGAGGGGCTCCAGCCCTGCAGCAGCTCCGGGGCCTCCTCTGGGCTCTCTGCAGCAGCTCCACGTCCTCCTGCTGTTGGCCCCAGGGCTGGGGCAGCTCTGCAGCTGGGCTCTCACCTCAGGGCCACAGGGACACCATTCCCACCTTGCCTTTGGGACCAGCCCCGGGCTGAGCAGGGGGCTCTGAGCTGGGCCATTCCAGCCTCACCCACAACATCCCAGATCCCTCTCCCAGGGCTGCTCCCAGTCCCTTCCTTCTCCTCCCAGCCAGGATTTGTGCTGGGATTGCCCAGTCCAGCCCCGCTGAAGTTGCTGAGGTTCTGTCCCAGCTCTCTGGGAGTGACCCCCAGCCCATCCCTCATCCCTGTGTCCATCTGTCCCTCCCTGTCTGTCCAGCCTGCAGACAGGGGTGCTGTGTGGGACAGAGCCAAATGCTGTGCACAGCCCCAGTGGATCCTGCCAGTCCTTTTTCCCTTTTCCATCAAAACTTCAGGAGGAATCTGGGCAAGGATCACAGTGAAAGGAGGAACCCTAAAACCCAAAGAACCCCAAAACCCAAAGAACTCCAAAACCCAAAGGACCCCCCCAGGCATCCTGCACATCCCAGGAGCAGCAGCACCTCCACCTTCAGGAGATGTAAAAAACACTATTTAAAAAAAAATGGATAAATCCTTATTGGAACAAAGCCCTTTTCATTCTGTTTGGGAATAACCCCTCTGGTTTTTTTGATGAGAAACCCACAAAGCAGCTGCCAACGGGGCTGAGCCACAAAGAGCGGCTCAGCTGGGGGAGAACAAAATGGCTTTTTCAGGAATAATCATCTTCCCCAGGATCCCTGAGCTTCAGGGAGCAGCAGAAGAAAGCAGAACATTATTTGGTTAGTGCTGGTTTTAATTAATCACAGAATTAGCCTGGCCCTGCCTCCCCCAGCACGGTGACTGTAAGGAATATTTAATCCCAATATGAAAAGTTTCAACTTTACAGAAGAGCTTCAATTTCATTTTCCTGACTTCACTTCACAAAGATCCCTCTGATAATGTGAAATATTCTGTTGATAAATACATTTTTTTTCCTAAGCACTGGGGTGTGAGGGTTGGGGATTTAGAGAAGAGATTACAGCAGAGAAAAATGAAATTATACATTCAGCACTCAGCACTGCTCTCCAAAACCAACTCTCCCAACTGAAACCACTTTTTGTGGTCTTTTTTAACATAAAAATGAACTTAGTCAACACATTACATAATTCTCCTCTCCCACAGTATGTTCCCAGGATTTTTCTCCCTGCATCCATCACTAATATTTCACTCACACCACAATTTTTAGGACTGAGCCTAAAAAGATTTTAAGTCCGCAGCAATAAATCAAAACCTGATCTCATCTCACTGCTGTAAATTCACTTCATGGTCACCCCTGAAAGCACCACAAGTTATTGCAGAATTCAAATTATGCTTTAAAAAAAAAAGAAAATCTCTCCATGTTCGGAGTGCTCCAACCTTAGGAATCCACCACCAGGAATATCGAGCACCTCCCAAATCCGTTATTCCCTGGACGTGATCTGCCCTCTAAAGGCGTCTGGGGAAACTACAAAGAGCTTTTTTAGCCATAAAAAAAGCCCTGCAAGGGTTTGATTTTCCTTTTCTTTCCCTCTGTCTCAGCCACACAGGAGGGTCCCAGGCTCAGCTTAACCAGGCTCGGCCTGAGCTCAGCCCAGCCAGGACCATCCTCAGCTCAAGGAAAACTCCAAGGGACAGAGCCTGGATCTCCCTCTACGGACACTGAGGGAAGAGCATCGTGTACAAAGAGGATTTAATCCAGGCCCAATTCCATGGTTCTCACAATTCTGTATTCCCTGGGTGGAACAAGGCACTGCTGTGGCAGCAGGACCCCAACAATTCCCATTTGTGCTGCCCTGGATCCCCAACAATTCCCATTTGTGCTGCCCTGGATCCCCAATTCCTGTCTGTGCTGCCCTGGGTCCCCAATTCCTGTTTGTGCTGCCCTGGATCCCCAACAATTCCTGTCTGTGCTGCCCTGGATCCCCAATTCCTGTGTGTGCTGCCCTGGATCCCCAATTCCTGTCTGTGCTGCCCTGGATCCCCAACAATTCCTGTCTGTGCTGCCCTGGATCCCCAATGGATCCCAAACAATTCCCATTTGCGCTGCCCTGGGAGTGTCCAAGGAAAGGCTGGATGGGGCTTGGAGCATCCTGGGATAGGGGAAGGTGTTGGGGTTGGAATGGGATGGGCTTTCAGGTCCCTTCCAACACAAACTGTTCCACATGGAGAAAATTCCAGAGAATCCTCAGAGTCCCTGCAGGGGCTCCAGGAGAGCTGCAGAGGGACTGGGGACAAGGGACGGGGACAGGACACAGGGAATGGCTGCCACTGGCCAAGGGGAGATTGGGCTGGGATCTGGGCAAGGAATTGCTGGCTGGGAGGGTGGGCAGGGGCTGGGCTGGAATTCCCAGAGCAGCTGGGGCTGCCCCTGGATCCCTGGCAGTGCCCAGGCCAGGCTGGATCCAACTGGGATTAGTGGGAAGGGGTGTCCCTGGATGGGATTGAAGGTCCCTTCCCACCTAAACCATTTGACGAACATCCCAACCAGCAATAACTCAGGATTTAGGTAGATCCCAGAATCCCACAATCAATAAGGTTGGAAAAGTCCTCCAGGACCCTCCAGTCCCACCTGTGGCCAAAATCCTTCATCCCAACACGCCAGGGAGGCTCCCAGCAGGAACAGCCACGCCTTATTCTGTGGATGCAACAAAATCCTGCCTCAAAAATAACTTTAAAATATTAAAAAGAATAAAATCCAAATGATCCCAACCCCAGCGCCAAGGACAGGGTTCACAGGATGCAAATTCCAAGAAGAATCAGCAGAGCAACCCCAGCCCTTCCCTGGCCACCAGTCTGGATCCTTCCCACCCCTCCTTGCCCCAGGTTTGAAACTCCCAGACTTCCAAATTACAACCCCAGCTTTTAAGAGCCCAAAATAAACAGCAGCTTGTACCAGGAAAAAAAAAATTAAAAAGAGCAATTAGAAAGTCAGAATTCCTCCAAGTTCTCGTTAGTAAAAGTTTTATATCCCTCCAACATGTGGCACTCCAGGAGAAAACCTGGCAGAGGGAAAAATGCCCTGGTCCACCTCTCCTGAACACAGCCACGTTTCAGCCTTGGCCAAGGTGGTTCCTATTAGGGGCTTTTTCCATTTGAAATTTACTGGTTAATTTTATGGAAACAAATCAAGGGAGCTGCGTATTATAAATCTATTAAGGATAAAAAACGTAACTCTGCAAATAAAAAAAACCCGGAAAAATCTCACACCTCCCCTCCAGCCCTTTCCAATTTTCATTTATGGGCCTTTTAAAAAGGGAAAAGTGGAGCTGGGAGGTCTTCCCAGAGTCCCCACGAGTGCCACACGTGTGGCATCCCTGGGCAGCCCTCAGGAATGAGCAGCTTTGTGGAGCCATCCCCTTTTCCAGGTGACCAGCTCCACCTGCTACTGCAACAGGGGGGGAAAAAATCCATTTTCTACAGCGAATTCTTCTCTCCCTGTGGAGAGGTTGGGGAGGGAAGCTGAAGGACAAAATTCCAAAGGGTTTTGAGTGCTCTGCCTCCATCTGGAGTTAATGGGGCTGCACCTGCTTTTCACAAGGTGTGAACGTGACCCCCCAAAGAGCTCAGAGGCTCCAGCACTGCCTTGATCCAAGGGAACAGAGGGGAGATAAATCCAGGTGGGAAAAGGTTTGGGAGCAGAACATGAAACCCTCAGAGGTGGGCAAGCAAAAGGCCACGAGGTTCAGGCAGGCCAGGGGCTGGGGCTGCACCTGGGTCAGGGCAATCCCAGCACAAATCCTGGCTGGGAGGAGAAGGAAGGGACTGGGAGCAGCCCTGGGAGAGGGATTTGGGATGTTGTGGGTGAGGCTGGAATGGCCCAGGACAGAGCAGCCCTGGGAGAGGGATTTGGGATGTTGTGGGTGAGGCTGGAATGGCCCAGGACAGAGCAGCCCTGGGAGAGGGATTTGGGATGTTGTGGGTGAGGCTGGAATGGCCCAGGGCAGAGCCCCCTGCTCAGCCCTGGGCTGATCCCAAAGGAAAGGTGGGAATGGTGTCCCTGTGGCCCCGAGGTGAGAGCCCAGCTGCAGAGCTGCCCCAGCCCTGGGGCCAACAGCAGGAGGACGTGGAGCTGCTGCAGAGAGCCCAGAGGAGGCCCCGGAGCTGCTGCAGGGCTGGAGCCCCTCTGCTCTGGAGCCAGCCTGCAGAGCTGGGAATGTTCCCTGGAGAAGGGAAGGCTCCAGGCAGAGCTCAGAGCCCCTGGCAGGGCCTGCAGGGGCTCCAGGAGAGCTGCAGAGGGACTGGGGACAAGGGACAGAGGGACAGGACACAGGGAATGGCTGCCACTGGCCAAGGGGAGATTGGGCTGGGATCTGGGCAAGGAATTGCTGGCTGGGAGGGTGGGCAGGGGCTGGGCTGGAATTCCCAGAGAATCCCTGGATCCCTGGCAGTGCCCAAGGCCAGGTTGGATCCACCTGGGACAGTGGGAGCTGTCCCTGCCATGGATGGGGTGGAATTTATGGTTTTTAAGGTTCCTTCCATCCCAATCCATTCTGGGATTCTGGGACACCTTTGGATCCCCAGGAACAGGTGAGATAAAGAACAAGGTCAGTCAAAGTCAGCACACCCAACCCCAGTGGTTTTCCATCAGCTTCAGTGGAATTCTTTCCAGCGAAATCCCAGCTGCCTTTGGTGTCCCACAGCACTGCAGGGACAGGGATGTGTCCGGAGCAGAGGCTCTGGAGCAGCTCCATCCACAGCTCCTGGCTGACCTGGACATCGTGGATGTCCCAGATTCCTCCTGGGAATTGCTCCTCACTGCAGCACAACCTGGCCTGCAGCAGGGACAGAGGAACCCTGTGGGATGGGACAGGGGGCAGAGATGGCACTGATTGCAGAAAATGGGGAAAAAGGGGGAAAAAGGGAAAAACCAGCATTCACCTGCCCATGTGTGAGCTCCACCCACGGCTCCCAAGGGCAGGAACAGCCCCCAAGCTTCTGGTCACAGCTGGGATCAAAGGGAATCAAAAACCTGAGCTCCACTGAAATCCTACATTCAGCATCCCAAATTTCATTCCTTATTGGGAGAGGGAAGAGTTCTCCCAACTTCTGGGGATTTTACTGGTGTATTTGTTCCCTGTTCACCTCAGAACCCTGAATTTGGATTATTTTAGGAAATCACGTGGCAGCTGAGTAAGAAAGTAACAGAAGAAAACTCAAGGCAACCCCAAAAACTCCTTCCTGCCTCATCCCAACCCACGTGCAGCACTGCTGGAATTGCCCAGAGCTCCCAGGAATGGATGCAGGGATGAATCCCACCTAAAAATGTCCTTTGTTTTCCCCCAGCACAGTGACTGAGAGATCCCCAGCCAGAACAACCCCAATGATTTGCTTCTGCAAATAATCAGAAAAATCTTCAAGGACCTGGAGCCTCCTCATCCTCCAAATAAATTCCAAGCTGCCTTTTTCTTCCCTTTCCAAGTGGAGTGGAAAAGAGAGATCCTCCCTTCTCCCAAAGTCTTAATAATGTTCTTCAAACGCTTTGGAGATGCTTCAAGAGAAAGCACTGAAGAAATATTAACCAGGATTTCATCCCAAAGCCTCGGAGCTCATTTCAGGGCTGGCTCCACATTCCAGCCTCATTCCCTGCTCCCAAATCCCTCCTGCTTTAAGGTGATGGGCGCTCGGGTGCTTCAAAAGGTTGGGAACCTCAAGAGCTTTGTCCTGCAGGGTTCATAAATCCCTTTTCCCCTGCTCTGTGAGTGGAACCTCAGGTTTTTCCACAGTCCCAGAGGGATATTCAGGAAAACTTGGCCGTGGATGATGCCCCCGTCCCAAGCCCGGAGCCTGAGAGCTCCTGGAGCTGCCGAGTCTGACACTAATGAAAAATAAGGAGCTCCCAGCACAGCTGCCATGCGAGGAAACACCAAAAAAATGTGCTCCTAATTTCTTGCTCGGCCCCGAAGATTTGTGAGGACTTTGTGGAGCTACTGCAATGAGTTAGGAATGATGAAGTGCAAGGCTCCGGCTCGGGCCAAGCGCAGACACTGCCTCGTTACTGCCCCGCTAATTGAGGTCCTGCTCAGCCCGGAACGCCGAGGGAGCAGCAGGAAAACGTCTGGGACCTTTCCCTTTTCCAGCCATCCTTTCAAAAACACTTTATAAAGCCCCACCGTGCCACAGGAGCTGGCCCAAAATGATCAGGGGGATTCTCGGCCGGCTCTTTCTGCCCCAAGTTGGAATATGAGGCTTGGGGAGCATTTTGGATCCTGGATTTAGGGGAAAACCATGGGATGTGGGGAATAATGGACTTTCCAAGTGCACACTGGAAACCAGGCTCTGGCTCTTGTTGTGCCTCCGGGAAAGGATGGGTCCAGTTAAATGTTGGGAGAGTGGGAAAAGAGGAGCTCGTGGAATTCTGTAGATTTCAAGGACTTTATCAAGGCCTGGATAGACCTTGGAGCACTCTGGGACAGTGGGAGGTGTCCCTGAACATGGATGGGGTGGGAATGAGATGGGATTTAGGGTCCCTTCCAACCCAAACCATTCCAGGATTCTGGAGCCCCTCTGCTCTGGAGCCAGGCTGCAGAGCTGGGAATGTTCCCTGGAGAAGGGAAGGCTCCAGGCAGAGCTCAGAGCCCCTGGCAGGGCCTGCAGGGGCTCCAGGAGAGCTGCAGAGGGACTGGGGACAAGGGACAGAGGGACAGGACACAGGGAATGGCTGCCACTGGCCAAGGGCAGGAATGGATGGGATCTTGGGAATTAGGAATTGTTCCCTGTGAGGGAGAGAAGAAACAAATCCCTGCTCCTCTAAAAAGATCCCATATTTTTCCAAAGACTAAAAAAGTTCTCCTCAGCACTCCACAGCCCAGGATTTTCCTTCTCTCTCGTATCTTTAGCCCTGACAATAAAATCCTCCAACCATTCCATTTGTCCATTCCCATGGATCCCTTCCCTGATTTTAGAAACCCCTCCTCAGTCTGTTCCCAAGAGTTTCATGTCAGGGAAGAAAAGTTTCCTCAAAATCTTTACAAAGAGACCTTCACCCCAAAGATGTGAAAGGAAACTCCTCTTCCCAATGGCTCTTTTTGGTGTTTAAGGCAACCACTTCCTGGAAAGAGGATTCCACCCCCAGGGTTTCATGGATAGCTCCCTTTCCAAGGAGAGGTTTGAAGCTCACCCTCACTGCAGGAAGATCCCAAAATGTTATTTTTGTGAGCCGAGAGGAGTAACACCAGAGAGGGATGGGATCCTACAGAGATCCCACCAAAAAGCTCCTGCAACTCCCTATCCTGGAAAAGAAAACACAGGAGAATATGCTTGCAACTGGCAAAGTCAAGATCAAAAAGAAGAAAATTGCTAAGAAGTAGAAGCAACAGGAGAAAAATAAGAAGATTCCAAAATAGAAGCTTTCAAAGAAGAAAAAGACAATTCCAAAGCAGAAAAAGAAGGCTCCAAAGAAGAAGATTCTGAAGAAGAAGAAGATTTCAAAGAAGAAGATTCCGAAGATTCCGAAGAAGAAGATGATGAAGAAGATGATGAATCCCAAGAAAAAGAAGAAGATGAATCCCAAGAAGATTCCAAAGAAGATTCTGAAGATTCAGAAGAAGATTCCCAAGAAAAAGATTCCCAAGAGGAAGAAGAGCCTGTGCAAGGACACTGTCCCCTCATCATTCCCAAGGGGCATGGAAGGCTGTTCCCAAGCCTTCTTCCAAGCATCCCTTGGGACACAAGACAGGATTCCTGCCCCTCCATGGCAGTTCCTGCCCAGCCTGGAGCCATGAGCTGGAGCAAATCCAGGTTTAAAAATAACCCTGGGATGTGACACCACAAGGAGTGGAAGGAAGCTGGCTGCCCTCCTCACAGGGGGAGGAAATTCAAATTCCAGACTGGGAAATGTGGAACAGAAGGAAAACTGAGGGTCCTGGTGCTCAGCAGGGGCTGCTGAGGGAAGGGATCAGTGAACAATCCTGAGGGCACCACCAACAGCCTGGCTTGAGGAGCAATTCCCTGAGCAGGGCTTAGGCCGGGCCTAAGGGAACGGAGAGACCTGGAGAGGGGGAAAAGTGGGAATGTGGAGTGGTGCAGAAGTGAATCACAGCTCAGCCACCACCAGGGCATGGGAGGCTGTGGGGACAGCCAGGAATGGAGCTGGAGCTCAGGAGGACAAAGAGGCCACCAGGGGAAGGAGAGGAAAGATCAGGGCTTCCATCAGGAGGGACAGAAAAGCCACACTGAGGATGTGACAACATCTCTGGAGACAAGGGAATTTGGGACTGGAAGGCAAATAAAAATTGGGAAAGACCTAAATGCTGAGTAGAAGAAATATCTCAACAGGTGTGTTGAGGAAGGAGAGATGGGATTCCTCCACATCCCACACACAGCAGCTCCAGGAGGAATGGTCAAACACCACGGTTATCCCAGGAATGCAGAAGCTCTAAAAAACATGGTCAAAATGGCCAGTTAGATGTTGGAATATCACACTCTGGAGAAGACAGCCTTGAGAAAATTTGGAAAAAATTCCTTATTTCATAGAATCCCAAACTGGGCTGGTCTGGAAGGGACCTATGAATGTCCTTTAGTCCAAACCTTGCCATGGGCAGGGATATCTTCCACTGAATCACATCCTGTCCAACCTGGCCTGGAATGTTTCCAGGGATGGGGCATCCACCCCTCTCTGGGCAGCTGTGCCAGGGATTTACCACCCTCGTTTTGAGGAAGTTATTCTTTATATCTCATTTAAATCAACTTTCCTGCTGGCCGAGCCCTCAGCCCTCGTCCCTCACAACAGGCCCTGCCATAAAATCTGCCCCCATTTGTGAGGATACAGCAATCCCTGCTCCTGACCTCCCGACTGGGAAGTTTCAGGGCTGCAGTTTGCCTGCCTGTGGGCAAACTGGGATGGAGCTTGATGGGATACTGGGACCCCACGGGGCAGTTTAACGCAAGGCACGGCAGACTCTGGTAAACAACTCCTGTGGTCTGTATTGAGAACAGATCTGGAAGCAGGAGAAGGGGCCCAGCAGGGGGGATTTGATCTGATCCATGACCAAAACCATTCCCATGCCCCAAGCCAGCCCTTCATGGGCTGACCAGTGAAGCAATCCCCCACAATTTACTCCTGCCATAAAGGGAGCCTGTTTTCCCACAATCCTGGAGCCACCATATCTGGGATCAATAAACCTCCTCAATAGCCACATAAAACTCCTTTCATCCCTTCTTCCCTCCAGAAAAGGTGGCAACTGCCACTCCAAATGGCCAATCCCACTGACCAAAGGGGCCCCGTGCCCACGCCTTGGGATCAACTCCCAGCCCCACCACGAAGTCCCGGAAAACAAGTGACTGCAGCTCCTCACCCCAAAAGCTGCGGCTCATGGCCTCGGCTTTGTAGGTCCTCTGGAAAGAGTTACCAAAGATAAAACAATCTTTCCATCTTCTGATTTAAAAGGGACTTCTGGGCAATGTCTGTCCTAAAACTCAATATAAATTTGCATTTCTCCCTGGAGGCTCCTTGTTCCAAAGGGTTCCCATTGGGCTTTAACAATGCCACTGCCCTTTTTTCGGGGAACAATGACAAATCCTTGTCCCCTTGATGGATGCTCGTTCCCTACAGAAGTCAACAGTAAAAATGTGAAAGGGTTCGGAGCATCCACGATGTTCCTACCAAATTCCTCAGGCTCCCCAGCCAGGCACGATTAAGGACTCGGCTCAAGGAGTGAGGATGTGCTGAAAGAGATCCCAATCTCACCAGAAAAGTCATCCCAGGTTCCTCCCAAAGCAGGGCTTTGCTCTTCTGGGGGGCTTTCAGCAGAGATTCCATCCCGAGTTTGGCAAGGTCTGCCCACTGCAAAGGGGCAACTCCAGAGGGAAACAATGAAAGGAAAAAGGGAATGGACTTAAGGCACTTCGGAGCCTAACAAGTCACTGAGCTGTTGCTCAGGCAAACTTCAGAAAACCATTCATCTTCTGAGGGAGCCACCAGCAACGGCCCTGCCGCGGCTCTGGAACTGCTGCCATCCTGGTGGGAGGTCCTGTCACACTCCCAGGATTTACAGAGCCGCGGGAAGATAACGCCGAGCGCTGGGATCACCACGGGGAACGATTGTCCTCCCGACAGAGAAGCACAATTCCTCCCAGCCACTCCCGGCCCCGGCAGCTCAGCCTGCCTCAAGCTGCAGGTGGCACCTCGATTCCAAACACCCTCCAGAAACGAGGGGGAGACTCCAGGAATTGAGGAGAAATTCCTGCAGAGCTGCACGGAGTTCAGAGGGGCGAGAGGCTCTGCAGAGTGTTTGGTGCCAATCCCAAAACTCTCCTGGAACAAAGGGGGTTTGGGCCTCAGCAGAACCACAATGGATTGTGCTGGACCCTCACGAGTCATAATTAGTATTTGTTGGTAATTACAGATGCTTAATGAGCAGATTAAAGGCAAAATTTCTAATCAAGGAGATGCAAACCCAAGTTTCTGGTCTCCTTTGGAATAGGTCGTGTCCTCCTGAGGACTCAGCCCAACATTCCCACTTTGCCATCCCTGTCCCTCAGGAAAAATGAAACCTTGTTAAAACGCAGCAGGAACCTCCCACCCTTAACTGCCCATCCCAAACATCCATGGAAAACAGACTTTTCCAAAGGTTTTCACACCTGTCCCACACCAGAACTGCCCTGCAGCAGCTGAAAAGCCAAATAATTCCATGGATTTATCCCATCAACAGCTGGGATGGGTCACTGGGAGCAGAACAAGCTGTGACTCCAGCAATTCCCATTTCTGCCCTCACCCTTTGGAAGCACGGCAGCGATTCCTATGGCCAGGATGTCACTGAGACTCCAGTGCTGGCCACCAGCTCCAGGAATTCCTTGGCTTGGGCACGCTCTGCCTGGCCAGGCCAGTGCCAGGAGAGCTGGAATGGCTCTGTTGGCAGAGGGGATGACCTGAACCAGGTGGGACGGGGTGGGACAGAGCTCTGCCCCCACAGCAGTGGCTGCTCCTGGCCGAGGGCTCTGGGAAGGTCCAGGCAGGACAAAATTCCCAACTCCACCAGCTCAGGTCTGCCTCTGACACAGGCACAGCAGGGAAATCCTCCCAATCAACACCTACAGGGAATCCTGGAATGCGTTGGGTGGGAAGGGATTGTAAATCCCACCAGTGCCACCCCTGCCATGGCTGGGACACCTCCCACTGCCCCAGGTGGATCCAACCCCAATGTCCAACCTGGCCTTGGCACTGCCAGGGATCCAGGGGCAGCCCCAGCTGCTCTGGGAATTCCAGCCCAGCCCCTGCCCACCCTCCCAGCCAGCAATTCCTTCCCAATTTCCCTTCTAAACCTAATTTTTTTCCACTTTGAAGCCCAAACCTGGACACCTCACCTTCCATCCCACCTGCCCAGGGTTAGATCTGTCAGACTCATTCCCTGGCTCATCCCAAGCTGAGCAGACACCACAATGATCCATGGAAAACATGAAAGCAGAACAAAAATAGATAAATGGATAAACTCCACCTTTTCTCCTCTCATCCAGTTTTTCTTTGCACCAGGAACAGGTTCCCCATCACCACCATTTGTCCCAGCACCTGCTTCTTTCCCTAAGGGATGATTTTCCATGGACACTTGGCTGCACTGCAGGAATATCCTGAAATATTCCTCAACCGCCAGCTCACAATAAAAAACTTTAACCCTAAATATTTAACTGAGGTACCTTAACTTGCTTTGCATAAACCAAAAATTACAACTTTTGATGCAAAACTCAGGGTGCTGTTCTTAGTTGTGGGTTGAGTTTTTAGGACAGCAAATAAAGATCGCACCAGGTAAGAATAAAACAATGAAATTCCCAATAAAATCAAAAAATGACAACCCCGAGGAGTGATGGGGATGGAAACTCTGCCCAGAAAATAAAGGAATTTCTGCAGCTCCTGCTTTGAAGAGTTTTTCACATCCCTCTCTATAGGATCAGAGCACTCAATTTATATAAAACAAATGTACAAACAGGCTGGGAGAGGCTTTGGGAAGCGTTGGGAGCAGAAAGGAGGAGTTCCCACGATAAGGCAAACGGGAGAAGCCATCGGACACGGCGACAGAGGGATTCTGACACTCCATGTGCAGTAGGTTTTAATTATATTGTAATAAGGAGCTATATATGTGCATTTTTCATGATTTACTAGATGGCTTCTTTAAATTCTAAGCCAAGCTGTGTTTTTTGGTTTGGTTTGGTTTTTTTTTAAGAAAAAAAACCCCAGTTTTTTAAAAAATAATTAAAAATAGAAACGGTGCTGCAGAGAACATTTGGAAAATTTTTCAGAGTCGATTGTTTATTGGGACTCCAACTGATTTTAATGAAAAATATGGTTATAATTTGAAAAAAAGCAGCACTTTTATGTTTTGCATAAGGAAAAAGGCCCTACAATGCAACCTCCGGGGCACTTCTGGAATCAAAAAAAACCTAAATCTCAAATGGTCGCCGGGGCTCGCCAGCCAAACCCCCTCCTGGAAACCCCAAAGATGTGGGTTCCAAAGTATTCCAGGCATCCACAACAAGTGAAACTGGATGTAGGGAAGTATGTTCCCAACATTTCCTTCTGTTTCTGGTGAAACTGGAACCAGATGACCCCGAGCAGAGCATTGTGTGAAGGGGTCATTAAGCAGCTGCAGATGCGGCCCCAGCGCCGCGCAGCGACGTCGGCGCTGATGGCTTCCATCCCTCCGTGGGGAAAGGTCATCCCGGGGGTAAGGAGGGATCATCCCGCCCCTCCAGCGTCCCAGCACAGCCCTGGGCTTTGGGAGAGCTCGGCCTGGAGGTGCCTGGGGAGCACAATCCCAGGGAGAGGGGCAGGACACCTCACTGGGTGTGCGGGATGGTGGAGGAGACGCTTCTCATGGTGGGCGGCAGGTCTGGGTGTCTCTCCTGGGGCTGTGTGGGTTCTCCCAGATTTCACAGAGATGGGGGTGACTGAGAGGTATTTTAAAAGATTCTGTTCCATTACCAGTCTCAATGAAGAGTGAGACATCAGAGATGTAAAACCCAACGCCATTCCAGACACAAGAGATGTAAAACCCAACGCCACTCCAGACACAAGAGATGTAAAACCCAACGTCAATCCAGACACAAGAGATGTAAAACCCAACGTCAGTCCAGACACAAGAGATGTAAAACTCAACGCCATTCCATCAGAAGCCAGCCCATTTCCTGCTTACAACACCTTATAAATGTTTTTTAGTTTATTAGTTTTTGCCACACAGTGCTGCTAACACTTCTAACGCCCATCACCGACATTTTTACCCCACCCGGTCCTGTTACAATGCATCTTTCACAGTTTTAATTCTCTAAGAATATCTGATCTTTTTGCAAGGCCACGTTTTGAAACTTGTTAAAACTTATTTCCAGTTCCATCTCTCTCTCAATAACATCACCTCTATTCCAGGGCCTTCCTAAATCAACACACCTTACGTGTGTTACACACAGATGTGCAAGAGTTTTGAGAACTCTTTACAAATCCATTTCTCCCGCGGGTGGTTCTCCCACACGGCCCTTCCCTGCTCGTTCCACCCCAACAGCCATCCCAGTTTGGCTCCCTGGCTCTGTGAGGCCACAGCAGAGGTCCCCAGGTGGCCCTGGTGGGACATGGCCCAGCCTGAGGTGGTGCTGCCCTCACCTTCCACAGGAACTTGGGCCTTCCTCCCCTTTTCCAGCTCATTCCCAGGAAACCAGGACACCTGCGAAGATTCCTCCACGGAAAGGGTGCTCAGGCCTTGGAAGCGCCCAGGGAGGTTGGGATTTGCCATCCCTGGAGGTGTCCAAGGAATTCCTGGAGGTGGCACTCAGTGCCAAGGTGAGGATTGGGCACAGCTTGGACTGGATGGTCCTGGAGAGATTTTCCAACCTCAGGGACTCTGGGATTCTGTGGTTAAGATTGGATATGAAGGGGAAATTCTTCTCTCTGGCGCAGATTCCCAGATTTGCTGGGGCTGCCCCCAGATCCCTGGCAGGGTCCAAGGCCAGGTTGGACACTGGGGCTTGGATCCACCTGGGATGGTGGAAGGTGCCCCTGCCCATGGAACCAGATGCTCTTTAAGGTCCCTTTGCACCAGACCACCCCATAATTATCTGATCAAACAAACCACACCAAGTTCAGCAGGAGCTGAGGTTGTCCAGACATCAAAGGGTTGGAGACTTCACCCCTCCGTTCCAGAACCACCATGCCCTGAAAGCCACAAACCCCAAAATCAGCACCCCCTGAGACAGAGCCCACTCATAAAAATTCAGTTTTACAACCAGCAGCCACTTTTTCTCCCACTTCTTTTCTGACAGCTGAAACTCAAATAACCATGGCTTCAACTGTGCAAAAATATATAAATATATAAAAATTAGGAATAAACCAGCACCACCAATAGTCCACACAAAAACACAGCATCCACACATCTTAAAGAGGACCGGTTCCATCAAGCTGAAAATAATTAGGAGGCAAATCAGTGGGGAGAAAGAACGTAATCAGAAAAATATGAAGCCTAATTGAAAATTGTTTAAGAACATTTTAACGAGATGCTCCAGAAGCCACAATCCCACAACTGAGCGGGGCGGCCACGCTGGTTAAAAGGCAAACCTGGCGCAGATGGGAGTTAAAGAGGCCATAAAAAAACAGGGAGAAAAGAAAAAGGGGACATGACAAATGGAATAAAGGGAAAAGCTCGGGCTGACAAAGGGAAATCTGGTGTTAGGATGTGCAGGGGCTGATATGGGAAGCAAGAGATGCACGGAGAAATAATGGGCTGGTTAAGTTTATCCTTGATTTCTTTTTTGGGGAACATTTGAAGAATCCAGTGGATTCTTCCTCTAAAAGGGGAATTTTTGGATGTGTTGAAGGCCAGGTTGGATGGAGCACCCTGGGATAGTGGAGGTGTCCCTGCCCATGGTGGAATGAGATGGGATTTATGGTCCCTTCCAACCCAAACCATTCAGGGATTCCAATATTTCTTTTTTCCCCCGAAGAGCTGGAAAAAAAAATCTCCGTTTTTTGAACAGCTGAGAGAGGTCATGGAATCACAGCCATGGAGATCACAGATCCCCTTGGATTGCAATCCAGTGGCAGGTAAATCACATTTTGGACGAGCAGATTGTCCAGATCAGGGGTACAAGCATGGAAATGTTGGTGTGACTCCACCTGGAAGACTGGACTTGGTTCTGACATCCAGATTCCAGAAGTTTGGTGGAAAACGCCTCTTTTCAAACCCCTGCAAATGCCCAGACTGGAAAAACTGGGAGTTTTTCCATTGGAAAGCTGATTTGCAAGAACAGCAAAGGTTAGTGAGGTGTAAGTCCTCAGATTCGCAGTTTAGTGCCACAAAATCAAACCCAGGAGGCCAAAGAAAGCCAAAGAATTGGGAATTAGGTCCAGGTTATTCTCCAGGAGAGAGAATTAGTGACCAGTGCAAAGTACCTGAACATTTGGAGAGAGCAGGAGACTGAAGAATATCCTGGCAATTATTTTCCACTGATTGAATCTGCAATCCTTTAGGGAATGAAGGGAATAAACATTAATAAAAGAGGGAACAGCAACAAAGCAGAAAGACAGGGAGCAGACAGGGAAGGAAAATTCCTGAAAAGGGGAAGCAAAGAGGGTAGAAAGCTGACAAAAACATGGGATCAAGGAATTTGTACAACTGAAGGCAGCAAGGAAAGGGAAATTAAACCCAGAACTGCCACACCAGGCAGGACTGGGCTGGACATGAGGGACAAGGACAAGTGCGAAGTCCTGCCCCAAGATCAGGGCAACAAATCCTGGCTGGGAGGAAAAGGGATGGAGATGAGCTAAGGAGAGGGATTTGGGGTGTTGTGGATGAGGCTGGAATGGCCCAGGACAGACCCCCATGCTCAGCCCTGGGCTGATCCTAAAGGCAAGGTGGGAATGGTGTCCCTGTGGCCCTGAGGTGAGAGCCCAGCTGCAGAGCTGCCCCAGCCCTGGGGCCAGCAGCAGGAGGACGTGGAGCTGCTGCAGAGAGCCCAGAGGAGGCCCCGGAGCTGCTGCAGGGCTGGAGCCCCTCTGCTCTGGAGCCAGCCTGCAGAGCTGGGAATGTTCCCTGGAGAAGGGAAGGCTCCAGGCAGAGCTCAGAGCCCCTGGCAGGGCCTGCAGGGGCTCCAGGAGAGCTGCAGAGGGACTGGGGACAAGGGACAGAGGGACAGGACACAGGGAATGGCTGCCACTGGCCAAGGGGAGATTGGGCTGGGATCTGGGCAAGGAATTGCTGGCTGGGAGGGTGGGCAGGGGCTGGGCTGGAATTGCCAGAGAATCCCTGGATCCCTGGCAGTGCCCAAGACCAGGTTGGATCCACCTGGGACAGTGGGAGGTGTCCCTGCCCATGGCAGGGGTGGCACTGGTTGGGATTTAAGGTCCCTTCCATCCCAACCCATTCCATGATTCCATGAAATGCCAGAGTTTCAAGGGCTGGAGATGAGAAAACCATCATTGTTACACCTTGAGCTGTTTCTGCACCTGGAACAAACCCAGAGCACAGAACTGACACCGCTGGGCCCTGGCTGATTCAGTGTGCTGAACCCTCAGATTTTGTGAACACTGAAATCTTCTCATTTAGAGTGAATTTCCCTGTAAAAATCTTGTGCTTTTCAAGCTGCCCAAACACCTCGGTCTGGAGTGAGAACAGACAGAGAACCCTTAACCCTGGAAATGGTTTGGTGAGGAAAAAATGTAAATATACAGAGGAACAAAGAGCGAAAATTCAGAGAGGGGCATCGAGGCCACGTCTCATCCTCCACAGCCCCAACTGATACCAGCCGTGGGATCATTCCCAAAATAAATCCATGCCCGAGACAACCAAAAAACCCTTTCTGACTCAGCCAAGCCCTGGTGTCCAAGGCCACCCTCTCCCCCAGGGTCAGGCTCCTCCGTGAGTCACAGCTTGATTCCTTTTCCCGTAACGCAGCAAGTTCAGCACTCCAAGAATTTCCAAGTTTCATCAAAATCCATAAACACGTTTTTATTCCATCCAGGAGAACATTGAACTTGGCGGCACCGCGCACCGCAGCCGTGGCCGCGAGTCAAGAAAAATCCTCTTTGGAAGAGTCAGAAACATCTCCCAGGAGTGAAATGAAGGAGGT
The DNA here is from genome assembly GCF_014805655.1 of Passer montanus. Classification (NCBI taxonomy): domain Eukaryota; kingdom Metazoa; phylum Chordata; class Aves; order Passeriformes; family Passeridae; genus Passer; species Passer montanus. Next base: position 959,886 of record NW_024357502.1, on the reverse strand, counting down.
CTGGAAAATGGGCATCTCCCCTGAACGCAGCCACCCTTGGTCGTGAACAAAGCGTCCATAAAAAGCTGGAAATTATTCCCTATTTACATTAACGGCCTGTTAAAAACGCCTGGTTCCAGCGGGAGCGCGGAGCTCCTGGACAGCTTGGCACAGGGAGGCACCCCTGGATTAACAGCTCACCCAGGGCCACACAGAGAGCGTTATCAGAGCCCAAATCACAGCTCCCAAATCCTTGGCTGCCCCAGCTGCAGCTCAGCTTCCCTTCCCTTTCAGCTCCTCTCGGCTTTTGAAATTTGGTCTTCGCCACAAGAAGAAAAACAAGTTTGAATCCACTGCTCCTACGTGAGGTTTGAGCATCAGAGAGCTCAGGTAGTCCTGGATCCCAAACAAGGCAGGCGAGGAGCTGGCCACTGAGGAATGCCCACCTCGAGGTCAGGGGTTGTGGTCGGAACTTTGAGTTTCAGAGAAAATGACTCACTGGGATTGCGAAGGTTCTCCAGGGATGATGCAATGGCCACCACAAGCCTGGATGGATCATCCCTGGAGTTCTTTGTTCCACTCCCAAACCCTGCCCCAGCTCTGACCTTCAACTCCTCAACCCCTAGAGCTGTTATTTTAAACAGTGGCTACAACCAGTGTTCTCTAAACACAAACCAAAACCCCCTTCTTTGATGAATCAAGTAAATCCCTCAAGCCCCACAAATCCTGTTTCCAACACCGATAAAGATTCCAGTTGTCCCATCTTTGTCCAGCTCCAGTGAGGTGAGGAGAGCCCCTGCACAAACCCCAGGGCTCAAAGGTGAACGTTCTGTGGCCTGAAGTGAAGCTCTGCAGGTGGAGCCAAACCAACACCTGCCACGAGAACATTCCAGAGGGATTGCTCAGGACATGGCTCCCTTGGAATCCTTTTCCTGAGCTGTTCCATTCCACATCCTGAAAGGTGCAGCAGCAGCTCAGGAGGAAAGGGAAAAGATCAAGTAAAAATTTTATTTAGAAGATGCCACTCCCAACAAAGGTGAGAGAGGAAAGCAGCTCCCTCTGTTCCCATATGGATTTTGGCCATGAGAAAATCCATTCCTTTTGGACATCCTAAATCCATTGGAACTGATTTCACATCCAAATTTATTTAACTCCATCCTATCCCAACACTCTGTGTACCCTGAGGTGTTTCCAAGGGATCCTGGCAGAGGTTTCCCAGATTTGCTCTGGCTGCCCCTGGATCCCTGGCAGTGTCCAAGGCCAGGCTGGACACCGGGGCTTGGATCCACCTGGGACAGTGGGAGGTGTCCTGCCCATGGGATGAGATGATCTTCAATGTCCCTTCTGACCCAAACCTCTCTGTGATTCCCTGGATTGTGCAAATCCCAGGAAGTCTGCAGCTGACAGACTGTGCCACACCCAAAGCAGGGATATTCCACATTCCTGATGCTCCAAAGACACCAAACAGCATTTTTTGGGATCAGGTACTTTGCAGCTGTCTCAGGGGAACATCAACCCGTCAATACCCCACGTTTGTTACCAATCCTGGTTTCCTACAAGAAAAAACCCAACATCCAGGAGGTCCCAAGGGCCTCTGATCCACGTCCATACCAAGCAGCTCCTGGGCACAGGGAGCGCTGGGATCTCCATGCAGGAAATCCCTGATCCCAGGATCCCCAGGATCTCCAAGCAGGAAATCCCTGATCCCGGGATCTCCGCGCAGGAAATCCCTGATCCCGGGATCTCCGCGCAGGAAATCCCTGATCCCGGGATCTCCGCGCAGGAAATCCCTGATCCGGGGATCTCCGCACAGGAAATCCCTGACCCTGCCGGATTGTGCAAATCCCAGGAAGGCTGCAGTGGACAGACTGTGCCACACCCAAAGCAGGGATATTCCACATTCCTGATGCTCCAAAGACACCAAACAGCATTTTTTGGGATCAGGTACTTTGCAGCTGTCTCAGGGGAACATCAACCCTTCAATACCCCACGTTTGTTACCAATCCTGGTTTCCTACAAGAAAAAACCCAACATCCAGGAGGTCCCAAGGGCCTCTGATCCACGTCCATACCAAGCAGCTCCTGGGCACAGGGAGCGCTGGGATCTCCATGCAGGAAATCCCTGATCCCAGGATCCCCATGCAGGAAATCCCTGATCCCGGGATCTCCGTGCAGGAAATCCCTGATCCCGGGATCTCCGCCCAGGAAATCCCTGATCCCAGGATCTCCACGCAGGAAATCCCTGATCCCCGGATCTATGTGCAGGAAATCCCTGATCCCGGGATCTCCGCGCAGGAAATCCCTGATCCCTGGATCTCCAAGCAGGAAATCCCTGATCCCGGGATCTCCGCGCAGGAAATCCCTGATCCCGGGATCTCCGTGCAGGAAATCCCTGATCCAGGGATCTCCACACAGGAAATCCCTGATCCTGCCCCTCCCCTCCTTGGGAATGGCCAGGAATGAGCTCCCTTTCCCAGACTGCAGCCAAAGAGGGAGCGCAGCCCTGCTGAAGGCCACGGAATAATTTCCTGGTAATTATCCTCATTCCCTGCTCCCAGGGCTGCTCCGGCAGCAGCCTCACAGCCAATAAATAAAACCTTCAGGAATGGCACTGAAATCCTACAGAAAGCACAGGATGAGGAGTGACTTCACCTCTGCAAGGCTTCCTTCATCTTTCCAACAATCCCACTGAAGCAAAAAACCTTTCCCTGGAAACCTGCACAGGTTGGGATGAGAACAGAGCAGGTCCCTCCCTGTCACCCCAGCAGAGGGTCTGACCCAGGGGACACCTGACCCCACAGATCACCAGGAGATGGGAGCCAATTCCCTAAAAATCAATGAATTTCCATTGTAACCTGATTTCTAGGATCTCAGGGAGGCAACCTAAGATGGAATTTCTCCAATGACATCACCACCAACTTTGATATGTAGGATAAATTCCTGAACCCAATGTGAGCAACCTTCACCTTCTACAGTTCTGAGGTTTTGGTGTTTCCGGCCCCCATTTATGTCCCAGCCTCACCTCATCCCAAATCCTGCCAGTTCCCAGCAAACATCCAAGGGATAAATTAGGAAAACACAAATAAAACCAACCATCACCAACAGTTCCAGATGATCAGAGCCTTCATTAGGTCCATGGGTAATTTCCCATGAGGTCCATGACCAACTCCTCATTGGGTGCACATGAAAAATCCCTCTTCCAGAGAAGAAAATCCCCGAATTAATCCATGAACACACAGGATGAGGGGTGTTAGGGTGTTAGGACAGCACCCCGTGGACTGTTTGCAGCTGGCCAGTCTGGTGTTGGTGGCACAAAGCCTCGTGAACCAGTGCAGGTCACCAGGGCCAGCAGCCTCACCCCGGGCTGGGGCACGGCAAGAGGTGGCCAAGGGTCACCCCAGAGGGTGGACTGGGTGGTGTGGCACTCTGCCATGATCTAGGTGACAAGGTGCTCTGATGGCATGGACTCAGCCATCTCAGAGGTCTTTTCCAGCCTAGTTAATTCCAAGATTCCATGTGATCCTGGAGGTCTTTGCCAACCTTCATCATCCCATGAGAAGCTGTGCAGCAACGAGGTGACCCACACCAGGTTTTACCAAATCCCAAGAGTCCACAGGAATTCCTGCCTGGTTTAGCTTTCCATCTGCTGCCAAGCAGAGACCAGAGATTTCTATTTGCATCCTGGTATTTGGCAGGGGCAAGGAATATTTCCTAGTGGGAATATAAAAAAATAAACCTTCCATTCACACTGAAACATCTCCTGGACATCCCTGCGGGCCTAATTCCCAGAACACCAAAATCCAAACCTCCAAATGGGAAAAATAGACTGATTACCTGCCAGGAACCTCAGGAGGGGCAAGCCAAGCCCTAATAACAGCCTGTGCTCCCATCTGGCCTCCTCACAGCAGCTGGGAAAATGTCCCTGTTCGGAGCTGGACCGGCTCGTCACGGTAATTGCCTCGGAATTAATTAAATGTTCCTCCCTGCAGCTGCACAGAACGTTCACGTGGATCATTCCCTGATTGAACTGATGATTCCCTGGAATGGATGGGGCCATCCAACCCCGTTCCATCAGAGCTGGATTCCATGATCCCTGTGGGTCCCTTCCAACACTCCGTCTGTGAAGAATTTGCATCTAAATATTTGTATTTAAAGCTAAAATCCTGACTATTCATTTCAGAATTGTGAAGGCCAATCCACAGCATCAGTCATTAACCTCTCAAAATAATTAAAACATCAGAGGGGAAGAATGGCTTCCCACTGTCAGAGGGCAGGGAGAGATGGGAGATTGGGAAGGAATTGCTGGCTGGGAGGGTGGGCAGGGGCTGGGCTGGAATTCCCAGATTGGCTGTGGCTGTCCCTGGATCCCTGGCAGTGCCCAAGGCCAGGTTGGACATTGGGGCTTGGATCCACCTGGGATAGTGGGAGGTGTCCCTGAACATGGATGGGGTGGGAATGGGATGGGATTTGAAGTCCCTGCAACCCAAAGCATCCTGGGATTCTGGGAGATGGGAGCTGTGCTTGGCTGAGGAGCAGCTGTGCGTGGAGATTTGGGGATCTTCCAGAGGTGGAAATGTGTCCTCCTGAAGCCACTCTCCGTGACCTCGTTCTCCTCTGGAATTCTTTGATTCTTCACAGCTCCTTCACGCCTCAGCTGTGACTCCGAGCAGGGCAGTAAAAAATGGAACGTTTCGCTCTAAAATTGAAACATTTTGCTGAGACTAATTAAAGCAACTCCTGGTGATTATGTAAAACCCCGTCCCAGGCCTTCAAACGAGTTCCTGAGCGCCGGCTCCGCTCGAGCTCCGTGCCTAATCACCCCTGGAAGGAGCAGGAGCTGCGGGTGTTGAAAGGAACAGCGCGAGCTTGGCCGGGGCACCCGGCACCGCAAGCGTTGAAACTCACAGGGAACACGAGCACAGCTTTGATCCCAACACAGCCCGAACTTCCCCAGCTCGGGGCTCACCGAGGGCGCTGAGCAGACGACAGGCAAAGAAAGGAGGTTTTGGAGAGACTTCAGAGCGTGGGACAGCGGTGTCGCAGCTGTCATCCCAGGGAAGCCTGGCTCCGTGGAATTCCCGGCACAGAAATGGAATCCATGTCACCACAATCCCGTCCCTCTCACCCCCAGGACCTCCTTGGGTCCTTCAGGTTCTTCCAAACTGGGTCACACATGGAGGTCAGCAGAACAGGCTGAGATGGAGCCAAGGGAGTGTGGAAAGGATTTGAGGCCAATGGAAGGTCTCAGCACACTCCTCATTTTCTCTCAGAATGACAACATGGAGATGGAGCTCCATGGAATTTCCAGCACAGCAATGGGATCCAGGTCACCACAATCCCTTCCCTCGAATATCAAGAACCTTCTCGGGTGCTTCAGCTTGTTCTAAACTGGGTGACTTGTGGAAGGCAGCAGAAGAACAGGCTGAGATGGAGCCAAGGGAGTGTGGAAAGGATTTGAGGCCAATGGAAGACCTTGGCACACTCCTCGTTTTCTCTCAAAATGACAACGTGGAGACGGAGCTCCATGGAATTCCCAGCACAGAAACAGGATCCAGGTCACCACAATCCCGTCCCTCTCACCCCCAGGACCTCCTTGGGTCCTTCAGGTTCTTCCAAACTGGGTCACACATGGAGGTCAGCAGAACAGGCTGAGATGCATCCAAGGGAATGTGGAAAGGATTTGGGGCTGATGGAAGACCTTGGCACACTCCTCATTTTCTCTCAAAATGACAACGTGGAGATGGAGCTCCATGGAATTCCCAGCACAAAAATGGGATCGGGTCACCACAATCCCTTCCCTCTCATACCAAGAACCTTCTTGGGTGCTTCAGCTTGTTCCAAACTGGGTCACTCGTGGATGGCAGCAGAACAGGCTGAGATGGAGCCAAGGGAGTGTGGAAAGGATTTGAGGCTGATGGAAATCTTGGCACACTCCTTGTTTTCTCTCAGAAGGACAACGTGGAGATGGAGCTGCACAACTCACAGGCTAACAAACGTCACTTGAGGTGTCCTGGAATTCTTTTCAGCCAGGCTTGGGACATGGTCCAAACATGTTACAAACTGCTGAGAACTGAATGACCAAGTGGGGGCTGCAGCAGTGGTGGATTTGGTTCATGGATAAAAGTGGGAATGCAAGTGGGATAATCCTGATTACGGTTCCTCAAGATCTTTAGTTCAGGTAGGGCAGCTTTCTGAGGAATAATGACTCTCCCAACCCCGTTAGGAATCTGCAGGAACTTCAGTGATGTCAGGGAGTTCCTGCACACTCAGACCTCTTGATTTTATATTTAATATTAATTAATCTTGGTAACCTGGACTGAGCAGGATTAGCAGCAGAACATCAGGAAAATGAGGGGTGGCTGGAGAAGCACCGAGTTATTCCTGAGGCTGGGCCAGGGCATGTGAAGGAGGGCAAGAACCTGGAAGTGGAGCGTGCCAGTGGGAGAGAAGTGGAGGTGGGAGGTGAAGGTGGAGGAGAAGCTCTGGCTGAGCACCTCGTGGATGTGCCTGTGGCACTCAGAGAATCCCACAATGGTTTGTTTGGGTGGAAAGGACCTTAAAGCCCATCCTGTGCCACCCCTGCCATGGACAGGGGCACCTTCCCCTGCCCCAGGGGGCTCCAAGCCCCATCCAGCCCAGCTCTTCTGAGCCATTTTAAACTCTCAGTTCAACCTTGAATGGATCACTTATTGATCCCCATTCCCTGAAGATGCACGAGAGATCAAACAGGAGCTGCTGGGATGGGGAAACCAAGCTGCTCTCCATATGCCCCAGGAAAGGGCCCTCTATAAATAGCAGAGTGGAAGTGAAGTCTCCTTTAGGAACATCGCTGATACAAAGTTGGGTTTGTTCCCAACTTCAGAAGTGAGAAGTAGGAGGAGGAACAAAAGCTGATTGCAATCTGATGGATGCAGCTCTCTTATCTCTGCATTCCCAGAGCGGCTCCACGTGAGAGCAGCTCCAGAGCCCTGTGGAAAACAGGAGCTGAGCTCCCACCCTGGCAGCTCCCCGGGCTCAGGGACCTCCTCTGGCCCAGCTCTGCTGGAAATCAACAGCTGAGCTGCAAAACCAGGATGGAATCCTAGGGGATTCCAGCCCTCTGCTCCACCTTGTGCTTCCCGCTGTGTCCTGCTCTGTCCCAGAACCTCTCCCACATCCAAACAGCTCCAGGCTTTTCCAAAGTGACTCCCGAGGGAGGTTTGGAGGTAAAGGCTCTGCAAAGCTCTCCTGGACTCTTCAGGAAGGAAGTCTGGTGGGAACTGGAATGGCTTCCCAGGGAATGGGCACATTCCCAAGGCTGCCAGAGCTCCAGGAGCGTTTGGACAACGCTCCCAGGGACAGGGTGGGATTTTGGGATCAGAATCAGGAGCTGGACTGATAATCCTTATCACAGATTCTTCTCATGGCAAGGGTTGGAATGAGATGATCTTTGAGGTTCCTCTCACCCCAAACCATTCCGTAAGTCCATGATCCTTGTGGGTTCAACTCCAGACATCCTGCCCAAGCCTCCCACTGCAGCACATGGAAAATATTTTAGGGAGAGAGCTCCTGGGTCAGGGGAATTCTTCAGTGGAGGAGCTCACCTGCTGCACCTGTGTGAGCAAAGCAGAGCTGAGATTCACAGAATCCCGAGGCTGGAAAAGACCCCTAAAATCAGCAACCCCAGGATATTCCAGAGATGCTTCATCTCCCAGGATGGGGCTCATCCAGTGTCCCTGGATAAAGAGCAGGAGATGTTTCCATCACCCCAAATTCCACATTCTGGAGTGATGGGGAACACAGTGGGAACAACATCCAAGTGAGCTCAGAGAAATGCCTGGGGTGAACTGACAGCTGGGGAAGAGGGAAGAACAGGGAGAACACAAACCCCACAAACCTTTGGGCTAAAAAGGCAGCCAGGAAATTCACAGAGAGCCAAAAACCTGCAGAACACCCTGGTGCCCTTTCCCTGCGCAGCCAGAGGTGGGGGGACAGTGGGAAGGGCCACAAATCCCTGGAATTTGGGGCTGGAGGGATGAATTCCCCACCTCAGCTCGTGTCTTTCCGCACAACAAAGAAGGAGAGACAGGGAATTGTTTTTCCAAGGCAGCTGCAGCCCTCAGCAGCGCCTGGAAGAGGCTCCGTGTGTGGCACCATAAACACACAGGGATGCTCCTTGAAGTGAGATCCTGCAGGGAATTCTGCTCCCAAGGCACACGGAATGAGGAGACTCCCTGTGGCTTCAGCTGCTCCTCCGGGATGGATCCCGTGAGCTGCCCTGAGCCTGGATTTGATCTGTTTTCCCTGTGGAATCTTTTCCTTCAGCATCCCAGGTCAAAGGCAGCACCAAGCCCTGACACTGTTCCAAAACCTCTGTGTGGACCAGACAGAGCCATTCCCAGGGTGATGGAATTCCCTGGATGAGCCCCTTGGAAAGGCAGGAATGGTGACCCTGGATCCCGTTAGGGCTCCTGTCAGCAATGCCACCCCTGCTGCCAATCCAGGGGCTGAGCTTTCCCTGCAGACAGGGCTGGTGAATCCCAGCAGGAATTCCAGCCCCTCCCACTGCCAGCATCCCAAGAATCTGGATGCCCCCCATGGTGCCAGCACAATAAAATCCATCCATCCATCCATCCATCCCATCCACGGACACTCCCCTTCCCAAATATCCATCTCCTGTCTCCCCTCCCAGCTCCTCGGCAGCTCTGTAACATTTCAATTTGGGAAGCTCCAGGCTCTCAAATCCAGCGGCTGCTGCCGCTTCCCATCCTCTGACAGCCCCGGCTGGGTTCCTGTAAACACCTCCCCAGTGCAGCCATTCCAGGGGGGTTTTCCAAGTGAGAAAAACCCAGGAGGGAAATTGGAATCCTCCAACCCTGGCCAAGAGCAGAGCGGGAGCTTCCAGAGGCACCCCCAATTCCCGCCGCCCGCCCAGGGAGGGGAGCAGGGATGAGGATGGGAGGTGGAAGGAAGGCTGTTTAATCTCTTCTTGATTCCCAATAATTATTTAAAGCTGCCAGGGACCTTGTTTTGAAAATCCCACTGTGTGCACTCCATATATCCCGCTCACACTGACACGAGGAATTAGAAAATTCCAGCTCCATCAAAACGGCTTTCGGGCGGATTTCGCTGCTCTGGACTTTCTCAGGCTGCAGACAATGCAATAAAAGCTCTCCCTAAAACAATATTCCTCCGTATTTTAACAACACTGGGGAAATATTTCTTCTCTTCTGGCTGTTTGCTACGACAAAATTTCCAGCCAATGTCAAATTTCAGCTTCGGTTTCCCAGCAAGGCTCGGGAATTTGGGATGCTGGGATCAGCAAAGAGCTCGGGAGCAAACTCAGCTTTAAGCATGTGCTTGATTTGCCCTGAAGGTGACTCGGGCACGCTGAAGGCCTTTCCTCAACAGGCCTGGTTTGCTCGATCAGGGCATGAAACAGAACATAAAAATTGAAAATACACTTTAATAGTGACCAAGGGTTTCTCTCCAAACCAAAAATGAAAAATTAATATGGATGTGATGGTGTTTTCCTTGGTCACTGCCATGTTTTTCCAGTCCTCTGCGTGTTATTCCAGGCCATTTTATGGAGAGGCATTATTTGCTCAGCTGAATTATTCCCCACTTTATCCCCTCTGATTCAGACATTCGTTGGATTTCTGGACAATGGCAGCTCCTTGTCAGAAATCAGAGGGGAATTATGGAGGTTTCTTCTGTAAAAGTCATTTTTGCCAAGGCTGAATTGACCTGAAATTCATTTTTAATTTTAGGTTTTTTAGTTTGTGGAGTTCCAATCCCTGGAAGTGCCCAAGGCTGGGTTGGATGGGGCTTGGAGCAACCAAGAATCCCCAAATTAGGAAGTTTTAAATAAAATTATTGGGGTACTGAGCAAATCAGCCTCATCAGAGAGAATCTGCACCAAACAGTGAGTCCCACACCACGCTGGAAAAGTAGGAATTCTCCCAAAAGCCTGAAATCCTCATTTAAACTCAATTCCTTCAAACCCCTGAGATTAAACAGAATTAATTCACTGAGAGACCAAGGGTGGAACCTTGTAGGGATGTGCTGCTGCTCCATCCCTGCACGCCAGACACACCTGGGAGCAGGAAGGCTCTGGCACAATTTCCTTTCTCTGAAACATCTCAGAAAATGTTCTGAGCCAAAGCTGAGCCTTATCAACATCACAAATTCCCAAAGTTAATCCTGCCCAGTTATTCCTGTCTCTAATTCCATCCTCACACGTCGCTTTTTCCCTTCCACCTGCCATTTTTAAACCTAAAGAGAGGAAGAAGCAGCTCAGATACCAACAGTGCTTGAACTCTGCCTCTTCTCTGCAGACTTCTGCCCCTCCCAACCCTTCTGCCACATTCCCTGTCAGCGTGTGCTCCCAAAAATCCTCATTATTCCCCAAGACTTGCTTTTAACCCCAAAAATCACCTGGCAGCACCAACAGAGGAGGAGGCAGGGGTAGGAACGCTTCTGAGGAGGAGCAGATTTCCAGGAGGACATTCCCAGATTTCACCACAATCCCTGGGGAGGTGGTGCTCGGGTTGTCCTTGAGGATCAGCTCAGATCCCAGGACCCCTGAGGCTGGAAAATCCCTCCAGGACCATGCAGTCCAAGCTGTGCCTGATCCCCACTGAGTGCCACATCCAGGAATTCCTTGGACACCTCCAGGGATGGGCACTCCAGACCTCCCTGGGCATTTCCAAGGCCGGAGCAACCTTTCCATGAGGAAATTCCTGCTGATGTCCACCCTGAGCCTCCCCTGGCCCAGCCTGAGGCCGTTCCCTTTTGGAACTTCATCTGAAGGACCTGAGCAAGGTCAACTCCTCACTCCCAAGGCCGTTTTCCCAAATTCATTTGGTTTTCCCACAATGGCACAACACAAGGGAAACACAGCAGGAGATTGGGTTGGACATTAAGGAAAATTCCTCCATGGGAAGGATCTGGACAGGGCAGGGCTGGAGTCCCCACCCCTGGAGGGATTTCCAGCCCTGTGGATGTGGCACCTGGGGACACGGGCAGTGGTGGCCCTGGCGGTGGTTGGATTCCATGATCTCCAAGATCTCAGAGGGCTTTTCCAGCCTCAGCCACACCACGGCTCCAGCAGCATTCCCAAAGCAATCCCAGGGGCTGCACATCCACGTCCTGCCCTCCACAGCTCTGAGGGAGCCTGGGACACTCCATGGAGGAGCTGAGGGATCCCCCAGGAGGCTCCAGAATTCTGGGACAACAACAGGAATGCTGGAGAATCCCTGGGATCACTCGGGGCCTGATTTTCCATGCGCTTCCCAACAGCTCCTCCCTGACCCCAGCACTTCCCTGGCTCTGTCGTCCCAAAGGCTGCTCTGGAAAAAGCCCTGGTGCTTCCCAAGGAGGGACACATGTGCACCAGGGCCGGGGGCATCCGCTAATTTGGCTCCTGCTCGGGATCACCAAGGTCAGCAGCAGGAACCCAGAGGAAAATGTCAACAATCCCGGCCTGCTCCGGGGGGGAGAGGCCTTGCAAAGGCTTTTTTTCCCCTGCCATGTGTCTGGTTTTACACTGTTGGTTTTGGCTCTTCCAAGGAAGGAAATTAAATGAGCAGCTTCTTTTTTTATCCTTCTGGAATCCTCCAGAGGAAGAAAGGCTGAGCTGAGGCTGCAGGAGGACGCCGGGGCCTTTGCTCCGGCCACACGGCTTTTGTCAGGGCTGGTGTAGAATTCCCCATCCCTCCAGAATAATTCCCTGCAGCTGTCATCACCCACACACCAGGTTCCCAAAAAAGGCTCCAGCCACAAATCTCCCTGGGGAAAGAGCACGAGGCTGGGGATGCTGCAGGTTGGGAAGCAAAGGGCAGGAGGATGTCCCCAAATCCCACCCTCCAAGGTGCTCTTTGGGGCCTCACCTCCCCCCCAGAATCATCAAAGCTGGAAAAGACCTCCAAGATCACCAATCCAACCATTATCCCAGGACTTCAGCCTGCTCTGCTCACACAATTCCAGTTCCAAGCCCATGGTCCAAAGCCTAAGGAGGTTCTGCCCCAATTCTGCAGCTGCTCCCCCCAGCCATGCCCAGGGAATGCTCCAGGTATTCCTGCAGCACGGAATTCCTGCTGCTGGGATGGCTGCAGCAAATCTTCCCAGCTGCCTGGGCCCGCTCCAAGAAAAGGCTGAGTTCAAATTTCCATGCCAAGAAATTCAATTCTCACTCCGGGACCGCAATAAGAACTTTTAAAGGTCTGAGATACAGGGAGGAAATGGTGCAAAGACAGGGAAAAAGGGAACAGGATGGGTAAAAATTCCCAGGAAAGCAGGAGACGGGGTTGCTTTCCAAGCTGGAGTTAAGAGGTCTGAGCTACCAGAAGTCATCAGAAGCAGCAGGGAGCCAGACAAGGTGCAGAACAACCTTCCTTGGACAGAGAAATCCTTCCTTTTCCAAGAGCAATCCAACGGCAGCGGCGATGGTTTTCATTTAGAACCCATTTACCTTGGTGGGAGCCAAGGCAGATACAAACCCTGGGATTTGGGAACAGCTCCCAGCTCCCTAAAAACCCCCGGCAGCCTTCCCACTCTCTCATTTCACTCTGCTCCGCCGTGGCTTCTTCTGTTCTGGCCTCTCTCCTCGACCTTGCCCTTCCTAAATCCCAGCTCCTCATTCCCTCGTCTGCCACCTCTCCTTGTCTGGCAATTCCTGCTGGGATTTCTTCCTTCCAGAAGCCCAGAAGGACGGGGCTGCTTCACCTCTAAATGCAGAATTGTTACGTAAGTGCCCCTGGCAGGAGCTCTGTGCTCCGTGCACGGGGTCGCTCGCAGCAATTTGGGATTTTAATAGACATCAAAACAGGAAAACATTCCCAGTTATGCAATCGGAGCCATGATTGAAACCAGAAGCAGCCACCAGCTCCCAAAAAAAGAATTGGGAGCAGCCAAGCGGTGTCCACAGAGCTCAGCACTGCTGCTCCCTCCCTCTCCATCCCAGAATTCCCACCATTGGTCTGGAACCAAAGCCACTTCCCTGGGACAGGGCCTTTCCTGCTGCTCTTGGGCAGCAGCTGCCTCCTCATGGAAGCACCTTCCAAGGTGCTCTTCCAACAGGGACCTTCCCAAGTCACCTCTGCTCCTCCCAAACCCTCCTGGAATATTCCAACACTTTCCCAGGCTCTGGGAATAATTTCTGAGGTTTAAACCTTTCAAATTCTGGGCAGGAACGGCCCAGGAGCCGGTGGTGAGCTCATCCACGTCATTCTCCCACAAGGAAAAGTGAAAAGCTCTCATTTCCTGAACCCCAGGGGATTCTCTCTCCGTAATCCCCACTTTTCCAGGCTCTCACTCATGTCAGGACACTGCCCAGCCTCCTGGAACAAGGGGATGGAGCAGCTGGACCCTGCACCAACCAGGAATTCCAGGGATTAAAGGAATCTCTGTGTTTCAGAGGCGGCTGCAGGAGGTGAATGTTACCAAACACCAAAAATCAGGAAAATCAATGAAAATCGGTGAAGGAATGGGATAAAACTCCAGGATTGCCTTTGTGGCTTCTTCCCTCGAGGACTGAAACAGGAACAGAATGAGGGACAAAGGTCACTTTGGTGGGATGAGGAGGTTTGGAAAAGCCACAGGAAGGGGATGAGCTGAGGGAAGACAACAATGGCAGGAGACTTCAGTGTGCCACAGCTTGGGATTTAAACAGGGATCAGCACAAGATTCCCAAACTTCTGGGGTCAGCAGGGTTTGGAGGAGCCAGCTGCTCAGAGCCTGCAGGGTTTGCAGCAGAACAAGGAGAGGACACCATGGGAGGATCCCAAGTGTCACCTGAAGGTGACACCAAGCAGCTGCCAGGCCCATCACAATCCCTTGGGACAGAATCATGGAATGGTTTGGGTGGGAAGGGACCTTAAAGATCATCTCCCTCCACGCCCAGCCATGGGTGCTCCAAGCTGGCCTTGGACACCTCCAGGGATGCAGAGCAGCCACAGCTTCCCTGGAAAACCTGTCCCGTTATGGATATCCCAGTTGGGTATTTCCATCAAGGAAAACCAAGCTTAAGAACTCCGAGAGATCCCAGAAAATGTGTGGCTGACAGGGGAATCCCACAGAACAGCAGGGCTCAGAACCCCTCCAGTGCTCCCTGGAGTATCCCAAACCCAACTTTTAGGTGGATTTTCCACTCCCGTTGAAGCCACAGCCAGGAATGATCAGACCCAGCCCTTGCAGGCAGCACGTCCCTGGGTGCCCCTCACTCCCTAAATAAAAGCTGCACTCAATATTCTGTGCCAGCAGCAGCTCAGGCTATCCCCATATTCCCATTATCCAGCAACACCACACAGAATTCCAGGGAAAAGTGGTTTTCACCCAGCTGTGCACTGCAGAATTTAAAAGGAAACACAAGGAGATCTGTCCAGAGCTGGTTTTATCCCTGAACCTGCCCCAAACTCTTCAGGGACCCATCCTGCAGGTTGTCACCCCTCAGTGACCACACAGGGCCAGTTTGAGCGCCACCACAACACGGAGCCTGCCCCAAATTATCCCTGAAAACAACCCGCAGGAATTTCACAGGGACTCAACAACAAATGAGGAGAAAATCCAATTATCCTTTGGGATTGGAGGACGAAGGTTCGGGGGGTTTTTAATTAGCAGAACCAGGGTGCAAAAGCCACTCAGGTCACTGTGTTGTGTAAGCGATGCTCGGAGAGCTGATGTCCCCAAACCATCAAATGGGTTCCTTCTGCTCCAGCCCGGGCCTCGTAAACAAACTCATTATGCTGCGTCTTGAAAGGAGTAAACAAATAGTTGGCATCTGACAGCAGAGCTCTTGCACAACCTCACCCAAACTCCTGCCCGGCTCGACCGGCGCTCCGAGCGCCCGCGGTACCGGGGACACCTCAGGGACAGTGTGGGGACATTGTGGGGACATTGTGGGGACAGCCAGGCCTGGTGCTGGTGGATGTACCACCAGCAGGAGCTTCCAAACCCCTCCAGGCTGGCAATGCCACCAGGGCACAGCACAGGGTGGCACCTGGCCACTGCCACCCTCTGGCCCTGCTGGCACGGCCACTGCACCCAGGAGGAGCCCCTGGGGCTGCAGACTGCAGGGCCAGGGAGCCCAGAGGGGACAGGGGACACCATCCTGCTCCAGGTGACACCATCCTGCCCCAGGGGATGTCACCATACTCCAGGGGATGTCTCCATCCTCCAGGGACACCATTTCACTCCAGGAGACATGATTCTACTCCAGGGGACACCACTCTGCTCCAGGGGATGTCACCATAATCCAGGGGACACCAGAGCAGGGCAGGAGATGCCAGCACTGTCCCTCCATGCCCAGGAGCCCTCTGGGCCCAGGCCACAGGTGGGGGAACACCGCAGTGAGAGGCTCCTGATCAAAGATCCCAAAATTCAGGTGATCTGAGTGATCCCAGGGTGTTGCTGAGCAGCTCTGGACAGGCACATCCAGACCCCAAACCCAACCCCAGAGCATTCCCTCCACATCCAGACCCCAAACCCAAACCCAGAGCATTCCCTGCACATCCAGACCCTAAACCCCAGAGCATTCCCTGCACATCCAGGCCCCAAACCCAAACCCAGAGCATTCCCTGCACATCCAGACCCTAAACCCCAGAGCATTCCCTGCACATCCAGGCCCATAACCCAAACCCAGAGCATTCCCTGCACATCCAGACCCTAAATCCCAAACCCCAGAGCCTTCCCTGCACAGGGACATCCAGACCCCAAACCCAACCCCAGAGCATTCCCTGCACATCCAGACCACAAACCCAAACCCAGAGCATTCGCTGCACATCCAGGCCCCAAACCCAACCCCAGAGCATTCCCTGCACATCCAGACCCCAAACCCAACCCCAGAGCATTCCCTGCATATCCAGACCCCAAACCCAACCCCAGAGCATTCCCTGCACATCCAGGCCCCAAACCCCAGAGCATTCCCTGGACATCCAGGCCCCAAACCCCAGAGCATTCCCTGGACATCCAGACCCTAAATCCCAAACCCCAGAGCATTCCCTGCACAGGGACATCCAGACCCCAAACCCAAACTCAGAGCATTCCCTGCACATCCAGACCCCAAACCCAAATTCTCATTCTGCCATCCTCTGCTCGTGTGGGGTTTTTCCCATTTCAGGATCTTTCACACAAAACCTCAAGGCCTGAACAAACACAGCCTCAAGCAAAGCCAGAGCAGCTGCAGAGCCTGGTGGGACTGGAGATGGAAACCTCCTTCCTCAGAGGGTTTTGGTGTCCTGCAAACCCTGGGCAGCACCACAACCAGCTCTGAGCAGAGCAGAGGTGACACCACCCCAACCTCAGCCATGGTGATGTCCCAGTGCCACCATCCCACGTCAGCTCCTGGGCCAGCAGTGGCTGGTGAGCACCAGAGAACAAGGAGCAGATCACAAAACCATGGAATGTCCCAGGCTGGAATCACCCACAGGCATCACCCAGTCCAACTCCTGGTCCTGCACAGACACCCCAGTGCTGAGGGTGCAACAAAGCCAGTCCCAAGGGCAGCTATTCCATGGCATGACCATCCTGCCAAGTCCAAGCACTTGGAGAACCTCCTTGGCCCCACAAACTCCAGGCTCTGGTCAGGACTGGCTCAGGGTTACGGGATCCTGCTGCTCCCATGGGATCTCTGCCACGTTCCCATCCAGCAGGGATGGCAGGATCCCAAACAAAACCCAAACCACCTGGAAGGATGAGCACAGGTTTGTGCCAAACCAAGGAATTCTCCTCCGGGCTGGGCTCTGTCGGGGTGAACACCTGGATTGTCCTTCAATCACTGGACAAAACCAACTCTGCCTCCACAGATCCACTCACTGCCCAAAAACTGCTGCAGGACCCCCTGGAGCCCCTTCCTCACTCCATGGAAACACCTCCAAACACATCATCCCAGGTCATTCCCTGGGAATTCCTCCCAGCTATCCCAAGCGTTTCACCCACGAGCAGGAAGCGGGGTGGAAGTCACCGATCCCAGAGCAGGACTGGGCTCAGTGTGGCTGAGCAGGGACAGGGACACACCAGGCCCTGGGACCTGCTCTGGATGTGACAGCATTCCCAGCCTGCCCACAGAGCACAGCATTCCCTGCGCCTCGTCCCACGGAGCAGGCAGCCAGCAGAGCCCAGCAGCCAGGGGTGGAAGTCACCGATCCCAGAGCAGGACTGGGCTCAGTGTGGCTGAGCAGGGACAGGGACACACCAGGCCCTGGGACCTGCTCTGGATGTGACAGCATTCCCAGCCTGCCCACAGAGCACAGCATTCGCTGTGTCAGCACCAAATTTGCACTTTTATGGCAAAAGCCTCTGGCACGGAATGGAAAAAGGGAATCTACGAGGAGCTCACTTCCTCCTCTTGGGCCCAGATTTCATTGCCAGCTTCCCAGTGCTGGTGCTGCAGGTCAGGAACCTCCAAGGGGGACTGAGGAGGGGATGGGACAGAAACCTGCCCCAAAAAACCCCGCTGGCACCAAAACCCAAGAGAGGCAGCCAGAGGTGACAGAGCCTGCTCATTGCCACAGCTCTGTCTCATCTCCCAGCCCCTTCCCAAGCCACGGGCTCCTTTCCTGGGCGATTCCCTGCTCCAAGGCTCACCCGTGAGAAAGGGAGCGGGAGGGCTGCGCTCCCGCCCGCGTCCCCCGCCAGCCCCGCGAGGTTCTTTATCTCGTTACTCTAATGCAAACAGACTTCTGTGAGCTCTTTCACATCCAAAATTTCACCATTGCGGCGACCGCAGGCCTGGCAGCCTCTCCCCCGCCTGGAAAGGGAACAAACTTCCCAATCATTTCTAAATAACCATTTCAAGAGCACAGCTTTTCTTCTTTCATCCCACAAAAGGCAGAAATTTTGCTCGGGACCGCAAGCTGTCAACTTCCCAGCAAACCCCAAATCCCACTTAACTCTCTATTGTAAACAGTGTAGTATTGCGCTCCCACATCAATAAATAACATTCCTGAAGGAATTATTTCTGTGTTTGATTCACATTTGTTCTGCATATGCCACTGAGCCCAAGGTATTCACAACGTTCAACTCCTAAAAGCCTCGGCTTTCAAAAGGGCCGCGCGCGAGGCACTGGGGTGAGCCCTTCCCGGGGGACTGTGTGGGCCAGGATGAAATCCCAAATCAAGGATGTCATTTGTGGCCCCCCCCCCTCCCCCCAACGCCTTCATTTCAGGATTATAAAATGAAATGGCTCCAAAGTGCCTCTCAACGCGGTTGCTGAGCTTCAAGGCCCAGATGGGGCTGGCAGAGGGAGCCTGGGTGTCCCACTGGATGGTGGCCCTTCCTGGTCTGCTCCAGAGGGACCAGGACCCTTGGGAGAGGGATTTGGGATATCGTGGGTGAGGCTGGAATGGCCCAGAACAGAAACCCCTGCTCAGCTCATCCACCTGGGGCAGTGGGAGGTGTTCCTGCTCATGGATGGGTGGCACTGGATGGGAATTAAGGTCCCTTCCCACCTAACTATTCCGTAATTCCATGACCACAGATGGGCAAAGAGCAAAGCAGTTCCTGAGGGCTCTGAAAGACTCCAGAATAAAAAGCTACACCGGGAGAGAGGGATGGAGATGGAAAATGGGAGTAACTTGGCTTGCAGACACCCAGAAATCATCCCAAATCCCTTTCTATGGATTGGGAGGAGGCCCCTTTGCATTTCCACAGGTGTTCCCTCACCAAACCTCCAGGGAAGATGCTCCAGAGCCATCTCTGAATGAGCAGAAGCTTCAATCCCACAGAAGCTCCATCCCTGCCCCTTCCTCACTTGGAATTCCCAAATGTGAGCAGCCCAGGGATTACCCTGTGGAATGAGGAATCCCTTCAGTCCCTCTGCAGATCCACCATCCCCGGCGCCCGCCCGGCCCCGGGATGGGATTTGGGATTTGACCATTTCAACTCTCCACAGTGGGCGTCTGTCTCGCTGCACTAACAAAGAATTCCTCGGGAAGATTTCGGAAACAGAAGGATTATTTAGCCACCCACACAGAGGCAAAATTAACCAGTCATGGAAATTCAAGATAATAAATGCCATAATTTTGCCTTTAACTTCACAAATTTTTTTTTTCCCCCTAAAAGTGAATGTTTCTAATTTATGGAGAGAGAGAGAAAGAGTGGGGGGGGGAAAAAAGAATAAAAAAACCCTTTCATTACTTTGTTTTTCCATGGATCAGAACTCCCCAAATATAAGGAATTAACACGCTAATGTAAACACCCGTCTGCTCGTGGCGCTGGAACAGATTTACCCAGGCACTACAAAAGGCTGCCCCTCACTGATCACCAGCCCCAACTGGAGACTTTCTGTATAAAAACAACCCTATAAAGCTTTTTTTCATCTAAATGAGAAAGTGGCCGTGCTCCATTCTTCCCAAAAAAAAGCTGGAAAGGATGAGCTGCACCTCCGGAGATCACGGGGACGGGAAAGGCGAGGGAACCTGGAAGGGACGTGAAACCTCACACTTCAGACAGGCTCTAACACAGTTAATGGGGATGGGAAGGAAATAAACGAGGGATTTGGGACCACTGGAGCTGCTGAGGGAGTTTCTGAAGGATTGGAGGCTCCTGACTCCTGGATTTTGGTGTCCAGGCAGGACAAGCTCCAGCAGTGCAGGCCTGGAGATCTCCACCAGCTAAGAACAAACTTATTCCATTCATTTCCTTCAGCTACAGCTTTCCAATGGCTCCCCTGGGCTTCCCACAGAATCAGAAAGGTTGGAAAAGCCCTCTGAGATCACAGGGTCCAAGTTTTGCCCAAATACCCCATTCCCACTCAACCGTATCCCAAAGTGCCACATCCACTTGCCCCTGACCACTTCCAGGGATGGTCCCTCCACCCTTGCCCCGAGGAGCTGCCCCAGAGCTTGACCACTCTTCCAGCAGAGCAATTCCTGCTCAAACCCAACCCCTCCCCACTAATCCCTTGGAATTCAGCCTCCCAAGAACCCAAATGTGGCCAGATCCCGTGGGATGGCCACAGGAGGGACACCACAGCCCTGGAGTGCCACGTCCACGTCCTGCACCCCGCAGCAGAGGATTCCCCCAGGACACAGCCCTGCCTTTCCTGCTTCCCTTGCTCATTCCCTGGAAGTGCTGAGCCCCCAGCAGGATCTGCCCTCCCCTTCTCCCACCTGGCTGAGAATTTGTGATTGCAGCACCAACACCACCAGTTCCTTTCTTTTCCTTTTTCCCTTTCCTTCCCCTTCCACGGCTGCTCCCTCACTTGGCAATATCCAGAGTGACGGGAGCCAAGGGAAGAGCAAAGCCCCTGGATGAGACTGGAAAAACAACAGAAAAGGAGCTGGATTCCCACAGACATCAGGAGGGAAGGAGAAACCACCTCAAGAACCGCCACGGGATGGTGTAAAATAAAATAAATCCTGGCTCCAATACAAAGCCCACGTTTGCCTCCAACTCGAGGGCTCCCAATCCCAGCCCCCTTCACTCTGCCCGTAACTCAAAAGGAGGAATGATTTAAAAATTGGTTTTTACAAAAAAAAGAGTTGATTCAGTCCGAGGAGTCAGTGAAGGGAAGTTCAGGCCTGGATCTCCAGCAGTTCAGGACATAAGGGATTGATTGCTCCAGCTTGGATAATCTCCGTGGCTCCCAGGCCCCACTGAAGTGGTTTCCAAGAGCTAAAGCCTTGGATCAGCCTGTCAAACCCTGGGAAAACTCTGGGAAAGCCACAGTGAACATGCTGGAAGTGGGAGCCTGCCCTTGAAACCCCAGAGCCTGCACACACCAAATTAATAATGCACAGTGGCAACCCTGAGCTGCTTTTCCCAACTCCTTCCCAAAGGCCCCACACTCCAACTCCCCACAATTAAACCCCAAAAGAAAGGAAAATTCCGGGTGAAATCTGATTTTTCACACTCTAAGTGCACGTAGGATTGGAGATGTTTGGTTGTGATGACCAAAATCCCTCTTTTTTCAGTACAGGAATGAGGCCAAAGCACCTCCCATGGGAATGACCCTAAATCCCAGCCCTGATGCCAAGGCCTCGAGCTCGGCCGGGCTCCTCCAGCTCAGCTTTGGGAATTCCTCTCTTCCTGTGCACAAAGCTGACCTGGAATTCCTAAAGGAAGGATTTAGAATGCAAACAAGGAGTTACTGGGGTATGAGGACCAAAGAAAATCCCAAATTTCTTGACCAGGAGCACAGTGATCCAAGCTGGCCCCTCACGCCACAGCAGTTCCCTCGCGCTCCTGCTCCAGGAAAATCAGGAAAAAAAGGATTCCTGCAGTTCCCCAAGGGGTTTTCTGCAGGCTCAGTGATGCCAGGAGGGAAAAGGAGCTGTGGGACTCCCCACCTGTCCCATCCCTGCTCTGGATGATCCAAGGCTGAGCTGGAACACACAACTGACAAGTTTCCATCAAATCACCCCAAACCTGACAGTCCAAAGGGAATTATCCCAAATTCCTCCCCAAAGCTGCTGTTAAATTTCCTACACCTCAGTCCCAAATTTACCACTACACCAGATTTTTGATCTTTTACACCACAAAGTGGACACCAGTTAATTTTTATTTTTAAGTAGAATGGACATTTCTTGAAAGTTGACAAAAATCATGGAACGCTTTGAGTGGGAAGGGACCTTAAGGGTCATCCTGTTCATCCCCTTGCTATGGGCAGGGACACCTCCCACTGTCCCAGGTGGATCCAGCCCAGTGTCCAGCCTGGCCTTGGGCACTGCCAGGGATCCAGGGGCAGCCCCAGCAAATCTGGGAATTCCATCCCAGAGCCTCACCACCCTCCCAGCCAGGAATTCCTCCATAAAACCTCTTCTAATCCTATTTTCCCTCAGGGGCAGCCCCAGCAAATCTGGGAATTCCATCCCAGAGCCTCACCACCCTCCCAGCCAGGAATTCCTCCATAAAACCTCTTCTAATCCTATTTTCTCTCAGTTAAACCTTCCCTGTGTCCTGTCCCTCCATGACCTGGTATATGCACATATACATATATATATAAATAATTTTTAATATTCCCTGTGTCCTGTCCCTCCATGACCTGGTATATGCACATATACATATCTATATATAAATCATTTTTAATATAGATGTATAAAAAAATCTGTGCCATACTAAGGAACTCACTATGGAGAAGGAGGTGGGATGCACACAGGAATCCCTGGGTGCACCTATGGAATATCTGCCTGACAGCCTCTCCAGCAGCAACATCACCAGTTCCTTTCCCTTCCCTTCCCTTTTTCCTTTCCTCTCATGGCTGCTCCCTCACTCTGCAATACCCAGAGCGACAAGAGCCAAGGGAAGAGCAAAGCTCATGGATGAGACTGGAAAAACAATGGGAAAAGGAGCTGGATTCCTACAGACATCAGGAGGGAAGGAGAAACCACCTCAAGAGCGAATAAATAAAATAAAATAAATAAAATAAATAAATAAACATGCCCTCACCCCAGAGCAGTGAGGGATAATTCAGATTTACAAGCTGCCTGCGCTGGTTTGGAGCCACATCACAGCGATGGGAGCCTGACAGATAAGAACAGTCAACAAATCCCAACTTCAATCCTTATAAAGCCTCTGCCACAGGAATCAGCTGCACGTCAGGCCAGGCCAGCCCTGTGATCTGCTGGATGTCACCTCCTTGGCCATGGCAGGGGAGCCCAAAGGGTGGGAGAGGAGCTCTCGTCAAGAAGGGCATTTCTGTGTCTTTCCTCCTTTTATTTCTGTGTCTTTCCTCCTTTTCCTTCCATGCCATTCCTCCTTTCCCTTCTCTGTCTTTCCTCCTTTCCTTCTGTGCCTTCCCTCCTTTTCCTCCCGTGCCTTCCCTCCTTTTCCTTCTTGTGCCTTCCCTCCTTCTCCTTCTTGTGCCTTCCCTCCTTCTCCTTCTTGTGCCTTCCCTCCTTCTCCTTCTTGTGCCTCTCCTCCTTTTCCTTCCGTGCCTCTCCTCCTTTTTCCTTCCGTGCCTCTCCTCCTTTTCCTTCCGTGCCTCCCCTCCTTTTCCTTCCGTGCCTCCCCTCCTTCTCCTTCTTGTGCCTTCCCTCCTTCTCCTTCTTGTGCCTTCCCTCCTTCTCCTTCTTGTGCCTTCCCTCCTTCTCCTTCTTGTGCCTCTCCTCCTTCTCCTTCTGTGCCTTCCCTCCTTTTTCCTTCCGTGCCTCTCCTCCTTTTCCTTCTTGTGCCTTTCCTCCTCTTCCTTCTGCGTCTTCCCTCCTTTCCCTTCTGTGTCTGTGGAATCCAAAGCCACTGGAATCCAAGGCCAGGCTGGACGCTGGGGTTTGGAGCACCCTGGTCCATGGGAGGTGTTCCTGCACTGTTCCTGTCCCTTCCAACCCAAACCACTCCTCGGTTCTCCGATTACCTGAAGAAATTGTTGCCCTTTAAGGAACATGACCGAAGTTGCTCTTTTTTATTTTTAACCTTCTGCTCCTGATGGCTCAGGAAGGGCTGGAGGGAAACCAGAGCCACCAGCAGCAGGGCTGGATCCCCCTGGGAAGGAGAATCCCCTACAAAGCCCAGCCTGCTAAAGGCCTGCTCACCCTAAAATGGATTTTATTCACTTTCCACATGAGACACACTCAGCCTACAAAGAATCCTCCTTCAGCTTTCCTAAATCAAACCTGGGACAGCAAAAACAGAATCTGAGCCCAAGTTATGCCCTAAACCCAGAATGCGTCACCTGCCACTTCCTTCAGAATGCAAACCAGGAGTGATTGGGGTATGAGGACCAAAGAAAATCCCAAATTCCTTGACCAGGAGCACAGTGATCCAAAGCTGACCCCTCACAGCCACAGCAGTTCCCTCACGCTCCAGGAAATTCAGGCCAAAAGGGATTTCTGGAACCCCAGATGCTGAGAATTTCAGACTTTCTGTGCTGAAGGGCACAGACCCTCAAGAGAACGCTGCATTTGACCTGAGAGCATAAAGAAAGCTTCCAAAATTAATTGACAGCACTAGGATTGTGAGTGTGTAGTTTGAGTAGAAGTAATATCACCTAGTAAAAAACTTAAAGTTTTAAAATATGGTAAAATATGTTAGACAAAATGAAAGTTTTAGAGCAGAAGCTAGCCTTTCTTCTTCACCTTCTTCACCATAAGTTGAAGTGATATTTTCTAATTAGATCAGAAAGTCCACATTATGAGGCAGAAATAATTAGTTATTAAGTTAAAAATAAAAATAATGCAAGTATCATTTCTTAATTAGACCGTTCTTCCTTAAAAGACCTTATCAAAATAAATACAGAGCCATTTTATAACTTATAAGATTATAAGTTGTGAGTTTTACAGTATTTTACTAATATAAATAAAAATAATAAACATGCAAAATCCAAACACAAAATACCATCTCAAATTCTTTCAGTCCCAACCTTAACAGAAAAAAAAAAATCACCAAGGGGTATTCCTGCAGTTCCAAGGGGTTTTCTGCAGGTTCAGTTTGATGCCAGGAGGAAAGGAGCTGTGGGACTCCTCACCTGTCCCATCCCTGCTCTGGGGTTTTCTGCAGGCTCAGTGATGCCAGGATGGAAAAGGAGCTGTGGGACTCCTCACCTGTCCCATCCCTGCTCTGGATGTTCCAAGGCTGAGCTGGGACACACAACTGACAAATGTCCACCAAATCACCCCACAAAGAACCATCAGGTGAGACAGGACAGAAAACTCCATTTTCCACATCAAAAAATCAGACACTGAACAATTTTAGAGCCAAAGCGAGCAGCTGCTTCCACTTTGTCCCAAATCCCTGTCCTCGAATGTCCATGTCCATCCCGTGTCCCTGCAGGAGCAGCCTCTGCTCACCCCACAGCCCCAAAAACAGAATGAAGATGGAAGAAACCTCTCAGGAGGGTGAAATCTGCAGTGTCTCCTACAAAAAACTGATCGATGCCTGAATATTCCACGGGGTTGGAAAATCCCACCTGCCGGGAGGATCCAGCACTGGTGTCCCTGAGCACAGGGAACCCTGGGGTGGCCCTCAGGGCCAGGAGTCACTGGGGAGCCTCTCCAGGGGGAATGGGGCAGGAGAAAGGACAAAGGGACACCAGCTGTGCTCCCAGAATCCATTCCAGGTGGCTGCAGGAGGATAATGAAATAAATAACGGAGGGGTGGTCTTGGAAGAGGTGGAAAAGGCACTGGGGAGCTCTGGGGAGATGGCTGAGCCCTCCTTCAACCCCCATTGCCTTGGGAATTCAGCAGAATCGTCCAGGAATGGCAGTTCCATCCCAAATTTCAGCCACGGGTGTCCAGGGATGAGGTGACTGACGTGTTCCTGCTCCATCCCACCACATGTTCCCTGCTTGCCTCAACCCCCATTCCCTTGGGAATTCAACAGAAGTGCCCAGGAATGGGAATTCCATCCCAAAGTTCAGCCATGGACATAACCTGGAGGTGTCCAGGGAAGAGGTGACCAAGGTGTCCCTGCTCCATCCCCATCCCACCACATGTTCCCTGCTTGCCTCACCCATTCCCTTGGGAATTCAACAGAAGCATCCAGGAATGGGAATTCCATCCCAAACTTCAGCCACAGGTGTCCAGGAATGAGGTGCCTGAGGTGTCCCTGCTCCATTTCCATCCCCATCCCACCACATGTCCCCTGCTTGCCTCAACCATTCCCTTGGGAAGTCAACAGAAGTGTCCCAAACTTCAGCCACAGGTGTCCAGGAATGAGGTGACTGAGGTGTCCCTGCTCCATTTCCATCCCCATCCCACCACATGTCCCCTGCTTGCCTCAACCATTCCCTTGGGAAGTCAACAGAAGTGCCCAGGAATGGGAGTTCCACCCCAAACTTCAGCCACAGGTGTCCAGGGATGAGGTGTCCCTGCTCTTCTTGGGAATTCAACAGAAGTGCCCAGGAATGGGAGTTCCACCCCAAACTTCAGCCATGGACCAACCTGGAGGTGTCCAGGGAAGAGGTGACCGAGGTGTCCCTGCTCCATTTCCATCCCCATCCCACTACACGCTCCCTGCTTGCCTCACCCATTCCCTTGGGAAGTCAACAGAAGCGTCCAGGAATGGGAGTTCCTCCCCAAACTTCAGCCACGGACCAACCTGGAGGTGTCCAGGGAAGAGGTGACCGAGGTGTCCCTGCTCCATCTCCATCCCACCACGTGTTCCCTGCTTGCCTGCAGGGCTGGTGGGACAGGCTGGAGCTCCATGGGGGTTTGTAAGCCAAAATGGGACCAGGGGACAATTCCGAGTTTTCCCTGCTCCTGGAGCCTGTCCAGCCTGGAAAACCTTGGCCTTTCTCACCCTCCGTCCCCTCCGGAGCGAAACTCATCCAACAGCACCTTCTGGAAGCTCTCCAGCTCCCACCAGAGCCTCTCCTGAGCCTTCCAGACACATCAACCTCACCTTGAGAGGAAGAACCCCAGCCCTGGCTGCCAACTTTTCCATCAGAATCCCAAAAAGCAGCAAAAAGCATCTCCAAAGGCCACAGCGCTCTGTACCCGAGCCCAAGAAATGTGGAAGGCATTAAAGCCTCACTTTCCCTGAGCAGAGAGGGAACATGGACCTATAAACAACGCCCTGGAGGCGTTTCAGCAGCTCCATCCACACGGGGGCCTTTTTTTACCAAGATTTTTTAAGTCAATCAGAAATCGGCGGGGCCAGGAAGCCGTAAATTCAGCTTAAAAGGGAGAAAAGCAAATAAATGCTTGCAGGGAGTGTGGGGGGGAAATGGGAATCACTGCAGGCTTCCAAAGCCTTGTTTGTTTGTGATAAAGCTCAGCTGTACACAAGCTGTCCCCATGGTGACATTTCCCTGCAGTGGCACCACGGGGAGCGGCGAGCAAGGGGGTCTGTCAACATTTTATCAGCAGCAACTGTTCCCAGGGCTTTACGAGGCACAAAAGCTCCTTTCCCTCAGCCTCCTGGCTGCTCGGGATGGGAAGGCTCTGAGTCAGAGCAAATCATTGGGATTTAAAAACCACATCACTCAGAGAGGGGTTTGGTGCTGGGGAGGGAAAGGGGAGAGGACATGCACCCAAAATCTGGAGTTCTGAGGGGAAAATGTCTCCCAAAAAGCTCTTGGGGGTATATGGAACAAAATGAGGAGTGCCAGCAGGGATATTAAGGCTCCATAAGCCAAGAACTGATAAAATGAGGGAAATAATTCAATTAGCCAACAGCAAACTCATCCTATATAAAACTCATTTCTATATAAAATAAAAGCACGGCGTAAAACTAAACCTTAAAGGCTCCAAGGTGGGCAGAGCTTTGCAGAGAAAATCCCTGGAGAGCAACAGGAGAGGAGGAAGTTGGGATTCAGGGAATAAAGACAGATAATGCCTGCAGTGGTGCCCAGTCCTTGGCCACAATCCCACAGGAACTGCAGGATGAGCCCCAGCGCCTGGGGACACCTGGGAGCACTCCCAGATCCCAGAGATTTCCATAACCCAGGGAAGAGCCACGTGCACCCTCCATAAACCCCATCATCCCTCCCTGGGGGATGGAAATTTATTGTCCCTGCTGGTGGAGGAGCTAATCCAATCTCCCTGGATGGGATAAACCCACATTCCAGGACCGTGATCTCACGGAGGGACCTCCCCGAGTGAGGCCCTGCACAAAGCTCGGGGCACGGACAGGAGACTTCAGCACCTACACAGGGAGATCCCAAAGCTTCCTGCCACCACTCCTCCATTCTCCTGCCAGGCTGGGATTCCCAGATTGGCTGTGGCTGCCCGTGCATCCCTGGCAGTGCCCAAGGCCAGGTTGGACACTGGGGTTTGGATCCACCTGGGACAGTGGGAGGTGTCCCTGCCCATGGATGGGGGGAGAATGGGTGGGATTTAAGGTCCCTTCCACAGTTCTGTGAAATCACCACATCCCAAGGACCCCGTGGAACAGTGCTGGGATCCCATGGCACAAGGATGGCACTGCCCAGGAAGGGCAGGGGGACACCTGTGAGGAGAGGCTGTGAGGGGCTGGAGCAGCCCAGAGGGAAAGGCTCCCGAAAGAACCTTCAGCCCCCACAGGAGGTCACCAGGAAAAAAACCTGGATACCAGGAACAGAACATGACTGGTTCTTACTGAAAACCCTCTAGGTTCTGTAGCCTCATCTGTGGAGGTTTCTGAGGGAAAACACCAAGAAAAGCCTGACCTAAAAGTGTGAGCAGGAGGTTAAACAAGACCTCCCCTGGCTGTGCCCTACAAACCAAACCTCATGTTCTCTGAGGGTCCTCCCAGCTGAAGCTGCAGTGCAACAAATGGGGCTGAGCAGCACCATGGAGGGTGGGCTCTGCACAATCCTGGAATGGGTTGGGGGGAAGGGACCCTAAATCCCACCCAGTGCTACCCATCCACAGCAGGGACACCTCCCACTGTCCCAGGGGGATCCAACCTGGCCTTGGGCACTGCCAGGGATCCAGGGGCAGCCACAGCCAATCTGGGAATTCCAGCCCAGCCCCTGCCCACCCTCCCAGCCAGCAATTCCTTGCCAAGATCCCAGCCCAATCTCCCCTTGGCCAGTGGCAGCCATTCCCTGTGTCCTGTCCCTCTGTCCCTTGTCCCCAGTCCCTCTGCAGCTCTCCTGGAGCCCCTGCAGGGCCTCTGAGGATTCCCTGGAATTTTCCCTTCTCCAGGGGAACATTCCCAGCTCTGCCAGTCCAGAGCAGAGGGGCTCCAGCCCTGGAAGCATTTCCATGACCATGGATGCTCTCCAGCCAGTTCACTTTGCATTTTTCATTCCAGGCTACGAGATGCCTCCCAACAGACCAGAGAGAGGATTAAGGCTGCTCCAACCTTCCAGGTTCGTGTCCATTTCCTGAAGGCCAAGGAACAGCTCCTTCCTTTCCCTGTGCAATTTTTCCAGTCAGTTCTGCACCGGGAGCAGCCCTCGTGTGCATCCCTGGCCCCACACGAGCTCCCTTCCCAAGGGAGAGCTGCAGTAGCTGCAAACACAAACGCACCAAGAGCCCCACTCGTCAATCACCCCTGCAAGGGACACGTGAACAACTCCCATGCACGGGGCCAGTGCCCCTCTGTAAAACAGCCAGGCGGGCACAGGTGGCTGATAAAAGTGCACTTTAACAGCCACACTTGCAAAGGAAATTTATAAGAGTGAGCAAAGCTCGCAGCCTTTTAATTGCATGTCAAACGCTGGGCTCCGAGAACTAAACCAGATTCCTGCAGGCCGTGCCAAGTGCTTCCAGATATTCCGTGTCTGGAGCAGAGCCCGCTGCTAGCAAGGGGTTAAAACAGCCTCTGAGGCCAGGGAAGCTTGAAGGCAATGCCACCAACCCTGAAGGAAAGCAGAGAAGGTTTCTGCCAGCTTTGTTCCAAATAAAAGGTTATTAAAAACAGCCCCGGCCGCTGTTAACAGGAACGGCCCGACAAGGAGACTTTTACAAAGCAGCTGAACTTGTAAATAAATGGAATTAATACCCAGCAAATTCCTTTGATCCACAGGACACGAATTCCCTTTCCCTGCAGAGCTGCCCATTAATAGCTCCACTTTCCACTTGTGTCACCCGCCAGCAAGCCCAAAGGAAAACAAGTCACAAAGAGATCTCATGGCTCTCCCGTGCCAAGGGATTTCTGGTCACAAAGAGATCTCTGGGCTCTCCTGTGCCAAGGGATTTCTGGTCACAAAGAGATCTCTGGGCTCTCCTGTGCCAAGGGATTTCTGGTCACAAAGATCTCTGGGCTCTTCTGGGCCAAGGGATTTCTGGTCACAAAGAGATCTCTGGGCTCTCCTGTGCCAGTGCATTTCTGGTCACACAGAGATCTCTGGGCTCTCCTCTGGCATGGGATTTCTGGTCACAAAAACGAGTCAATAAGAGATGTCCACGTCCTCCTGTGCCAAGGGATTTCCGGTCACAAAGATCTCCAGCTTCTCCTGTGCCACTGGATTTCTGGTCACAAAGAGATCTCCAGGTTTTCCCCTCCCAAGGAATTTCTGGTCACAAAGAGATCTCCAGGTTCTCCTGTACCAGTATATTTCTGGTCAGGGAAATCTCCAGTTTTTCCAGTGCCAGTGGATTTCTGGTCACAAAGAGACCTCCAGTTTTTCCTCTGCCATTGCATTTCTGGGAATTCCTGGGAGAGGCTGATGGGGAGCAGCAGCAGGAGGAAGAGGACACTGAGGAAATTCCTCACTCAGAGGCAGGTGAGGCCCTGGAATGGATTCCCAGAGCAGCTGTGGCTGCTCCATCCCTGGAGGTGTCCAAAGCCAGGCTGGAGCACCCCGGGATAGTGGGAGGTGACCCTGCCCATGGAATGGGATGGCCTTGAAGGCCCTTCCAACCCAAAGCATGCCAGGATTCTGGGATTCCTCTCAGCAAGGTGCTCACAGGTGTTAAAATGTGAAATATTCAGCATTCGCCAAAGTCCCAGCATTTCAGACACAGAGCAAAGGCAGGGTCCTCACAGCTCCCTGGAGCACCTGGAGATTGGGATCTGCCCTTGGATCACGAGGCTCTGCAGGGCCAGGGGTTCTCCTGCAGGAACTCTGCCCCAGGGATCCCAACCAGGCACCTCCAGGAGCAGCCCTGGGGCTGTGGGGACCTCTGCAAACCCCAACACACACAAACCCCCCCAGCCCACCCACAACATTCCTGGGGCACCTCTGGAATCATGGAGAGCCCAGGCAGAGCCCTCGTCCCAGCTGATCCCAGTCGAGGCTGGGCCTAAATTCCAGAATGATCTTGTTGTTTTTCTCCTTCTCTGCTCTGAGGTGGAAGGGGAGGACACAGCACCAATAAATTCAGCCAGCCCTGGGTGCACAGAGAGGCAGCCTGGCCACCTTCTCCTGGGAGCCAGGCACAAATCCCTGGAGAGGAGCCCATCCATGCCTGGGCAGGTTTCTCCACTCAGAACCCAAGGAACCCAGCCACAGAGGTGGAAAATCCATCCAGCTTTTCTCCATGCTGCCACACTCCCTCATCATCAACTCTGAGTGAGGGTGAAGGGGCAGAGATGGATTTTCCAAGTTTTAATGAAATCTGGATGGAAAGGAACAACAGAGGCAGCAAAGAGGCAAAGCAGAACAAAAGGAGTGGAAAAAACTAATCTGGATTAAGTGGGAAATCGGGGGAAAAGTACTGGAAAGAGGAAGAATCCAGGAGATGTGAACCTTCATGGACACATCTGCAAATGGAAAAGGGGGTGTTGGCCCAGAGGGCAAATTAACAGGAGGGACAAGTTATCAGAGCAATAATTATCATGGAATGGCTTGGGTGGGAAAGGATCTTCAAGATGATCCAGTGTCACCCCTGCCATGGCAGGGACACCTCCCACTGTCCCAGGCTGCTCCAAGCCCCAATGTCCAACCTGGCCTTGGGCACTGCCAGGGATCCAGGGGCAGCCACAGCTGCTCTGGGAATTCCAGCCCAGCCCCTGCCCACCCTCCCCAGAAGGAATTCCTTCCCAATACCCCATGGAAGGTTCCAGTTCCCAGAGCAGCTCAGGACTAAGAACTGCTCCTCTCCAGAACTGTCCTTCCTTTGCTTAATCCAGGACTTTCCACAGCCCTTGGAGATGTTCTCCTGAAGGAGAAGGCCACAGCTGAGACATCCAGAGCTCTGTCCCCAGCAGGATCCTGAGGACAAGGCGCTGGGAATGTGACAATCCCAGGAAACCCCAAACACTCAGCGCTGCTCCACTGGGAAGCATTCCCATCCCTGCCTGGGAACTCTGCTCCCCAGTGCCAAGCAGGAACGGCTTCCCAAGGGCTTCCCAACTCCTCTGGGAAGCTGAAAACATGGAAAAACCCAGCCCTAGAGCAGAAGATGCTCCAAGAGGAAAGCTCTGCTTGTTTTTACGGGGCACACCAAGGGAAATCTGGCACAGGGGGGATGAGGATCTGTGGGAAACAGAAGAAATGGAATTTTACCTGCCCAGGGAAGCTGGGTGGTTGCCCAGCACACCTGGGCACTCCATGGCCATTGCTGTCAGTGCTGCTCACCTGTCCTGCACAGCTGCACCCATTGGGGATGGGGCTCGTCTCACTCCCAGCCACCACAAACTGTGTGCCTACAAACCAGCACTCCCTGAAAATGGAGCCTCCATCCCCTGAGAACTGAGCCACAATTCCCTGACAACCAGACCACCATCCCCTGAGAACTGAGCCACTGTCACAGCACATGTCCCAGTTAGATGGCCACAATAGTGTCACCACACAATTCCAGAAGGCTTCAACCCACACACAGTAACACCTCACCTCATCAGAGGGCTCCAGGTGTCTGCCCACAGAGAGCAACATCACTCCACTTCAGAAGGCTGCCAGCATCTGCCCTTCTTGTCTCCAGCCCAGCCTTTTATCCCCTCATGGTCACACATCACACCTGTGTGCCCTCTGTGGTTGCCCAGCACACCTGGGCACTCCATGGCCATTGCTGTCAGTGCTGCTCACCTGCTTCTCTCAGCTGCAGCCAGTTAGGGATGATGTTCATCCCAGTCACCACTAACTGTGTGCCTACAGACCACCATTCCCTAAAAGCTGGGCCACAATTCCCTGAAAACAGAGCCACTGTCACAGTTAGATGGCCACAACACACAGAGTGTCACCACACGATTTCAGAAGGCTTTAAGCATTTCCCCACACACAGTAGCACCTCACCAGATCAGAATGGTTCAGGCATCTGCCCACACACAGCAACACAATTGCAATTCAGAAGGCTTCAAGTATCTGCCCTTCTTGTCTCCAGCCCAGCCTTTTATCCCCTCATGGTCACACATCACACCTGTGTGCCCTGTGTGGTTGCCCAGCACACCTGGGCACGCCATGGCCATTGCTGTCAGTGCTGCTCACCTGCTTCCCACAGCTTTAGACAATTTGGGATGGGGCTGGGCCACAGCCCCACTGCAGGCCCTGCCAGGGGCTCTGAGCTCTGCCTGGAGCCTTCCCTTCTCCAGGGAACATTCCCAGCTCTCCAGCCTGGCTCCAGAATCCTGAAATGGTTTGATTTGTAAGGGGCCTTAAATCCCATCCCATTCCCACCCCATCCATGTTCAGGGACACCTCCCACTGTCCCAGGTGGATCCAAGCCCCAGTGCCCAACCTGGCCTGGGCACTGCCAGGGATCCAGGGGCAGCCACAGCAAATCTGGGAATTCCAGCCCAGCCCCTGCCCACCCTCCCCAGAAGGAATTCCTTCCCAATACCCCATGGAAGGTTCCAGTTCCCAGAGCAGCTCAGGACTAAGAACTGCTCCTCTCCAGAACTGTCCTTCCTTTGCTTAATCCAGGACTTTCCACAGCCCTTGGAGATGTTCTCCTGAAGGAGAAGGCCACAGCTGAGACATCCAGAGCTCTGTCCCCAGCAGGATCCTGAGGACAAGGCGCTGGGAATGTGACAATCCCAGGAAACCCCAAACACTCAGCGCTGCTCCACTGGGAAGCATTCCCATCCCTGCCTGGGAACTCTGCTCCCCAGTGCCAAGCAGGAACGGCTTCCCAAGGGCTTCCCAACTCCTCTGGGAAGCTGAAAACATGGAAAAACCCAGCCCTAGAGCAGAAGATGCTCCAAGAGGAAAGCTCTGCTTGTTTTTACGGGGCACACCAAGGGAAATCTGGCACAGGGGGGATGAGGATCTGTGGGAAACAGAAGAAATGGAATTTTACCTGCCCAGGGAAGCTGGGTGGTTGCCCAGCACACCTGGGCACTCCATGGCCGTTGCTGTCAGTGCTGCTCACCTGTCCTGCACAGCTGCACCCATTGGGGATGGGGCTCGTCTCACTCCCAGCCACCACAAACTGTGTGCCTACAAACCAGCACTCCCTGAAAATGGAGCCTCCATCCCCTGAGAACTGAGCCACCATTCCCTAAAAGCTGGGCCACAATTCCCTGACAACCAGACCACCATCCCCTGAGAACTGAGCCACTGTCACAGCACATGTCCCAGTTAGATGGCCACAATAGTGTCACCACACAATTCCAGAAGGCTTCAACCCACACACAGTAACACCTCACCTCATCAGAGGGCTCCAGGTGTCTCCCCACAGAGAGCAACATCACTCCACTTCAGAAGGCTGCCAGCATCTGCCCTTCTTGTCTCCAGCCCAGCCTTTTATCCCCTCATGGTCACACATCACACCTGTGTGCCCTGTGTGGTTGCCCAGCACACCTGGGCACTCCATGGCCATTGCTGTCAGTGCTGCTCACCTGCTTCTCTCAGCTGCAGCCAGTTAGGGATGATGTTCATCCCAGTCACCACTAACTGTGTGCCTACAGACCACCATTCCCTAAAAGCTGGGCCACAATTCCCTGAAAACAGAGCCACTGTCACAGTTAGATGGCCACAACACACAGAGTGTCACCACACGATTTCAGAAGGCTTTAAGCATTTCCCCACACACAGTAACACCTCACCAGATCAGAATGGTTCAGGCATCTGCCCACACACAGCAACACAACTGCAATTCAGAAGGCTTCAAGTATCTGCCCTTCTTGTCTCCAGCCCAGCCTTTTATCCCCTCATGGTCACACATCACACCTGTGTGCCCTCTGTGGTTGCCCAGCACACCTGGGCACTCCATGGCCATTGCTGTCAGTGCTGCTCACCTGCTTCTCTCAGCTGCAGCCAGTTAGGGATGATGTTCATCCCAGTCACCACTAACTGTGTGCCTACAGACCGCCATTCCCTAAAAGCTGGGCCACAATTCCCTGACAACCAGACCACCATCCCCTGAGAACTGAGCCACTGTCACAGCACATGTCCCAGTTAGATGGCCACAATAGTGTCACCACACAATTCCAGAAGGCTTCAACCCACACACAGTAACACCTCACCTCATCAGAGGGCTCCAGGTGTCTGCCCACAGAGAGCAACATCACTCCACTTCAGAAGGCTGCCAGCATCTGCCCTTCTTGTCTCCAGCCCAGCCTTTTATCCCCTCATGGTCACACATCACACCTGTGTGCGCTGTGTGGTTGCCCAGCACACCTGGGCACTCCATGGCCATTGCTGTCAGTGCTGCTCACCTGCTTCCCACAGCTTTAGACAATTTGGGATGGGGCTGGGCCACAGCCCCACTGCCAATCACCACAAAGTGTGTGCCTGCAGACCACCATTCCATGAAAACCAAACCACCATTCCCTGACAACAGAGACACCATTCCCTAAAAGCTGAGCCACCATTCCCTGAAAATAGAGCCACCATTCCACGAAAACCAAACCACGACACCCTAACAATTGAGTCACCATTCCCTGAAAACAGAACCACCCGTTCCCTGAAAACCAGACCACCATTCCCTGACAATGGAGCTACCATTCCCTAAAAGCTGAGCAACCATTCCCTGAAAATAGAGCCACCATTCCCTGAAAACTGAACCACCATTCCCTGAAAACTGAGCCACCATTACCTGAAAACCAAACCACTGTTCCCTGAAAACTGAATCACCGCTCCCTGAAAAGCAAAGCACCATTCCCTGAAAACTGAATGACCATTCCCCAAAAACAGAACCACAATTCCCTGACAACGGAGTCACCATTCCCTGAAACAGAACCACCATTCCCCAAAAACCAAACCCCTGCACCTCACCTGGAACAAGCCCAGCCTCAGCACGGACCATTCCCATGCTGTTCCAGCCCCAGGGTGAATTCCCTGGGGATCGGAGCCGTTCCCTCCCTGGGGTCACTCCCAGCCCAGGGAAGGAAGGGCTGGACAAAGCTCCCTGGGAATTCCAGGGCAGTGACATTCCCACAAGGGGATTCTGGTCCAGCTGGCACCCTGTGCACCAGGTTTCGGGTCCATCACTTGCAGGAAGGTTCAGGTTCTGCTCACCTGGACCAAAAGCCAAACTCTGAGCTCAGGGGCAGTTTGGGTGCCCAGCTGTGACCTTGGCACATCCACCAAAAGTTTGGCAGCTCCAGGTGAGGACCTGGAGACTCTGGCCCAGTCCTTGGCATGGGAATGGGATGGGATTTAAGGTTCCTTCCCACCCAAACCATTCCCTGTCTCCACATCTGTGGGACACCAGGAATGCTCCCCAAACCTCCTCAGATTCCTGCAGATCTCCAGGGTCCCAGGGCAGGAGCAGTGCCCAGCTGGAGAGCACGGAGACATCAAACCCCTCCCCGTCACCAAAACCACCCGTGGAATTTTTAACAGGAGAAATCTGGGAAAACCCAGTCCATTTAAAAGGTTTATGAGCAGCCACATTTTTATTCTTTTTATTGAATTTATCACCCTGGGCAGCAGCATCCTGGTGGGAGCCATTCCCAGAGATTTTTGAGGTGATTCCATCACCTCTCCTGGCAGGGCCGTGCTGCCCAGAGCCCGGAGCTCCTCCACACCAAACCAGGCACAAATTGAGTTTATTGTGGGGTCAGTCTGAGCTGCCTCAGCCCCAGAGCCACGGGATCCTCCTGCTCCTGGGAGCAACTTCCCAGCCTCCAAATCAACACCAGGAGAAGCAATAGCAGGAAAAATCACAGTGCCCAACCCAAAAATCATGAAAGGAGGTTCAGGGCTCCTCTTTCCCAGCTGAAATCCCACAAACACAACGGCAACTCCTGATGGCTCTAAGGAAGGAGCAAGGAGTGCTCCTGCCTCCACTGGGCACTTTGCCTATTATTCACAATTAATTATTAGTCACTAATTCTGTCACAGGGGTTGGAAGATGTCCAAGGCCAGGCTATATTTGCTTTGGAGAGCCCTGGGATGTGGAAGTTGTCCCTGCTCACAGAAAAAAGGAACTGGATGATCTTTAAGGCTCCTCCCAACCCAAACCATTCCACGACTGGAAGATAAAGGATTTATTTCCAACATCTCTGGATTTCAAGACTTTTAAAAGGTCTAAAAGGCAGGCACACAAAAAGTTGGGCCAGCACATGCTTGCCCTGTAGTTCAACTTTGGATTTCCTGGTGCAGCCATGCCCAGGGAACGTGGATCCACTGCTGGGATCCCCCAGGCCCCACAGCCCTTCCTCACCCAGATGCTGAAATAAAAAAGGCCATGATTTAGCAGTTTCATTTCTGAGGTCATAAAAGGAATTGAGAGGGATGCCCATTTATTAATAAACTTCCTAGGAGTATAAATTTTCAAGGCAGACTTAAAGGCACAGAATTCCTGTTAAATAAACAGTGAAACCTTCCCAGAACGCCAGGAAACGGGGAATAAAAAGCCCTTTTATGACAATAAGCACATTTGCACGGCAGTTCTGTGATGTGGGAGGGAGCAGAGGGAAAGCACGAGGAAGGGCAGAACCTGCTGAGATCTGCACAAAGCCCTCAGCACCTCTCCAGATGTGTTCTGCACTTCCAGACGTTCCTGGTTGCATTTCCCATCCACGGATCACATTCAGCCTCAAGCTCCTGGCCTGACACCTCACTCCAGGAGCCACTCAAAAACCCTCCCCAGTTCTCAGATCAGTCCCATCTCCTCCTGCTCCTTCTCCCTGTAGCTCCCATCCATCCCATCCCATCCCGTCCCGTCCCATCGCATCCCTGGCACCACCGGGGCTCCCAGGGCGTGGGTGGCACACGGTGGCAGAGCCCACAAAATGCCACCCCTGCCTCTGGGATTGCTCACACCTCATCTCCAGAGCCCAGAGAGCGAAGAAAACCCACAAGTCCCAAACTTCAAAGGTTGGGCTTGATGATCTTGGAGGCCTTTCCGGGCTGGGTGGATGCGGGGACGGGAGCGGAGGCTCCGGCTCAGGGCAGACACTCGGGGAGGGTTTGTCTCAAAAAGCTTCCAGAGCAAACACCAGTGGCAAGGGATGGCTCCCCTGCCCGGAGAGGGCCATCCCATCCCATCCCATCCCATCCCTGGCACCACCGGCGCTCCCAGGGCGTGGGTGGCACACGGTGGCAGAGCCCACAAAATGCCACCCCTGCCTCTGGGATTGCTCACACCTCATCTCCAGAGCCCAGAGAGCGAAGAAAACCCACAAGTCCCAAACTTCAAAGGTTGGGCTTGATGATCTTGGAGGCCTTTCCGGGCTGGGTGGATGCGGGGACGGGAGCGGAGGCTCCGGCTCAGGGCAGACACTCGGGGAGGGTTTGTCTCAAAAAGCTTCCAGAGCAAACACCAGTGGCAAGGGATGGCTCCCCTGCCCGGAGAGGGCTGCTCAACACTCTTAAAATAACACATTTTGGGGCCAAGGCTTAATGAAAAAATAGCAGGGGCTTCCAGAGCCGGCTGAGGTTTTCATCCAGCGCAAAACAAAAAAAAAAATCTCTTCCTCTTTTTCCTCGAGGAGGTTAACCAGAGGATGCTGGGGGCAGAATTCCCACTGCTCACCCAGCTCCTCCCTGCCAGGAGGAGGGGGATGGCTGTGAACACCCCCTGAATTCTGACAGTGTTTAAACCCAGAGCTCTGGCAGCGACTGCTCTCCATCCATCCAGTGGGACACAGCATCCCCTGCGTTGTGGGAGCCTCTTCCCAAAATCCTGCAAGCCCAGCCCGTGGCTGCCCGTGTCCCTTCCCATCTCTCCAGCCCCAAGGATGCATTTCCTCCCCTAAGACTTTAATATCCCAAGCAGACGAGCAGCAGGAGCAAAGATTAAGAAGGTCTCGTTCCTAAATTCGACTGGAAAATCAAATTCCTGCTTCCCAAACGTGCCCAGGAGCAGAAACCCCCCTCCAATTATCCCCACCCAGCTGTGGAAATCCTCCCAGCCACCACAGCGACCTCTCCAAGGCTCTCCTGCAGCATCCAAGGCTACAAAACTCCCATTTTTTAATAACCAGCATTTTTTATTGTGACTCGTTAAGGCAAAGCCCCGGAAGTTCAGCTCTGGGGGTGCCTCTGGAAGTGCTGGGGCAGGATAAACCCCGGCCCACCCCGAGCAGGAGCTTCCAGAGGCCCTGGCTGAGCCCAGCCTTGGCACGGGCACAGCACAGAGCCCAGCCGGGGCTCCGCGACCTCTGGAAAACACGGAATGCTGCTGGAGTGGTGGCACCCAGCACGGGGACACTCCCTGCCCAGGAAAGGCCCCAGAGGGATTCCAGCTGTGCTGCCCAGAGCCCAGAAATGATTGTCAGGATAACTGGGGTTATCAGGATAATTGGGATTATCAGGATAACTGGGTTTATCAGGATGATTTGGATTATCAGGATAATTGGGGTTATCAAGATAATTGGGGTTATAAGGATAACTGGGATTATCATGATAATTGGGATTATCAAGATAATTTGGGTTATCCGGATAACTGGGGTTATCAGGATAATTGGGATTATCAAGACAATTTGGGTTATCAGGATAACTGGGGTTATCAGGATAATTGGGATTATCAGGATAACTGGGTTTATCAGGATGATTTGGATTATCAGGATAATTGGGATTAGCAGGATAAGTGGGATTATCAGGATAATTTGGATTAGCAGGATAACTGGGGTTATCAAGATAATTTGGATTATCAAGATAATTTGGGTTATCAGGATAACTGGGATTATCAGGATAATTGGGATTATCAGGATGATTTGGATTATCAGGATAATTGGGATTAGCAGGATAATTTGGGTTATAAAGATAACTGGGGTTATCAGGATAATTGGGGTTATAAGGATAACTGGGATTATCAATATAATTTGGATTATCAGGATAATTCGGAACATGACCCAAAGTGCCTTTTTGGAACGTTGTTCCATGCGAGGGGATGGGATGGGATAATGGGATGGGATCCATGGAGGGGATCCCTGCCCAGGGTGGGAGATGTTCCCACTGGAGGCCGGGAATTGGCCTCACCTGGAGCTTCGGGATGGGATCAGAGCAGCAGCTCCTGGACAGGGCTGGGAAACCCCGAGGGCTCTGCTGCTCTTCCCATCCTTCATCCCCTCCTCATCCCCCATCCCCTCCCCTCACACTTCTATCAAACCCCACAGCCACAATCCCAGCTCTCCCATTCCATTTTGGAAGTCTCTCCATGGCCTCAGGTCAGTGCAGTGTTCTCCTGGGGGTCAGAGCCTGGCAGCACAGAAAGTCTGGAATTCTCAGGGTTCCAGCAATCCCCCATCCCCTGCCCCTGCATTCCCCACCCTCAGGTGCTCCTGAACTCAGCCCAGCCTGAAGCTGCCTGATGCCCACCCTGTGTGCTCCACAGGAATCCCAGAGCTCTCCATCACCTGTGCAGTGCCAGGCTGCCACCATCCCCTTGGAGAAATCCCACAGAGATCCCAGCACGGAGCTGCTGGGAAAGCAGAGCCAGCACTGCTGGGCAGGACAGGAGTGGCTGCTGCAAAATCCCAGCCTTGGGATCCAGCCTTGAAAGTGCCCCTGGGGTTTGCCAAGGAAAAAAGCTCCAGTGCTGCAGCTCATCCTGCTTTCTCCATGGATTTTGTGCAGAGAAGGAGTAAGGGCACCTTGAACATGAGCCAGGGTGGACACTGGGGCTGGGAGCACCCTGGGATAGTGGGAGGTGTCCCTGCCATGGATGGGGAGGAATGGGATGGGATTTAAGGTCCTTCCCCATCCATTCACATTCCAGGCGGATTTTGGCTGCCAAGGAGGGAACACGAACTGTCCCAGCCTCAGGGGGCTCAGCCCAGAGGGGACACAAACACCCCCAGCTGCTGGCACGAGGATGAAACATCACCTTCCAGCCAGCACAGCTGGAATTCCAACTGCCCCAACTCCTCCTGGTGGGCCAAGCTGCCCAAATTCATCCTGGATCAACCTATTCCAATTCCTTCTGGATCAGCCTGTCCCAAATTCATCCTGGATTCAACCTTACCCAATTCCTCCTGGATCAACCTTATCCAATTCCTCCTGGATCAACCTGTCCCAAATTCATCCTGGATCAACCTGTCCCAAATTCATCCTGGATCAACCTTATCCAATTCCTTCTGGATCAGCCTGTCCAAATTAATCCCGGATCAACCTGTCCCAAATTCATCCTGGATCAACCTTATCCAATTCCTCCTGGATCAACCTGTTCCAATCTTCCTGGATCAACCTGTCCCAATTAATCCTGGATCAACCTGTCCCAGTTCCCCCTGGATCAACCTATTCCACCTCTATCTGGACCAACCTGTCCCAATTCATCCTGGATTAACCTGTCCCAATTCATCCTGGATCAATGGTCCAAACTCCCCCTGTATCAACCTGTCCAAATTAATCCCAGATCAACCTGTCCAAATTAATCCTGGATCAGCCTGTTTCAATCCCCACTGGATCAGTCTGCCCCATTAATCCTAGATAATCTGTCCCAGCTCCTCCTGGATCAGCCTGTCCAAATTCATCTGGACCAACCTGTTCCAATTCATCCTGGATCAATGGTCCAAACTCCCCCTGTATCAACCTGTCCAAATTAATGCCAGATCAACCTGTCCAAATTAATGCCAGATCAACCTGTCCAAATTAATGCCAGATCAACCTGTCCAAATTAATCCTGGATCAGCCTGTTTCAATCCCCACTGGATCAGTCTGCCCCATTAATCCTAGCTAATCTGTCCCAGCTCCTCCTGGATCAGCCTGTCCAAATTCATCTGGACCAACCTGTTCGAATTCATCCTGGATCAACCTGTCCCAGTTCCTCCTGGATCAACCTGTTCCAGTCTTCCTGGATCAACCTGTCCAAATTCATCCTGAATCAACCTGTTCCAATCTTCCTGGCCCAATCTGTCCCAATTAATCCTGGATCAACCTGTCCCAATTAATCCTGGATCAACCTGTTCCAATCTTCCTGGCTCAAGCTGTCCCAGTTCCCCGTGTCCAAACCCAGATCCCCACCCACCCCAGCCCAGCTCTGCTGCTGCATCCCGGTGATTCCCATGGATAACCTCCTGTCCTTCCTGCCCTCTGCAAAGGCAGCTCTGACATCCTGGCTGTCCCCAGCACGGGATCCATGGCTGCCTGCTGCCTGGGTTGGTTTTGGCCCCTCGCTCCAGCAGCTCCATCCCCAGTGGCCTCCTCCACATGCCCGGCACATTCCAGCCTGGAGTGGGATAATAAAGGCCGGCCCGGATATCAGCACGTGTTAATGGGATGTAATTCAGGCCTGGAGCTCAGAGCCCTGTAAAAAAAACCCCACCAAAACCCAAACGCACACGCAGGTTCACAGGGCCAAAGTCCAAGTGGAGTTCAAGTGTGCGCAGCTCCTTTCATCCGCGCCGGCCCCGTCATTAACAACGAGATTTGGAACGCGGCGAATTCCCCCGGAATTCAGGTAATAAAACTCAGACTGGGATAAAACCCAGCAGGGAAGGAGGGCAGGGAGAGCTCCTCGGTGTGAGACCCCGGGAATGGCTCCCTGAGCCCATCCCAGGAGGGGCTGGGAGCTCCCCTGATCCCGGAGCGAGCGCTGCCGGCCAGATCCTCCCGATTATCACAAAATGAAATGTTCAGCCCTTGTCAGCGGCAGCCTCGCATTTGTAATGTTACAGAAAACCCCATTTCCTCTCCCATTGTAGAGAGGCCTCCTCCGCTCCCGCTGGTGAAATCAAACAATTTTAAAGGAATTTATATGATCCTAATTTAAACCGAATGCACGGAGCTGCCAACGGCGGCTCCCCGGCTCTTCGGGCCTCCCGCCAGCTCCGCTCCTTTCCACAGCTCTGAGCACATCCAGGGAAAACACCCAGCCATCCTTACTGGGGATACTGGGAGGGACACCCTGCCCCCTGTGACCCCCAGCAGGACAGCTCCTCCTGCCCATGGAGCTGTGGGATGGACACAGCACCGGGCTCCCATTCCTGATCGCTCCAAATCGGCTTTTCCGAGGGGAAGGGGCACAGGGAGCTCCTTCTGCCATGCTCAGACTCCATCCTGGGGGTAAATCTGCTCCCACAAACCCTCCTGAAGTCCGCACATCACTCCCATAAAACAGAGGGAAGCTGGGATTTGGAGAAGATGGAAGATGCAAAATTCCCTCTATCATCCATGGGAAAGTGAAAGGCAAGGGGCTCCAGGAGAGCTGCAGAGGGACTGGGGACAAGGGACAGAGGGACAGGACACAGGGAATGGCTGCCACTGGCCAGGGGGAGATTGGGCTGGGATCTTGGCAAGGAATTCCTGCCTGGGAGGGTGGGCAGGGGCTGGGCTGGAATTCCCAGATTTGCTGTGGCTGCCCCTGGATCCCTGGCAGTGCCAAGGCCAGGCTGGATTCCCCTGGGACAGTGGGAGGTGTCCCTGCCAGGGATGGGGTGGAATTGATGATTTTTAAGTCCCTTCCATCCCAGCCCATTCCATGATAACCATGCACGAGTTACTCCCAGATCTGACCCCCACAGGATGAAGAATTGACTTCCCCCCGTTATTTCCAGGGAATTTTAGTGACCCCTCATTCCGGGCTGCTCCCACTCACTGCCCCCATCCCTGAATTTGGGCAGGGCAGGAGCAGCCAACACCCCCCCACCACCCCCAGAGCCTGGCTGGGCTCTCCAACTGGGAATACTGGGAGGAGGAGGAGGAAGGGCTGGAATTGGTGAGGAAAACACCAGGAGAGCCACAGGATTCCCTCGGAGTGGGAGATGGAGAAATGTTTTGGTTTTTTGTAGGAGACATTTATGGAAGGGATGTAAAGTTTTTAGAGAAGTGTTCTGAAGGTTTTGCTCTAATTTTTATTAATTTTCTTTTAGTTCCTGTTAATAAATTTTTCTTTATACCCTTTAAAAATTTTAAACCTACTTTACATTTCTCCTAATCCTACCTCACAGCAAAAAATAAATACACTAATAATTAGCCAACACTAAAGCCACCACGCTCATTAGTACATTAGCACTAATGTACTCATTAGTACATTAACCAAAAATTGCAAAATTAGCAAAATTTCAAATTAGCAAACAAAAACCTCCACAAGAAGGAACGGAGCCACAGGAGCAGGAGGGACAGGAAGAGCAGAGCTGTGGATTGGGAAGGGTGGAAATACAAAAATACAGAAGTTTCTCCAACCAGAAGAGCAAAAAAGGTGCTGAAATGATGGAAATTTCTCCAAATTTTTCACCTAAAATCCACAGATGTGGCTGGACGTCCAC
This sequence comes from Passer montanus, assembly GCF_014805655.1. Classification (NCBI taxonomy): domain Eukaryota; kingdom Metazoa; phylum Chordata; class Aves; order Passeriformes; family Passeridae; genus Passer; species Passer montanus. The sequence goes on along the minus strand of NW_024357502.1, from coordinate 916,146 downwards.
ATCCCTCCTCATCCATCAGCACAGAGCCAGGAGGTTGGAATCCTCTGCCAGAAACCTGAGCATGGAACTGGAAACTACCAGACAACACCTCCACCCTGTGATGTCCCTAAAATTGATAAATATCCTTCAGGGGATAAAAAATATAAAATAATTGCATGAAGTGTTCCCTGCATTAATTGGGCCCCAAAAAGAAATGGAATTCCTGCTCCTTCCCAGCCACAGGGACCAAGGAAGGATCTTCCCAAAGCTCTGCCTCCACAAGGAACTAAAGGAGAATTTTTAAAGGGAATTCTGCTCTAGGAATTGCTGCCTCAGGTAAATCCAGCACCTGGAGCCCTCCCAGACACCACCCCCGTGCACAGCTGGAAGCACATCTGGGTTGGGAGGGGTTTCTGCACCCTCAGGAAGTCACATCTGAATAAAAAGTTTGCTGAACTCTCAGGTGCCAACTGGCCCCTCCATTCCATGAGGGAAGGCTGGGTTTGCCTTCCCGAAAAACCAGGAAGGAGCTGGGAAGATAAAAAGGCACTGAAACACAGGGGATTTAATTAATTAATAAACTCTCAAGTTAGCCTGTTCCAGAGAAAGGCTGGGGTTTGTAGGACACAAAATTGAATTTGTCTCTGCCCACAAACACCACAGCTCCTGGAGAATTCCAACCAAGCATTCCCAGGCATCCATCCCCCCCAGGGAAGGATCTCAGTGCCCCTGGCAGGAACAGCTCCCTGCCCCTGCTCCTGAATTCCAGCAAAGCTGCAAAACCCTCCTGGAGAGCAGCTCCAGAGCCTCTCCCAGCTCTGCTCCCCGGCTGGAATGAGATGAAATCCAAATATTCAGTGGGAGTGGGAAAGGCAATTCCTGACTTAAGGCACAGCCAGGGAGGTTCAGCTCATCAGCTCAGCCTTCACAGACACAACACTGGAAAAGGCGAGGGAGGCACCAGCCACGTTTGGGCAGGATTTTAAATCAGTTTAGGACGCAAAATTCATGGAATTGCAGTGCACAAACCCTTGCTTTTTTATCCCAAAAGTGAAGGATCAACCCAATGTCTCCAGGTCTGCCAGTAGCACCCAATTCCCTGTGCAGGAAAGTGGAAAATAAGAGTGGAAAATGGAGTTATGGGGAGTTGTGATGCCTCAGGTTTTAGCTTTTCTATTTTTCAGGTTCTGTGCTGCTTTAGTGTGTGGGTCTGAGTTTTATATTCAGAGATGGTGAGCTCTCTGCACAGAGCAGGGAGACAAAACAATTCCTGCTCCAGCTGGGCACCAAGGACAAATGATCCCAATCTCAGCCCAGGAGCACAAACCCCGTGGGCTGCAGAGAGAAAAACAAGGATGGGACTGCAGGGGCTGCAGCTGGGGCTGGACACTGAACTGCAATGTGCACATGGAGCAGAGCTGAGCCCAGGGAGAGACCCCGTGACCATCGTGCATTTTGGGACCATTTGGGTTCACCTTGGGTGCAGCCCTGGCTGGGCTCTTGTGCTGCCCAAGGTGCATCCACTGAGGAGATCCTTTGAATAAATCCCTGCTTTATCCTGTAACTCTGTCTGGTCTCTGTTCTAGCCCAGCCTTCCCAAGGCATCCGTTCCACCCCCAACTGCACCTCCCAGACTGCCACAAAACCACAGAAAACTCCAGCTGGGAGAAGCCAAGGACACAATGGATCCTCACTTCTCAATGGCCTAAAATCCAGGATAAAATTCCAGGAACAACCACTCCTCACCCAGCCAGAAAATCCCAAACTCAACCCACAGCCTTGGCTTGGAGAAGCAGAACTTCCATGCAACAAATGAACCTCTTCCCAAAAAACGGGCAATTCCCACCAAACGCTCCCAAATCCCACCTGTTTCATGGCGGTCTCTCTGATCCCAATGCCCCCCAAAAGCTCCCAAATCCCGCCTGTTTCATGGCGGTCTCTCTGATCCCAATGCCCCCCAAAAGCTCCCAAATCCCGCCTGTTTCATGGCGGTCTCTCTGATCCCAATGCCCCCCAAAAGCTCCCAAATCCCGCCTGTTTCATGGCGGTCTCTCTGATCCCAATGCCCCCCAAAAGCTCCCAAATCCCGCCTGTTTCATGGCGGTCTCAGTGAGCCCAATTCCCACCAAACGCCCCCAAACCCCCCCTATTTCATGGCGGTCTCACTGATCCCAAATCCCACCAAACAGATGGTGATCTCAGTGATCCCAAATCCCACCAAACGCTCCCAAATCCCACCTGTTTCATGGCGGTCTCTCCGATCTTGTCCGAGTGCTTGCGGATGCTCTCCAGGAAGTCCTTGAGGTCGGACATGGAGAGCTCCTTGATCTCCTCGCGCAGCCGCGGGATGTTGTCCACCATCACCTTGCAGAAGCGGTAGTGGCTCACCTGGGGCAGGAAGGTGTGCTCCAGGTGCTCCAGGGTCTTCAGGGCCGGGTAGTGCCTGGGGGAGCGGGGAAAGGTCAGGAGCAGCCTGCTGGAGCCCTGCTCTGCTGGCTTTTTGTGGGAACTCAGAGCACAGGGAATGTTTCTCCGCCTGTCCTGAGAAGTCCTGAGCCCCAGGAGAACAGTGCTTTAACCTCTGTCCATGGAGAAAGCTTCCAAGACTTTGGGATGGATTGGAATCTACCATGAAATACAGCAACATAGTTTATCACAGGGTGAAAAACCTAAAGAGTTTTGGGTGTTTAGTATGGAGGTGGATAGAAGACAAAATGGAGGATTTTGGGCGTTGTCTGATCTCCTCCTTGTTCTTCATCCACTCCATTTTCTGCTGTGTTGGTGGCACAGGGTGATTGGTCACAAAGAGCCACAATGCAGACGTTGTGTGAACAGACAAATAATTAGTTATTGGTAGAAAGGTAGAAATAAAATACATTCTAGGAGTAAACTGGACAAAATAGTTTTAAAAAACCTTAAACCTGTGTGTCTTGTAACTTTTTGAGGACCTTTCTCTTCCTATGCTAAGTCTAGTATGTAGATGGGGTGCTGAACTGCTGATAAGAGAAAAAATAAACAACCTGGAAACCAAAATAACCAAAAGTCCCGTTCATCTCCCAACTCTAGCACAGAACTTTTTAAAACTCTCCCCATCAGGGGAACCTCAGGGGGAGCTCTCACAGTTCTGGTTCATCAATTTGTAATTTGCCAATTTTGAGCTTTCCCAGCCCAATGCAAGGAGGAGTGGTGGGTTCAGTTCTGGCCAATCCCCAGTGCAATCACTTCCTGCTGTGAGACAGGACTAGGAGAAAGGCTAAGCAGGCTCAAAACCTTAAAAGGGTGTAAAGAAAAATTTATTATCAGTTATTTTATTATCAGCTTTGCATCACTTCCCCAAATATCTCCCGTGCAAAACCATGACACCAGGTTACTGAGAATTTTAGGTTTTTTGTGCTATCAGGCACTGACCCCAAGAAAACACTACATTTAACCTGAGGCTGTTAAAAAAGCTTCCAAAATTAAATAATACAATTAAAATTCTAGTGTGTAGTTTAAATAGAAGTGTGTAATATCACACAGTAGAAAACTCAGAATTTAAAGTTTTAGAATATAGCAATATACATAACACAAGATAAAAGTTTTAAAGTAAAGGCTAGTCCTTCTTCACCTTCTTCTTTATAAATTTAAGTAGTATTCTATAATTAAATAAAAAGTTCATGTTACAAACCACAAGTAGTTAATTACTGTGCTAAAAGTAAAAATAATTTAACTAATTAATTAAACAGTTTATCCTTAAAAGACCTTGCAGAGGGAGAGACACAACTCCATTTTTTAATTTGTTAATGTAAAGCACTATAAAACTCACGATTTATGAGCCTGTAAAATAATAAAACCTAATAAACATCCACGTCCAAACAAAAAACACCATCTCACACATTTAATCCCAACCCCAACATTAAAAAAAAGTTAAAACTCAACGCACAGTTGAGTCCCACCCCATTCCTGGAAGGGTTGGCCAGCCCAAGGCAGCGGCGGTGACGGTGGGATCATGGAATGCTGGGGTGGGGAGGGGTCTCCAAAGCCATCCCCTCCATGGGACACTTCCACCAGCCCCTGGCAGGAGATGGAATCCTGGAGCTGGGAATGTCCCATCAATCCTACAGACTGATAACCAGCGCCTGACTCGTTAACTGATTCATTAATTAACACCCAAGAGCTGCTGCCGGCCTTGCAAAGAGGAGGAGCAAGCTCAGCTCCTTCCCCTGGGGACTCCAGGATCTGATCCCACTTTCCCCCTCCTGAACCCCACCAAAACCACTTCCCACCCAAAGCGATTTTATTTACAGAGAGGGGAAAAAACTGGACCCAAATCCCAGATTAGGGGTCCAAAGATCCATTTCTGCCATCAGCCCTTGCACCACGTTCCAGCATGGAGAAGGGCATGGGTACAAGGGCTGGGCTTCTCCCTCCCAAAATTAACATTTTATACCTTTAAAAACGCAGGAATCCCACGGATAAAGAACTCCTTTTGATTTTTGGCCATGCCCAACTCAGTTTGATCCTCCTGTTCTGCATGAAAGCAAATTTCAGATGCCAAACGGGAAATTGAGCTGGGAAATTCATTTTTTTTTAAATGTTCTCCCATCTTTTTCCTTTGGAAAGTGGGAATCTGTAGGATTTACTGGAATATGGAACCACCATGAATTCAAGATCATCCTCCTGTCCTGACCACAGCTCTGGCCAAAGGGAAAAATAATTTAAAAGGAATCACCCAGGAAGCATTAAGAGGGCTTAATAACATAATAAAATCATAGATAATAATATCTTCTATTATATATATATATATAATTAATTTATTAAATTTTAATTTATTAATAAATGAACTAATTCATTTATTAACTTAACTTATTATTTGGCTATATTATTATATGTTTTAAATGAAATATTTGTTTCTTATATATTAATAATTAATGCAAATAATATATTATAAATATTATATATTATATTATTGAATAAGCATATTCATGATTAATAAATCTCATGTCAGCCACTTTGAGAAGGAATTAAGGGACTTTTAGCTGACACATCCATGGGTAATCCTGAGCACTTCCAGCTGGAATTTTGGGGGAGAAACAGTCTTTGGTCATAAAAAAGAAATGAACACCACAGAAAAAACCTGACATTTGTATTCCCACTCAGAATAACTCCTGAACTCCAGGGAATTCTTCCAGGGGCCTGTCCTGGGCTCACCCCCAGCCCGGGGGGTTGCACATTTGTGCTGAAACCCAATCCTCTGCACAGAACCGTGGGAATGCCTCTGGATCATTAATTAATCATTCATTAATTAATTATCCCAAGGAATTGTCAGGTCCCATTCCTCCCACACACCCCCTAATTTTGGTTCTATTATTTAATTTTGGAAGCTTTTTTTGGGAGCAGCTCCCAGGTGGGAGCTGAGCTCTGTCCCAGCTCCGTGTCCCCAGAACTGAGGGGGAAAAGCAGGATTTGGATAAAATCCAGGGCCAGAGGAGCCTTTTTGGGGTGATTTTCCTGTTCCTGCTGGGATGAACATTCCCAGAGAATTCCTGAGTGTTCTCATGGAGCATCCAGGTGTACAGGGAACCTGCAGAGGGACTGGGGACAAGGGACAGAGGGACAGGACACAGGGAATGGCTCCAATGGAAAAGGGGAGATTGGGTTGGGATCTTGGCAGGGAATTGCTGGCTGGGAGGGTGGGCAGGGGCTGGGCTGGAATTCCCAGAGAATCCCTGGATCCCTGGCAGTGCCCAAGGCCAGGCTGGAGCACCCTGGGGTGTGGAAGTTGTGCAGCTGGGTGATCTTTGGGGTCTCCTCCATCCCAAACCCTTCCAGGATTTTACAATTCCATTTCTCACTGTTTGGAGAGAGCTGGGGTAAATAGAAAGGTCTGATCCCTCCAGAGTCTCCAGATTCCTCCAGAAATTTTGGGGTTTTCCACCATTTTCCACACAGCCATGGCTATAAAAGTTTTTCTGTCCTTTCCTTAAATTCTGGCCAATTCAGAGAAAAATTCCCTCTCTCCACCCTGATCATTCCTCTGGGATCAGCTCCACCTCCAGCTCCTGGCCATGGATTCTCCATTTGGGAAATGCCTGAGCTGGTTTAGAAACCTCCCCTGATTGCTCCTGTCTGTGGAGTTTATTCCCCCAAACACAAACCAGATTAATCCCAACCCCAGCCCTGACGGCAGGAACCCCCCGTGGCTGCCCCTCCTGAAATGATCCAAGTGAGACCTGGAGCAGATTTTAAAAAATGGAATATTTTGTGCTGTGTGTGCTGAATGCAGCCATCAAATACAGACCAAATAATAATAATAATAATAATAAAATAAATTTAAAAAAAAAGGAAAAAACCACCCAGAGCTCCCAATATTCCTGCAATTTAGCTTGGTTTTGTTTCCAAATGAACCAATCCAAATAAGAGAGGGGGAAAAAGGGATGAAGTTCTCAGCTGCAGCCCCTGGAAATGCTGCCTGGAGAGAGGGCAGGAGCAGCTGGTGGATTCCCTGAGGAATTCCCAGGGATCAGCTCCAGCTCCCACCCCACATCAGCCCCAAAACAGCCCCGGGACATTTGGAGAGCCCATCCCTCCCCTGGAGTGGCCTGGGAAGAGCCAGGAGCTCCTGGCAATCCCAGAGCAGAGCTGGGATTGCTTTTCCAGCCTGGGAATCCCAGCTGCAGGCACCTTTCCCCCTTCAGCAGCTGCTCCATGCCCAGTTTGCCACCCCAGGGCTCCAGAATCACTCCTGCTGCTCAAACTAACCAGGATTCCTGGGGAATATCCCCAGTTTTCATCCCCCAGCATCCCAGCAGGTGCAGGGTGGGGAAACTCCTGGATTTGCAGCCCAGAATTCCCAAGGCACCAAGTTTTGAGGAATTATTTCTACAGCAGCAGAAGTTTTCTCCCCAGCTCCCACCATCCCAAATGTTTCCAGCTCTTTGGATTCCCCCCACATTCCCTGGGATCTCTCAGACTGGATTAAGATTTGTTTTATGGCATTCATGGAATAAGATTTAGTTGGTAACACGCCTTGGCTGCATGCACAATATTGAGCTGTCACAAAAAACCAAGGAGCATCCACCTAAATTCCCAAAATCTGACCCTGCTGCCATCCCCATTCTCAGCTGTACCACAGGAGGCCGAGCAGGGCTGTGAGGAAAAGCAGCCAAAACCCAGGAAATTCAACCTGGAAAAGCTGGTTTTGAACTGCTGAGATTCTCCTTAAATCACCCAGCACCAAACAAGTCCTTGGATTCTTCCCCCAAAACCCCAGCTCAGCCCGATTTACCTCTTGGATTTCATCTGCTCCCGCAGCTTGCTGTACATCTCCAGCACTGGGAAGAGAAGGAAAACAGCTCTGAGACAGGAGCACGCAGCTGGGAATCCAAAAAGCAAACTAAACAATTGGGAATTCCACCAAAGAGCTCCAGAAACGAGGAGGTTGCTCACCAGGGAGACACAGGGTGAGTTTATCCACCGTGGCCGAGATGTTCCTCTGCTGCAGCCGGCACTGCCGCAGCTCCTCCATGGCCAGGAGCAGCTGGAAAAGGGGGAAAAGCTCCCTCAGGATCAGCCAACAGCCCCGGGCTCCATCCCAGGAGCAGCAAGAGCCCCAAATCCTGATCTGATAAGCAGCAAGCTCGGGATCAGGGCAGCTCCAGCCAGGGGAACTTCCCTGAATTCTCTGGATTTCAAACCAAAGGCATGGAAGCGGCCTTGGAGCACATCCCGTGGATTCCAAAATGTTATTTCCCCTTCCCATTTTAGGCATCTCTTCCAAGTTTTTTGGTTCTCAAAGGCAGGATGTGGCCGCTCGCTCCCGGGGGATTCTCACATCCCAAAGTTAACAGGGATTTCTCAGGGCTGAGGCTCCAGGAGAAAATCCTGGGGATGTGGAAAAGGGAAAAACAAGGATACAAGGAGGGAATTCTCACATCCCAAAGTTAACAGGGATTTCACAGGGCTGAGGCTCCAAGAAAAAAACCTGGGGTTGGATTCCAAAATGTTATTTCCCCTTCCCATTTTAGGCATCTCTTCCAAGTTTTTTGGTTCTCAAAGGCAGGATGTGGCCGCTCGCTCCCGGGGGATTCTCACATCCCAAAGTTAACAGGGATTTCATGAGGCTCCAGGAGAAAATCCTGGGGATGGGGATAAGGAGAAAACAGGGATACAAGGCCAGGCTGGACAGGGAATTCTCACATCTCAAAGTTAACAGGGATTTCTCAGGGCTGAGGCTCCAGGATAAAATCCTGGGGATGTGGAAAAGGGAAAAACAAGGATACAAGGAGGGAATTCTCACATCCCACAAGTAACAGGGATTTCTCAGGGCTGAGGCTCCAAGAAAAAAACCTGGGATGTGGAAAAAGGAAAACAAGGATACAAAGCCGGGTTGGAATGGGAATTCTCACATCCTAAAGTTAAAAGGGATTATTCAGTGTTCAGACTCCAAGAGAAATCCTGGGATGTGGAAAAGGGAAAAACAAGGATACAAGGAGGGAATTCTCACATCCCAAAATTATCAGGGATTTCTCAGTGCTCAGGTTCCAGAGAAAATCCTGGGATGGGGACAAGGGGAAAACAGGGATACAAGGTCAGGCTGGACAGGGAATTCTCACATCCCAAAGTAGCAGGGATTTCTCAGTGCTCAGGCTTCAAGACGATATCTTGGGGATGGGACAAGGGGAAAACAGGGATAAAAGGCCAGGCTGGACAGGGAATTCTCACATCCCAAAGCTTAAAGGGATTATTGTGTTCAGACTCCAAGAGAAAAATCTGGGATGGGGATAAGGGAAAAGCAAGGACACAAGGCCAGGCTGGACAGGGAATTCTCACATCCCAAAGTAGCAGGGATTTCTCAGTGCTCAGGCTTCAAGAGGAAATCCTGGGAATGGGGACAAAGGGAAAATAGGGATACAAGGCCAGGTTGGACAGAGAATTCTCTTCATCCCAAAGCAAGAAGGGATTATTCAGTGTTCAGACTCCCAGAAAAAATCCTGGGATGTGGAAAAGGGAAAATCAAGGACAGAAGACCCAGGCTGGACAGGGAATTCTCACATCCCAAAGCTTAAAGGGATTATTGTGTTCAGACTCCAAGAGAAAAATCTGGGATGGGGATAAGGGAAAAGCAAGGACACAAGGCCAGGCTGGACAGGGAATTCTCACATCCCAAAGTTAACAGGGATTTCATGAGGCTCCAGGAGAAAATCCTGGGATGTGGGAAAAGGAAAACAGGGACACAAGGCCAGGCTGGACAGGGAATTCTCACATCCCAAAGTTAACAGGAATTTCTCAGGGCTCAGGTTCCAGAGAAAATCCTGAGATGGGGAAAACAGAAAACCAAGGACAGGAGGCCAGGCTGGACAGGGAATTCTCCCTCCCCCCCCAGCCCAGGCTGTCATTCCAGGACTGCATCCATCACTTACTTCTTTCCCTTCGTTCTGCAGCTTCCGGTTGGTGTCTGTCACTTGGTTCTGTGGGAACATTGGGAGAAGCACAAAGCACATCCCATAAATCAGGACAATGTCCTTGCCACCAAAACAAACTGTCCATAAACACCATCCCTCCCCACGGCTCCCATTCCATGGAAAAGCTGTTTATGGCTGAGTTAACAGCCACTGCCACTGGGGGACAAATCCAGGGATTTTCCTCTTTGCCACTGGAGAAACGCAACAGGAATTCATTCAGAGGCATGGAAGCCTCAAAATGCTGCACTTTTCATGGATGCAGTTTGGAAAACTCCAGTTTTCACCTGAGTGAGGGGGGAATTAATTTCCTTCCTCATCACCAAATAAATTCCATTTAGGTTTTAACTCCTTCCTATCCCCGCAGCAAAGGATTCTTTACCCGGAGCTTTCCCTAGAAAAAAAAATATTTATATTTATAGAAATCCTTATAAAACTTCCTTTGGGATCTTCATCTCCCTCTGGATGGATCCTTGCTCCTGCCTGGTGGAAGATATTTTTATATACCTGGGATAAAAAATTCTCTATTTTTTCTGGATTATCCCACCAAGCTGGGGTCCAGAGCTGGAAAATTTCCGCTTGGCAAAGCTGAGGATTCCCTGGAGTGGGAAGAGCTCAGCCCTTCCTAATCCCAGTAGGACCCACAGGAGAACAACGGGGATTTTGGGGCTCATCAGGATGGAAAATCAGGAGCTCTCCCATTATTCAGCCTGGGAGTGGGAAGAGAACTTTGGGAATTCTCCTGAGTTCAGGCAGGGAAGGGCCGGAAACCCTGGGACAGCTGGAAAAACCAACACAAACTTCCAAGGCAGCATTCCCAGCCCCAGATCTCTGCCACCACAGGCAATTCCCGAGGGAATTCCCGCAGGACTGCTCAGGGTTCTGAGATTTCACATCACTCTGAGATTTCCATGCCACAAAACCCCTTTTTGCCCCAAAAATCTCCTTCTGCAGCTCCTAAAGCTGGAAATGCTCATTTCCAGACTCGTTCCTGTAAAAGGTGTTTTTTGATCCAGGCTCTCCCCACAGTGGGAGCAGCTGCTGCACTCCTGCCCCAGTTCAGGAACAAATTCCTGCCTGGTTTCCAGAGTTCTGCTCCTTCTGGAAGCAGAACCTTCCCCAGAGCTTGGAAAACACCACGAGTGGAAGACAGAGCCCTCAAAGGACTTCCAGGAGTGGGAGATCTCACAGATGCACCCCAGAGCTTTGCTTCCTTTGGAATAATTACAGAAACGAGGAAATTTTAACAAATTTCACCCCAGGGAAAGAACAGCACGTGGGGCTCTCCCATTTTCTAGCAGGATGGGGACGGAGGAGCAGCAGGAGCTCCAAGTGGGATTGGGAAGGTAAAAACCATCCTGGAGCAGAAATCCAGCAGGGAGCAGCTCAGGGAGCTGGGAAGGGGCTGGGGAATCCCTGAGGGAGCTGGGAAGGGGCTGCAGAATCCCTGAGGGAGCTGGGAAGGGGCTGCAGAATCCCTGAGGGAGCTGGGAAGGGGCTCAGCCTGGAGCAGAGGAGGCTCAGGGGCCCTTGTGGCTCTGCACAGCTCCTGCCAGGAGGGGACAGCCGGGGGGGTCGGGCTGTGCTCCAGGGAACAGGGACAGGAGCAGAGGGAACGGCCCCAGGGGAGCCTCAGGGTGGATTTTTGGGAATATTCCTCATGGGAAGAGGCTGCCCAAAGAGGCAGTGGAGCCTCCATCCCTGAAGGGTTCAAAACCCTGTGGATGTGGCACTTGGGAATGGGCTGTGGTGGTGGCTGGACTTAAAGATCTTGAGCAACTTTCCCAACCTCACCAGTTCCATGATCTCACCATCTTTGTCCTTTTTGAGCTCACCAGGTCAGAAAGGAGGAGAGCTTTGGATTCATCCACATCAAATTGATTCAGGACTCATTTTTTTCCCTATTGGAAAAGATCCTGGGCCACCAGGATTCCCCCTCAGGAGGGTTTGTGGTGCTTCCACCCAACCTCAGAGCTGCCTTTCATCCCCACACCAGCCACGGTGCTTTCAGAGCTTCCCAGGATGGAAGAAAGGAGTTATCCATGACTTCCCCCCCAGCATCTGCATCCCATCTCTCTCCCTGCTGCAGTAGCTGCAGCCCTGCTGGCTCCCTGCCCTGCCCAAAACCTGCTCATTTCCTTTATGATGTATGCAGCTTTTACGAGCAGGAGCCCAGCATCTCCTCCAAAGATTATTTGATTTGCTCAGATCCCGAAAATCCCAGCAGGAAAAAGGAATCTGTGTCGGGTAATTTAAAACCACTCCTAAAGGAAGGCTGAGGCTGGAGGGGCTGGCTGGTGAAATTGCACAGCAATCCCAGCTCCAGGGAGAAGGCAGGCTGGAGCGGAGCCCCGCACGCTCCGGGTCTCTGGGGGGCAGGGGGTCGTGCTGGGGATTGTTCCTGGAGTCTCCAGGCCTGGGTGGAAACAGGGATGATTGTTTACACAGACCCCGTGCGGCTAAGCTGGGCTTTGCAGAGCTGGGCTTTGCTAAGCCAGGCCAGGCACACGGAGGGGCACAGGCAGGTGGCATGGGAGGGACGAGGCACCGGAGCACTCCAGGGATTTGGGGGTGAGCTGTTCCTTCATCCACACCCCAGAACAGGGGGCTGAGTGTCCTTGGGATCATCCCAGAGGGCAGAATGCTGGGAATGGAGCCACCTCTGGGTCCGTCCCTGTCCCTGCTGGTGACATCCACCCGTGAGGGAAGGGACAGCGAGTGGAGCCATCCTGCATGCTGGAATCCCAAAAACTGCTCCCAGGTCTCTTCCCCACACATGAGGGGAAATTCCTGCCGCAAAAGTCTTGTCCAGCCCTGGCAGGGGTGGAGTGCCCATCCCTGAGGGATTTAAATCCATGGATGTGGCACCTGGGGACACGGCCTGGGCAGTGCTGGGAATGGCTGGACTCTGAGGGATTTTCCAACCTGAACAACTCTGGGATTCCATGAAATGAAGAAGGAATCATCTCTGGTTTATGACTGACAGGGCAAAAAGCTGTAGCATCCAGTCCCATGGGCAGGGACACCTCCCACTGCCCCAGGTGGATCCAACCTGGCCTTGGGCACTGCCAGGGATCCAGGGGCAGCCACAGCCAATCTGGGAATCCCAGCCCAGCCCCTGCCCCCCCTCACAGCCAGCAATTCCTTGCCCAGATCCCACCATTCTGTCCATGGCATGAATGTAAGGGCAGCTCTTTGCTGAGCCACAGCAGGGCAGCTGGAAATCACAGAATCCCAAAATCATCATGGCTGGAAAAGATAATCCAGACCAACCATGGCCAGCACTGCCAGGGCCACCACTGCCCCTGTCCCCAAGTGCCACAGCCACAGGGCTCTGAAATCCCTCAGGGATGGGGACTCCATCAAGTTGGAGAGCCCTTCCCATGAGGAATATTCCCAAAAATCCACCCTGAGGCTCCCCTGGGGCCGTTCCCTCTGCTCCTAGAGCTGGCACAGCCCAGTGGCCTCTTGCCCACCTGGGCACCTCAGGCTCGTGTCCAGCTCGTGCCCAAGGAGATAAAATTCCCAAAGCAGTGCTGAGGGACAAACAGGACAGGAAACGAGCGCTGAGGTTCTGCTCAGGTTTAGTTCGTTTGGGGCCGCTCTGAGAAGGTGACACATCCACATCGAGCTAAAACAGCAGCAAAAAAAGGACATTTCTGCAAAAAAAAAAAGCCAACCCTGCGGAGGCAGGAGCACAGGAGAGGAGGAAGGGAGCAGGGAGGGCCCCGCTGCCAGCGCCGGCTCCTCACGGGTTCAAAGGCCCAGATCAAATGGAGGATGAATGGCTGGAACCAAACCCACTCTCAGCACTCGATCCACAGATGATTCCCCAGGGGAAGCCTCACAAAGAGGGCTCGGGCTTTCAGAAAAGGCTTTTCTGGGGATGTTTTCGCCATGTGCTGTTTTATGGATCACATAGGCATGGAAATCAAGGGAGATCCTGAGGGGACAGGGATGGACTTCACAGTGAGCCACCAACAAAGGGGCTGGTGGCAGAATGGGAACCAGCTCCGAGCAAACAAACAATGTTCAATTCTTGGCTGGAAACAATGCCTTGAAAAAATTTAAAAATAAGGGGGAAAAAAAGGACTTATTTGGTGGTAATTCCAATGGATTCGTCCTGCAGTGAATTGCTGGGTGAATTCTCCTCAGGACATCCCTCAGGAAGGTGTTCCTGAGAGGAAACGCCTTTTTGGGATGGAGACTTGGATGTGTGAGTAAGAACCCTGCTGGGGAATGCCACAGGTAGTTTAAATCAATGAATAAATGTGTTAAAAGCAGCAGTCAGCACCCTGACTTCGAGCTCTTCCCTTTTCTCCAGAAAATCTGCTTTTTCTGACAGATTTTGTGATTTAGAACTTCAGCTTTTCCACTCCTGAACACCAGGAAGGTCCTTCCCACCAGGACAGGCTCCACTCAGCCAGAAAACCTCCCTGAGCTTTTCCCAGCTCACAAGCCACCACTTTTTGGGAGCCCATTCCCCAGGTGACTCTTCTGGGAGGGATTTTGGGTTTCCAGCCCAGGTCCCACCTCGTTCCTGCAGGAAGGGAGGGCCCAGCCGCCTCTCCCTGCCCTGCTTGGGTTTGTGGAGGAAAACCAGGAAGGTTTGGGCACTCCTGCGCTCCCCAAATTTGGAATATTTGTATTTTAAGGCACAGGAAGCAAGCTTGAGCCCCAAGCCCACCTGACCCCAGACACCTCCAGCCTCCTGGTCCCTTCTCCTGAAGCCTCTCCAGTTTCCTTCCCGCCCTTCTTCCAAACTCTCACCCTACAAATGGCTTTTTCCACACATTACTGAACACTCTTCCAAGAACTGCCTAAACCCCACCATTCCCTCATCTTTCTGCACAGCTTTAAAGGCCACGAGACTTATTTTAGCTCAAGAAACTGGGATAAGATCCATGAGGAAAAGCACTTTTCCTAATGAAAACAGGCTTGGCTTGAAGTTTCTTGGTGCTTTTAATGCACCACACTGATGCAGTTTGGCCAAATGATTGCTAAATTTTCAATGGCCAACCCATCGCTCCAGGAAGAATTAAAATAAATATTTATATTTTAATTTTTTTTTAATAGAAATGTCCTGGATAAAAGGAGAGAAGATTGATGTGGTTCTGAGAATCCCAGAGTGCCTGAGATGGGGCCACCTAAAAAGAGCTGCCCAGGGCAGTGCCAGGGCAAGATCTTCACAGAACTCACAGGGTTGGAAGAGACCTTAAAGATAACGATTCCAACCTAATCCAAACACCTCAACTGAACCCTGGCCCCCAGGGCCACATCCAGGCTTGGTTAAACACACCCAGGGATGGGGACTGCACCACCTCCCCGGGCAGAACATTCCCGAACCTCATCACCCTGATGCCTCAGGTTTTACTTTTATATTTTTCAGATCAATTTGGGTTCATCCTGGGTTCATTTTGGTTCATCTTGGGTGCAGCCCTGGCTGGGCTCTTGTGCTGCCCAAGGTGGATCCATTGAGGAGATCCTTTGAATAAATCCCTGCTTTATCCTGTAACTCTGCCCAGCCTCTGTTCCAGCTCAGCCTTCTCCAGCCATCAACCCCTTCTCAAAAAAACCTCTTCCCTGATATCCAGCCTGTGTTTCCCCTCACCTTGAGCTTCTGGGCCTCGCCGCGGACCTTGAGCAGCTCGGTGATGGAATCCACGAAGCCCTGGTAGTGGAAGTTGCACATCTTCTCGATCTCGCGGTCGTGGTTGCGGATCCGCGCCTCCAGCTTCTCCATGAAGCGCCCGTGCTCCTCGCCATCGTACACGGACCTGCAGGGACAGCCAGCTCAGCACCCCGCTCTGCTGGATCATCCTAAACCTGACCCCAAAAACAGCCTCTGGACAATCCAGCTCAGCATTCCCAGCGCTGCTGCCAGGATACACCAGGAACATCCAAAACTGGCACCAAAAATGTCCTCTGGACATCCCAGCTCAGCACCCCGGTCTGCTGCCAGGAACATCCAAAATCTGCCCCCAAAAATGTCTTCTGGACATCCCAGCTCACCATCCACTTCTCTGACGCGCGGAACACCCAAAATCTGACCCCAAAAATGTACCCTGGACATCCCAACTCAGCACCCCCAGCCAGCACCCTGGTCTGCTGCCAGGAACATCCTAAACCTGACCCCAAAAACAGCCTCTGGACAATCCAGCTCAGCATTCCCAGCGCTGCTGCCAGGATCCACCAGGAACACCCAAAACTGACACCAAAAATGCCCTCTGGACATTCCAGCCCAGCATTCCCACTTCTGCTGCCAGGATCCACCAGGAACATCCAAAACTGACACCAAAAATGCTCTCTGGACATCCCAGCCCAGCACCCTGGTCTGCTGCCAGGAACATCCTAAACCTGACCCCAAAAACACCCTCTGGACATCCCAGCCCAGCATTCCCACTTCTGCTGCCAGGCTCTACCAGGAACATCCAAAATATGACCCCAGAAATGTCCTCTGGACATCCCAGCCCAGCACCACAGCTCTGCTGCCAGGAACATCTTAAAACTGACCCCAAAAACACCCTCTGGACATCCCAGCTCACCATCCCCTGCTCTGCTGCCACGAACACCCCAAAACCTGACCCGAAAAACACCCTCTGGACAAGCCAGTTCAGCATTCCCACTTCTGCTGCCAGGATTCACCAGGAACATCCAAAACTGACCCCAAAAACACCCCTGGACACACCAAATCAGCACCTTCAGCTTGGCACCCCCAACTCTGCTGCCAGGAACATCCAAAACCTGAACCCAAAAAGACCCTTTGGACAAGCCAGCTCAGCACCCCCAGCTCTCCTGCCAGGATCCACCAGGAGCATCCAAAACCTGACCCCAAAAACGCCCTCCTGGGACAAAGGGACAGGTCATACAACAGGTATCAAATTGCGATCCAAACTCTGACCCCAAAAATGTCCTCTGGACATCCCAGCTCAGCACCCCCAGCTCTCCGGCCAGGATCCACCAGGAACATCCTGAACTTCACTCCAAAAGGAACAGAAAGGAATGTTTCTCACCCAGGAACATCCAAAAAACACCCTCCAGACACATCAGCTCAGCATCCCCAGCTCTGCTGCCAGGAACACCCAAAATCTGACCCCAAAAACGCCCTCCTGGGACAACAGATACCAAATTGCATTTCAAAACATTCTTTTTCCAAATTTTCTTTTCCTTTTTACACCATTTTCTGTTCCCTGAGAAACCAGAACAACCCAGGAGGACTTGAAAGGTTTCTAATCCAACCTTTTTTCCCTTTTCCATCATTTTGGTGTTCCCTGAGAGACAAACCAAGCCCAAAGTGTTTCTATTCCAACCTTTCTTTTCCTTTTCCCACCAATTTCATATTCCCTGATAAACCTGAACAGCCCAAACCAGGCCTGAAATGTTTCTCCTTTTTCCACCCATTCTGGTGTCCCCTGAGACACCAGAACAAGCCAGAAGGACTTCAAGAGTTTCTATTCCAACTTTTTTTCCTTTTTCCACCAGTTTGGTGTTCCCTGAGAGACAAACCAAGCCCAAAATGTTTCTATTCCAACCTTTCTTTTCATTTTTCCACCATTTTGGTGTTTCCTGAGAGACAAGAACAACCCAGCAGGACCTGAAATGTTTCTATTCCAACCTTTTTTTTTTCCTCTTCCCACAATTTTGTGTTCCCTGAGAGACGAGAACAGGTGAGGAGCACCTGAAACAAAGGTTTCTTTTTGGGCTGAGCCACCTCTGATCCCCCTGCCCAGAAACCCCCCTGGAGAATCCCCTGGATGTTCTTTGGGCTCCGAGGGTAAAAGGGACAAGGGGAAGCAGGATCTCCAGAGCTGCCCAAATCCCTTCACACCCCAAATTTTGCCAGCCCAGTTTTAACCCCTGTTAAAACCCCTGGAGACTGGTGGGGCCACCTCAGTCCAAGATATCCAGGTCTAATTAGCGTTAAATCTTACATTAAATTAGTGTCTTTTAGTGTAAAATCATGGAATTCCAGGATTTTTTGGATTGAAAGGATCTTAAATTCCACCCCATCCATGGCAGGGCCACTTCCCACCATCCCAGGGAGTTCCAAGCCCCAACGTCCAAGCTGGCCTGGGACATCCCAAGGATCCAGGGGCAGCCACAGCAAATTTGGGAATTCCATCCCAGCCCCTGCCCACCCTCCCAGCCAGGAATTCCTTCCCAAAACCCCATCTCTCTCTCCCTTCCCTCCTTCAGATTAAAATCAGACATAAGGATGGAAGTTCAACCCAAATTTCTGTCCCTCAAATGTTTCTCTGGAAAGCAGAGGGACCGAGTCCCCCTCTGGGAATTCCGGGGTTGTTTTCCTGGTTTTTTACACCAAATACTGATATTTTTGAAGGACTGTGGCAGTCCCACCCTTGGCCCTGCCTTTGGGAAGTTTTGGCTCCCAAACCTGAATTCCCTCCCAGTCCAAGAGTTAAGCTTGGAGTGAGGTTTATGGATTTGAGCTTGGGTCAGGTATTAGGGCCAAATTCGGGAGAGAGCAGATTGCAGGCAGCCTTTGGAGGGAAAGGATGGGAATGACAGAGCTGACCAAGAGAATAAAATCTTAAAATAGCAGCACCCCAGAGAGAACCAGACCCCCAGGAATGCAGGGGGACACAGCAAATCCTTTTTCCTGCAGTGGGATCTGTGCTCTCCCTTTGGAGAATCCCATCCCTGCAAACCCCACAATCCCCCAAAACCAGGAAAAAATCCCAGGACAGAGCAAAAGCTGGAAAAAATCAATTTAGTTATTATTCTTTCAGGCCATTTCAGTTCTGCAGGGTCAGTAAAAGATTCTCAGTGGCAAAATAAAAATGCCAGAATTGTAAAACATCTTTAAATTCAGTGTGAAAGAAGCCAGGCACCCAGAGCAGGTGATGGGAGGGCACTGCTTGGTCTGAATTGGAAAAAAAGAGAGGAAACCTCCTCAGATTCCAGGAGAGGCAGCGCTGGAGTGATGCTGGTGGATTTTCCTGGAGTTTTGGTTGGTAAAATCTGAAATTTGGAGCCCGAGTGCCATCTAGTGCTGCACGGCCTCTTAGCAGGGTCTCAGTGACTCCAAAGATCTCGGCTCAAAGATGAGAATTCCACTAAAAAAATGACGGTGGATAAGTTGTGTTTGCACTCAGGGATAAACTGAAACAACAAAAACCCCACAGCAGTAATGATGTGTTTGTGTTAAAGCAAATTTGGGATTTATATCTGAAAATGGGGGAAAAAACACCTCAAAATTATTTAAAATGTCCAGGAAAAATTCCCTTTGGAGGTGGCAAAGCTAAGAAATAAATATCTGATGACTAAAACCCTTTGGTTATTAGAAATTCTATTATTTTATTCCTTTTTAGCCAAACTTCAGGGTGGAAAAAATAAAGTTTGGTGTCAGATGGGAAGGAAACACCAGCACACAATGGGAAGTTCTTCTCTCCTGAGCTCTCCTGTTCCTCCAGGGTCCTTTTCCCAAGGAAAATCCTGAAGAGTCCTGGCTCTTCACTTCTGAGCTCTCCTGCTCCTTCAGGATCCTTTTCCTAAGGAAAATCCAGTCCTGGACCTTCCCTCCTGAGCTCTCCTGTTCCTCCAGAATTCCTTTTCCAGCAAAATCCAGCCCTTCCGAGCTCTCCTGCTCCTCCAGGATCATTTTTCCAGGAAAATCCAGTCCTGGCCCTTCACTTCTGAGCTCTCCTGCTCCTCCAGGATCATTTTTCCAGGAAAATCCATTCCTGGCCCTTCCCTCCTGATCTCTCCTGCCCCTCCAGGATCATTTTTCCAATCCCAGGAGGGACCAGGAGCCGGGCCAGCCCCAGATCCAGGCACTCCAAAGGTGCAGGATGGACACTCCAGGATTTTGGGATGGAACATCCTCCCACAGGAGAGCTCAGAGAACTCGTGGTGGCTCTGAGCTCCAATAATCAACATTAAACACCAAAACCCCAAATTCCCCAAAACACCCTAAAACCCCAAATTCCACCATCCCCTTCTTCCACACCCTTCCTCAGTCTTGGAAAATCCTCCTGGAAACCCCAAATCCTGGCCCCAGGAGCAGTGTCAGACCCACTCCCTGGGCACCTCTGGCAAATAATGATTATTTCATTTGTTTTTTTCTATATTTGCCATTTTTGGTGCCTCTCTCCAATCCAGAAGTTTTATGAACAACCAAGTTTGAGATTTCCTCTTTTCCTGTCCCTCAATCCCACAGAAAGGTTTCTCCACACTTGGATAATTAACCCAGGCTAACACAAGATACAAATTCAGAACGGCACAGGAATTTCAGAAAGAAATAAAATACAGCAAAATAAATTTGAAAAGTAAAGCACTTCTTATTCTGGCCTAAATTATTATTATTAAGAAAACTGCAGGAAACAGATTTGCAGAAAATTTGTAACACTTGACAGAAAGCTTACATAGCATGTATTTACATATAAATTTTGAGGTAAGAAATGTTGACTTAGAAATGCTATAAAATAAGATAGATATCATTAAGAAAGAAATTAAATTGGAAATAAGTTTTAAAAGATTACTTTATAAGAAAAGATTAAATATTTTAGAGAACTATAAAATATAGATTGTAGCAAGATTTATGAGGATTTTAGATTATTAATTTTTAATATTTTTATTTTATTTATTAATTATTTTAATAACTTTAAATTTATTTATAGTATAGTGTAATAAAAGTTGGTAAGTTAAAAAATGCTTATAATGTATTGTAATTAAGAAATAATTAGCTGCTGATTGTGATAACATGATTTATAACATCTGTATTGTCTCACCTATTTACATATAAATTTTGAGGTAAGAAATGTTGACTTAGAAATGCTATAAAATAAGATAGATATCATTAAGAAAGAAATTAAATTGGAAATAAGTTTTAAAAGATTCCTTTATAAGAAAAGATTAAATATTTTAGAGAACTATAAAATATAGATTGTAGCAAGATTTATGAGGATTTTAGATTATTAATTTTTAATATTTTTTATTTTATTTATTAATTATTTTAATAACTTTTAATTTATTTATTGTATAGTGTACTAAAAGTTGGTAAGTTAAAAACGCTTATAATGTATTGTAATTAAGAAATAATTAGCTGCTGATTGTGATAACATGATTTATAACATCTGTATTGTCTCACCCTTCATACAAGACTAAAACTAAAATTGAAGTGTTTAAAACACCCCATCTCTGAGCCAAAAAAGAGCTTAACCCAACAGAAAATAAGAATTAAACTCATTTTAGTGAAAAAGTGGAAAAGTCTGAGCGAGAGGGGCCGTGCCACAGGCACCCATCTGCTGACCCAGCCAGGCTGTGACTGCTCCCTGCCCTGCTCACCCCCCAAAAACCCACTTCGCTTTGGGTCTGGCTGCTGGTTTTTGGGGTTTTGGTTTTTTGGGGTTTTGGTTTTTTGGGTTGGATTTTTTGGGGGGTTTTTTGGGGGTTTTTTTGGGGTTTTTTGGTTTTTTGTGGGTTTTTTGGTGTTTTGGGTTTTTTTGGGGTTTTTTTGAAAGGTCAAACTGGAAAAGAAAATCTTTCCAGGAAAGCCACAAATGGATGGGGAGCTGCCACGTGCAGCCAGGAGTTCCTGCAGAGTTTATCCCCCAAAACAGGCACAAGGCAGAGCTGGAGCAGCCAAGGATTTATAACATCTGTATTGTCTCACCCTTCATACCAGACTAAAACTAAAATTGAAGTGTTTAAAACACCCCATCTCTGAGCCAAAAAAGAGCTTAACCCAACAGAAAATAAGAATTAAACTCATTTTAGTGAAAAAGTGGAAAAGTCTGAGCGAGAGGGGCCGTGCCACAGGCACCCATCTGCTGACCCAGCCAGGCCGTGGCTCCTCCCTGCCCTGCTCACCCCCCAAAAACCCACTTCACTTTGGGTCTGGCTGCTGGTTTTTGGGGGTTTTGGGTTTTTGGGTTGGATTTTTGGGGGTTTGGGTTTTTGGGTTGGATTTTTTGGGGGGTTTTTTGGGGGTTTTTTTGGGGTTTTTTGGTTTTTTGTGGGTTTTTTGGGTGTTTTGGGTTTTTTTGGGGTTTTTTTGAAAGGTCAAACTGGAAAAGAAAATCTTTCCAGGAAAGCCACAAATGGATGGGGAGCTGCCACGTGCAGCCAGGAGTTCCTGCAGAGTTTATCCCCCAAAACAGGGACAAGCCAGAGCTGGAGCAGCCAAGGGGCTGAGGTGGGAAGTGCCAAAGATCCAGCTGTGCCAGGGGTCAGGAAGGCACGGAATATCCACAGGGATCATCCATCCAACCCCTGGCATCCCAAAACCCACCCCAGCCAGGGGTCAGGAAGCCATGGAATATCCACAGGGATCACGGAACAAACCCCTGGCACTCCAAAATCCACCCTGTGCCAGGGTCAGAAAGCCATGGAACATCCACAGGGATCATCCATCCAACCCTGGCATTGCCAAATCCAAAATCCAGCCTGTGCCAGGGGTCAGAAAGCCATGGAATATCCACAGGGATCATCCATTCAACCGTGGCATTGCCAAATCCAAAATCCAGCCTGTGCCAGGGGTCAGAAAGCCATGGAATATCCACAGGGATCACACCCCTGGCCCTGCACAGACCCCCCAATAATTCCAGCCTGAGCCAGGGGTCAGGAAGCCATGGAATATCCACAGGGATCAGGGAACAAACCCCTGGCATTGCCAAATCCAAAATCCCACCCCTGCCAGGGGTCAGGAAGCCATGGAATATCCACAGGGATCACCCCCCTGGCCCTGCACAGCCCCCCCAATAATTCCAGCCTGTGCCAGGGGTCAGAAAGCCATGGAATATCCACAGGGACCATGGATCAAACCCCTGGCATTGCCAGGCACCTCAAAATCCCAGTCTGTGCCAGGGGTCAGAAAGGCATGGAATATCCTGAGACCCACAGAGATCATCCATCCAAACCTGGCATTGCCAAATCCAAAATCCTACCCTGTGCCAGGGGTCAGGAAAGCCATGGAATATCCATGGGGATCAGGGAACAAACCCCTGGCACTCCAAAATCTATTCTGTGCCAGGGTCAGAAAGCCATGGAATATCTACAGGGATCATCCATCCAACCCCTGGCATCCCAAAATCCACCCCTGCCAGGGGTCAGGAAGCCACAGGGATCATCCATGCAGCCCTGTCCCTGCCCAGACCCCCTGAAATCCCACCCTGGCCATCCCTGGAGCAGTGCCCACAGGCTCCTGGAGCTCTGGCAGCACTGGCATCGTTATCCCTCCCCGGGCAGTGCCCAGCACCCTCTGGCTGAGGAGCCTTTGCTGGAACCCAGCCCGCAGGTGCCCTGGAGCAGCCCCTGTCCCTGTGCCACCGGCGGCCAGCAGTGTCCCCATTCCCCGTGGACATTCCCACCTGTCCCCCAGGACCCCAGGGGCCCCTGCCCTTTGCCAGCAGCAGCAGGAGAACATCTCACCTCCGTGCTGCCCACCAGGCCCTGAGCACTGCCGGGGCTCCTCCTCTGCCCCCACAGCTGCCAAAACTGGGGGACAGGGGGGATCTGGGGGGCACAGGCCACAAACACCCCGGAGACCCCGAGCTCAGGAGGAAAACTCCTTCAGACACAGCCAGAGGCCACGGGGACAGTCCCAGACAGGTCTGGGTGGGAAGGGACCTAAATCCCACCCGTGGCACCGCTGCTGTCGGAACCCAGGACACCTCTCTGGATGCTCTGGATGTCTCACAGCCCTGGCAGGGGCTCAGAGACCCTGGCAGGAAGCCAAAGACACCTGGAAATTCGATCTTAATTCATGGAGTAAATTGCCAACCTTATATAAAGAATTACAGGCCACAAAAGTTTAAGTAGCACAGTAGTAGCAATCACAGGGTGAAGGAAAAAACTTCGGAGCACTGTACAGGGGGGTTTTGAACCTTGTACAGGGGGTTTGGAATCCTGTACATGGGGGTCAGGGGTTCTAAGATGGAGGGATTTGGGCGTGCCCTGTCCTTCTTCTTTCTTCTCCTTGGCATCCATGTTCAGGATGATGTTGGCACGTGTGCATTGGTTCATGGTGAAGGTGCACTTGCCAACAAGGGTGAAAAGTATTGGGAATTAAAGCTAAATATCTCATACATAGTTTTTACTATAAAAGAGACCCTGTGGGTGGGAGAGAGTGCCCTTGGCTGTCTTGCTGATCAGACCTCGGCTGGACAGACAGAAAAACTTTGGAGATAAGGAACAATAAACTCAACTGAAGACCAAAAGCAAGAGTCCAGACTCCTTCAAAGCTTGGCCGGCCCAGAACCGCCTTTTCCCGTGCTGGGGCACAGACAAGTGACAGCTGACCCCGACACCGTGCCACCCCTGCCGCTGTGCCAGGCTGTCCCAGCAGCAATTCCCCGTCCCTGGAATGTGCAGGAGCAGTGGGACAGGGGGGATGTCCAGGGTGGCACTGGAAGGGTGCAAGGTCCCAGAGCCCCCCTGAGCCCAGCACTGAGAGCACAGAGCCCCAGGCAGGGCTGAGCCAGCCCCGTCCCAACAAGGAACCCAAATCAATTCAGCTGGAAGTGCAGAGGGGGGAAATCTGGAATGAAAGAGCTCCGGGACAATGCAGGGGACAGAGCAACACGAGTGGCTTTTGTTCCCAATTAATAGAGGAACAAATTCCTGAGGCTGCTGCGGACTTCAATTCCCTTTTTTTCCCCCTTTTTTTAAAACTTCTGTAGTGGTTTGAGTCCCCCCGAAACATTTTCTTCCCATTAAGCGACATAAAAGCATTAGCAGTTTGTTTAATCTTCGTCTGACTTTTGTAATAAACAAATTAACTACTGAGCACGGCAGGAAAACAACAGCCACTCTGAGAGTGGTGCAACAGCCCCACGGAAAAATGGGCAAAGCAAGGCTGGAAATTAAAAACCCTGCCTAGGCTGGGACTGGCAGCAGCTTAAACCTCGTGAGTCCAAGGTTTATCCAATGAGAACATCAGCAAAAATCCAAAATCTCCAAAGATTTCCTACTGAGGTGGTGAGACCTCAGCGGGGGGAAAATTCACTTTCTGTTTTCATTCTGCCAATCAACCAAGAATTGATTTAAGGCCAGAATCAAAGCCCAACATTTAAACCCAAAATCTAAGACCAAATCAAAACTTAAGCTCAAAACTTAAATCCCAAATTTAAGCCCAGAATTTAATTAAGGCCCAGGACTGAAGCCCAAAATTCAAGCCTGAAATTTAAATCCCAAATTTAAACCCCAGAACTAAAGCCCAAAATTTAAGCGAAAAATTTAAGCCCAGAACTGAATTAAAGCCTAGAACTGAAGCCCAAAATTTAAGCCTCAAATTTAAGCCAAGAACTGAATTAAAGCCCAGAACTAAAAGCCCAAAATCAAGCCCTACATTTAGACCCAACATTTAAATCCCAAATTTAAACCCCAAATTAAAGCCCAGAACTAAAGCCCAAAATTTAAACGAAAAATTTAAACCCCAAATTTAAGCCTAGAACTGAATTAAAGCCCAAAATCGAGGCCAAAATTTAAGCCCAGAATTTAAAGACAAAATCTAAGCCCACTCTGGTGTGTCCTGTCACCCACACAGGTCCACACACTTAAGCTCAAAACTTAAATCCCAAATTTAAGCCCAGAATTTAATTAAGGCCCAGGACTGAAGCCCAAAATTCAAGCCTGAAATTTAAATCCCAAATTTAAACCCCAGAACTAAAGCCCAAAATTTAAGCGAAAAATTTAAGCCCAGAACTGAATTAAAGCCTAGAACTGAAGCCCAAAATTTAAGCCTCAAATTTAAGCCAAGAACTGAATTAAAGCCCAGAACTAAAAGCCCAAAATCAAGCCCTACATTTAGACCCAACATTTAAATCCCAAATTTAAACCCCAAATTAAAGCCCAGAACTAAAGCCCAAAATTTAAACGAAAAATTTAAACCCCAAATTTAAGCCTAGAACTGAATTAAAGCCCAAAATCGAGGCCAAAATTTAAGCCCAGAATTTAAAGACAAAATCTAAGCCCACTCTGGTGTGTCCTGTCACCCACACAGGTCCACACACCAGAAATACAGAAAAATCGATTTTCTTGTCCTTTTTGGCAGATATAAACTCCTCAATCCTAACTGTGTGCCATTATCACCACTAAAATCATTCCCACGGGGATTTGTCCCACTCCTCCTCCACAGACCTCTCCCTCCCCATCCAATTCCCAGTTTCCAACAGAAATCATTCCAATCTCTACAATTCCACAGAGCACCAGGGACAGCCATTATTGCCAGGTGGAAAACAAAGCAGGAGAGCAGCATTAAAGTTGATTTTTGCCAATAATAACAATAACAACAACAAAACAACAACAACAATAATAATATTAATTATATTATTATTACTATTATTATTATTATTATTATTATTATTATTATTATTATTATTACTACTATTATTACTATTATTATCCTGGTTTTCCAGCTGGGACACCTCGGTCCCAGGCAGGAACGGCGTTCCCACAGCTCCAGGAGGAAGGCAGCACAGAGAATTCCCACCAACCACATCCAAACGCTCCTCAAAAACCACCCCAAAGCCCCGGGGCTCGCCTGGCCTCAGCCAGGAGGAGCTTTCCAGGAGGGTTTCCTCATGGATTTGGGCTGGGCCTGGCTTTCCTCAGCGGTTTGGGGAGGAAATTGGGAAATCTGGTGCCAACAGCTCCTGGGGAAGGTGGTGGTGCCACCAAAGCTGGGGAGACACCAGGGTTGGGAAGCAGCAGCCAAAGGCAGCGGGAAAGCGGGAGTGATTCCAGAGGCCAAGGAGGAGGGAGGTCAGCACAGCTCCATGGGAATGGAGCAGGAATCCAAAGGGATTGGGGGGAAGGAGAGACCCCAAAGTCCCCCCAGCCACAGCTCCTCGTGTGCTGATCCATGAAAAACCAAAGGAGTTGGGTTGGGTTTGAAGGGAAAAGGCTGGGGAGAACATGGGGAGCGCAAAGCCTTGGGAGAAGTCCTCTGCTATAAAATATTAGGTTTCAATTTTGGGCTTTGATTCTGGCCTAAAATCAATTCTTGATTGACTGGCAGAATGAAAACAAAAAGTGACTTTTCCCCTTGCTTTCCCCCCCGCTGAGGTCTAACCATGGAATGACTGAGGCTGGAAAAGCCCTCAGAGATGCTCCAGCTCATCCCATAACCCTGCTGACAACAAACCCGTCCCAGGAGCCACATCCAGAGCTTTTGTCACCTCCAGGGAGGCAATTCCAGCCCCGTCCCTGACCCCTCCAGGTGGAGAGCCCCAGAGCTCTCGGGACCCTCTCCAGCAGCTCCAGCTCCCCCCTGTGCTGCTGGAATCCTCATCCCACAAAGGCCCAGGCTCCCCTCAGCCCTGCCCAGCTCTGCACAGGGATTATTTTACCACAGAACAATTTTAATGGCTGTTCTCGCTGTGTTATTGCCCAATAAAAGCTCCCTCTGTTGTCTCGTGCATTGTCTAAACCAGCGCATTTGGGTTTTTCGGAGCGTTCTTGGCGCGAGGTCTCGCCCCCCGCTCTCTGCTGGGAAGAAATGTTGTCACAGCATCCAGCAGAGGCACGGCAAATCCTCGGGACGTGCCTGATGTTAAACACTCCTGAAAAAACCCATCCCGGGGGACAGCAGCTGACTGAGCACTTCCAGCAGGGGGACAGCTCCACCTGCACACAGGGATCTGATCACCGTGGGATCTGATCAGACAGGGGTCTGCTCATCCAGGGGTCTGCTCAGACAGGGGTCTGCTCAGACAGGGATCTGATCACCGTGGGATCTGCTCATCCAGGGATCTGCTCACACAGGGATCTGATCAGACAGGGATCTGCTCAGACAGGGGTCTATTCACACCCAGGGATCTGCTCAGACAGGGGTCTGATCACCGTGGGATCTGCTCACACAGGGATCTGATCAGACAGGGATCTGCTCAGACAGGGATCTGCTCACACAGGGAATTGCCCATCCAGGAGTTTGCCCACCCAGGGATCTGCTCACACAGGGAATTGCCCATCCAGGAGTTTGCTCACCCAGGGATCTGTTCATCCAGGGAATTGCCCATCCAAGGGTTTGCTCACCAAGGGATTTGCTCACCAAGGAATCTGCTCACCCAGGGATCTGCTCAGCCATGGAATCAACCACCCAGGGAATTGCTCACACAGGGATCTGCTCACACAGGGAATTGCCCATCCAGGAGTTTGCCCACCCAGGGATCTGCTCACACAGGGAATTGCCCATCCAGGAGTTTGCCCACCCAGGGATCTGCTCACACAGGGAATTGCCCATCCAGGAGTTTGCCCACCCAGGGATCTGCTCACACAGGGAATTGCCCATCCAGGAGTTTGCCCACCCAGGGATCTGCTCACACAGGGAATTGCCCATCCAGGAGTTTGCTCAGCCAGGGACCTGTTCATCCAGGGAATTGCTCACACAGGGATCTGATCACTGTGGGATCTGATCACCATGGGATCTGCTCAGACAGGGATCTGCTCACACAGGGATCTGTTAATCCAGAGATCTGCTCACACAGGGATCTGATCACTGTGGGATCTGATCACCATGGGATCTGCTCAGACAGGGGTCTGCTCACACAGGGATCTGTTCACACAGGTTTGCTCACCCAGGGAATTGCTCACCCAGGGAATTGCCCACCCACGGAATTGCTCACCCAGGGATCTGTTCATCCAGAAAATTGCCCATCCAAGGGTTTGCTCACCAAGGGATTTGCTCACCCAGGGATCTGTTCACACAGGTTTGCTCACCCAGGGAATTGCTCACACAGGGATCTGCTCACACAGGGATTTATTCATCCAGGGAATTGCTCACATGGGGATCTGCCCACCAAGGAATCTGCTCAGCCATGGAATCACCCACCCAGGGAATTGCTCACACAGGGATCTGATCACACAGGGAATTGCCCATCCAGGAGTTTGCTCACCCAGGGATCTGTTTATACACAGGGATCTGATCACCGTGGGATCTGCTCAGACAGGGATCTGCTCACACAGGGGTCTGCTCACACGGGGATCTGTTCATCCAGGGATCTGTTCACACCCAGGGATCTGTTCACACAGGTTTGCTCACCCAGGGATCTGCTCATCCAGGGAATTGCTCACACAGGGATTTACCCACCAAGGAATCTGCTCACCCAAGGATTTGCCCACACAGGAAATTGCCCATCCAGGGATTTGCCCACACAGAGAATTGCCCATCCAAGGGTTTGCTCATCCAGGGATCTGTTCATCCAGGGAATTACCCAGCCAGGGATCTGTTCATCCCAGGATCTTCCCACCAAGGAATCTGCTCACCCAAGGATTTGCCCACACAGGAAATTGCCAATCCAAGGGTTTGCTCATCCAGGGATCTGTTGATCCCAGGATCTTCCCACCAAGGAATCTGCTCACCCAGGGGGGGTTTGCTCACCCAGGGATTTGCCCATCCAGGGATCTGCTCACCCAGGGGTTTGCTCACCCAGGGATTTGCCCATCCAGGGATCTGCTCACGCAGGGGTTTGCAGAGGAAGGCAGCAGCCCCCCTGCCTGCACCACATCCCTGTCTCAGCACTTCCACTCCTCCCCTGGGTGGGGATGGAGGTCAGCCCGAGGTCTCCCCGAGGGCAGGAGTTGACAGGGACGGCCCCATCCAGCTCCTGGCTGCCAATCCATTGTTGGGAAGCTCCTGCTTCCAGCACAGATGGATCCAACCACAGCACGCTGGGAGAAATTCCTCCCTGCCCAGGAAATTCCTCCTTGCACGGCCCTCAGCCTCTGCCAGGATGGCTGGGATTGGAGGGGACCCTAAACACCAGCCCAGTCCCCATGGGGCACCTTCCAGAGCCCCATCCAGCCTGGGCTGGCCCACAGCACCCAAGGAGAGCGAGGTCCACCTTGGGAGACCCTCAATCCCTTTTGATAAACCTTGGGAGACCCTCAATCCCTCTTGGCAAACCTTGGGAGACCCTCAATCCCTCCTGGCAAACCTTGGGAGACCCTCAATCCCTTTTGGCAAACCTTGGGAGACCCTCAATCCCTCTTGGCAAACCTTGGGAGACCCTCAATCCCTCTGGATAAACCCTGGCAGATCCTCAATCCCTTTTGTTCCCTTGGAGAAGACTCAGGTCATGATCCCAAAACAGAGAAGTTCTGCAGGAGACATCCTCAAAAACCCACGTGACTCTGGGGCTTCCCCAAAGAGAAAACTGGGAATGGCAGAAGATGTCCTGGGTTTTCCTCTCCTCCTGTGGCTCTCCACCATCTCACTTCTCCAGGCTGATGTTCCCCCACATCTCCAGGAGCTGCGCAATCAAAATTTGGGATGCACGGGACATGGGGATGATGAATTTCCAATTAAACTTCCCAAAAGCTTTATCAGAATGTTTTAACAGCCACATCCTCAGAGAAGAAAGCTGGACTCAAAGGCAATGGATCTGGGATTTGTGAGGACCAGACGAGGCCAGGACTCAAAGGCAATGGATCTGGGATTTGTGAGGATCAGACAAGGCCAGGACTCAAAGGCAATGGATTTGGGATTTGTGAGGACCAGACGAGGCCAGGACTCAAAGGCAATGGATCTGGGATTTGTGAGGACCAGACGAGGCCAGGACTCAAAGGCAATGGATCTGGGATTTGTGAGGATCAGACAAGGCCAGGACACACATTCCCATGGGAACATTTGTGGCTGCTGAAGAGAAGAACAACAGAAGTTTAAAAATTCTTTATCTCGGGCTTAAATTGCCCAGGAGAAACAGGTTAAACATTGGATGGAGTTTCCTGACTGTGAGAGGGGCTGAAACCCAGGAGGGCTCACCAGGGAATGTTCTGGAATCCCTTTAAGCTGATCCCCCCAAGGACTAGGTCAGAAAGAGCCCGAGGAGGAGCAGCCTCGGCGCGTTTGCTGCTGCAGAGACCAAGCACCTCCTCAGGCAGGGACAGGGTTCTGGAGGTCCCCAAAATCCCATTTTCCACAGTTTCAACTCCAGAAGAGCTGGAGCTCTTCAGAAACCCCCCAACCCTCACCAGAGCACCCCTGGTTTCACCCAGGACACCAAGCACCTCCTCAGGCAGGGACAGGGTTCTGGAGGTCCCCAAAATCCCATTTTCCACAGTTTCAACTCCAGAAGAGCTGGAGCTCTTCAGAAACCCCCCGACCCTACCAGAGCACCCCTGGTTCCACCCAGGAGCTGAAAGAACAGATGGCTCCGACTCCGGGTATCAAATCCTGCCACGTTTTCCAAGGATTTCTGAGGACCCAACTCAACTTTCACTGATGGCACCAGACAAATCCCCATTTCCCTCCCCGGCACAAGATCAGGATTTAAAATCAAGGTTGGGGCTGGAAGGGATCTGAAGGATCATCTCATTCCACAGCAAGGACACCTCCCACTGTCCCAGGTGGCTCCAGCCCCACCCAAGCTGGCCTTGGGCGCTGCCAGGGATCCCTGCCCCAGCTGCCCCGGGCACCCTGTGCTGGATAAATATTCCAAAGTCTCCTGAAGAGCTCATGGATGACAATAAAACACTTTCAGGCCGTAAATTAGTGGGAAAACAGAGTTCCCATAAAGCCACAGCCACCTCTGGGACGGGATCCAGCTCCTCCTTGCCAGACACGACTCCCAAGGAAATGAGGGATAATTCCCCTAATTAACAATGAAATGGAACAAGCCAGAATGTCCCTATTAAAGAAGGAATTTCTGATGCTCCCAGCCATGAGGAAGAGCTTGAACAAACCCATGCCCAGCTTCCAGAGGAGCCAGGAACAGAGGGAACAACCCCAACCCAGGGAAAGCAGAGGACACACGAAGGATGGGGAGAGGTGGCCACGAGCTGAGCTTGGAAGTGACCTCCCCTTTTCGGGAGGACAATGGGAACAATTCCCAGCAACAAAAGCTGGAAGGACACTTGATTTGAGCCATGTGTAGGACAGGAACGCTCCAAGAGCCGGGTGAGAGAAATCCCAGCCCGTCCAAGCTGGGGAGCATTAAGGCAGGGATGAATCATCTTCCCAAAGCCTGTAAACAAGGCTGCAAATCCCAAAAGGATCCCGCAGCAGAGCCCGGCCACGGGGCTGCAACGGGGACAGTCCTTGGGAAAGGGTGGGAACCAGGGGACACGGAGCCACAGGAACGGGACACGGGCATGGGAGCACCATGGTGTTCTGCTGAGGGTCCCAGAATGTCTGGGGACAGGACACATGGGGGGACAGGACAGGACACACGGGAGCGGGGTCAGCTCTGGGGTTTGGGACAGGGGACAGAGCTCAGGGGATCAGCTGTGGGGTTTGGGACAGGACACATAGCAGTGGGGTCACCTGTGGGATTTAGGACACAGGACAGGACACATGGGGGGACAGGACAGGACACACGGGAGCGGGGTCAGCTCTGGGGTTTGGGACAGGACAAGACATACCAGAGTGGGATCAGCTGTGGGGTTTGGGGCAGGGGACAGAGCTCAGGGGATCAGCTGTGGGGTTTGGGACAGGACACATAGCAGTGGGGTCACCTGTGGGATTTAGGACACAGGACACAGCTCAGGGGATCAGCTGTGAAGACATGCCAGAGTGGGATCAGCTGTGGGGTTTGGGGCAGGGGACAGAGCTCAGGGGATCAGCTGTGGCGTTTGGGATAGGACACAAAGGAGCGGGGTCAGCTGTGGGGTTTGGGGCAGGACACAAAGGAGCGGGGGCAGCTGTGGGTTTCGGATAGGGGACAGGACACACAGAGCAGGGTCAGCTGTGGGGTTTGAAATGAGGGACAGGACACACAGGTTTGGGACAGGGGACACAGGAGCGGGGTCAGCTGTGGGGTTTGGGACAGGACAGGACACACAGAGCAGGGTCAGCTGTGGGGTTTGGGGCAGGGGGATCAGCTGCTCTGCTCTGGGGGTTCCCAGCCTGACCTGCAGTGGAACTCCGAGTTTTCTGGGGTGTGAAACCACAGCGATGTCACCTTCATTGGGAACTTGGACAGGAAGGAAATTCCAAGCCCAGAGCACCAGGAAGGCAAATCCCAGTCAGAAAATACCCACAGCAAATCCCATGCTGGACAAAGCACCTTGGACATGGCCGGACTCCATCCCAGAGGGCTTTTCCAGCCTAAAAACCACGTTACAATTCCATGAAGCCTCAATCCACTCCATTCCCCCAATTAAACAGCACCAGGAGGAAACAGCTCCGGAAGAGGGGAGAACCAGACAGGCTGTGCTAACCTCATCTTCCAGCAGTGCTGCTTTTCCAAGCACACTCCCTAAGGAAAAAATTCCCTTTTCCAGCTGCCCCCTGTATGGGGAAAGGGGGAAATGCCCTTGGCAAGGCCCAACTGCATCAACAGTGCTGGGTGACCCTTGGGGCTGCCCATGCTGATCCAAGGATTTCACTCCTTTTCCTTCCCCACTCTGCAGGAAGGAGAGGCCAAGACCTGCTGGGAGCCCTGGGGAATTCCCTTCATCCCCATCCCAGGGGAATGCCACCCTCCTCCTCCTCTCATTCCTCCATTCCCAATAAATCACTACATTCCTCTCCGAGAACTTAAGCTCACTTTTTTTTTTTTTTTTTTTTTTTTTTTTTTTTTTTTGTAGTGGCAAAGAATTCTGGACAAAGAAAATTTATAATTTTAACCAAGAGTTTGGGGAAGAGAAATAACCCACGCCCAGTGGGACAGCACAGGGAAAAGTGGGAAAATAATTAACATTTCTGTGCAAACAGCTCAGCAAATCATGGATGGTCCTGAGTGAGGCGTCTGCTGACCCTGGGGGTTCTCAGAGCTCAGACCCAACCTCTGCAGATCCATGAGGAATTGTTGTACTGATGAGAGAGGAGACCCCAGAGCTCCCAATCCCAAACAAAGCCCAGAAAGGAGCAGTCAGTGCTGGAAACAGCCCTGGTTCCCAAGCTGCTCTGCAGAGCCCTGGGCAGGAGCAAAGCTGGGCTTGCTCAGGCTTCAGGCTGAGCCCAGCCCAGACTTCAGCCCCCTGCTCTTCACCAGCTCCACTCACCGCCCTCTTAATTGCCTTCCTCTCATTAAAGACCTTCATTAGCCCAGTTGTGGCTCTCATTAAACTTGGCCCTTTTTTCCCTCATCATTTTTGTGTCATTTTAAAGCCTTGGGATGTTATTTTTAGAGGATTTGGGAGCTTTATGTGGCCCTGGGTGCTCCCAGGATGCCTCTGAGGGCAAGGCCATGCCTCAGGAAAGGGCAGGAGGGAATCCAGGGAATTCCAGGCTGGATAAACCATCCTGGCAGGCAGCAACAACTCCTGAGCACCCCAAAACTGACCGGGAGCTACTTTTAAATATATCATTTATTACCATTTATTAGTTATTATTCCATTGGGGCTGCCAGTTTTTATTAAAAATGGGATTTATTCACTCCAGAGTGAGGAGGTTTTAGGAATAAATGGGAAACATCGGAATGTGGGTGGTGCCAAGGATCTTCCACAGCACCAGAGCCTTCCTGGGGTCCTGCAGGGACCTGACAGGAACCAAAGCACCCAGAGAGGGAGAGGGAAACAGCCAGGGCAAGGAGGAATGGGGTCCAAGCAGGGGGGAATCCACCAAGGACAGCCCCAAAGCAGCAGGAAAAACACAGGAAAGCACTGAAAACCATGAAAAATATTGAAAACCATGAAAAATATTGAAAACCATGGGAAAAAAAATTGAAAACCGTGGGAAATTTTAAATCATGAAAAAAAAAATTTAAATCATGGCAATTAATGGAAAACCATGGAAAAAAATGTAAAATCACGGCAATTAATTGTAAATCATGGCAATTAATTGTAAAATCATGAGGGGAAATTGAAAATCATGGCAATTAATTTAAAATCATGGCAATTAATTGTAAAATCATGAGGGGAAATTGAAAACCATGGCAATTAATTAAAAACCACAGCAACTAATTGTAAACCATGGCAATTAATTGAAAACCATGGCAATTAATTGAAAATCATGGTAATTGATTGTAAATCATGGTAATTGATTGAAAACTGTGACAATAAAATGGCAGGAATAAATCAGAGCATGGGATTAAGCAGGGCAGGAATGAAATGGGAAGGGGGGATTGACTGGATCACACTTTGCAAGGTTATTCCAAACATTCCCAAATCCTGCCTCCCCACACCCGCCACATCCCAAGGGATCTCCAGCATCCTCCAAAGTCCTCTGATTCCCAATTTCCTCTGCTCAGCCCGGGAATGGCCAATTCCCTATCCCGGATTTTGCCACTGGATGGCACCAGAGGAAATCCTAAAACTTCCACTCCGGATTCAGAACTCAGGGAAACAAAATCCAAACCCTAAAAGAGTCCAGGGGAAGGCTTGGGGAAGGAAAATGTGGATTTGTTGGGAGCACCCTGGGACAGTGGGAGCTGTCCCTGCCATGGCAGGGTGGCACTGGCTGGGATTTAAGGTTCTTCCCACCCAACCCATTCCAGGATTCCATTAACCCAGTCCAGGGTTCCACCAATGGTTTAATTCAGTGTTTAAACGCAGCATTCCCTGCCTGTGGCCACTGGGGATATTTCCTGTTCATTTCCAGATCCTGGGATATTCTGAGCTGGAAGGGACCTCAGGGATCAATTCCTGCTCCTGAAGGACTCAGCCTGGGCCTGCACCCTCCAAGCAGCCGAGCCCATCCCAGGCTCTGAAACTGCCCTAAATCACCTTTAATGTCATTTATTTGTAATTCTTTGGCCCTAAATCCTTCCGGAGCAGGCACAGGCACCTGCACTCCCAACCCCTGGAGCAGCACTCACCAGCCCGGGCTCCCTGGGGGAAAACTCGTTTGTTTTTTGGGGTTTGCTGCAGTTTGCAGAGGATTTGGGACTCCCTGGGGGTGGAGGCTGTGGCCATTCCCAGCCCGTGCCGAGGAATTTGTGCTAGGAATTTTCAGCAGGGGCTTTTAATGAAGATTTCCAGTGGCCAGGCTGTCTGGGCTAATAACAGCAGGGAGAAATTGCAGTTAAAATGAAGATTTCAGTGAAGATTTCCAGTGGCCAGGCTGTCTGGGCTAATAACAGCAGGGAGAAATTGCAGTTAAAATGAAGATTTCAGTGAAGATTTCCAGTGGCCAGGCTGTCTGGGCTAATAACAGCAGGGAGAAATTGCAGTTAAAATGAAGATTTCAGTGAAGATTTCCAGTGGCCAGGCTGTCTGGGCTAATAACAGCAGGGAGAAATTGGAGTTAAAACCCTCCTGGATGCTCTTGGCACTCGTGGGACCTTCAAACCAATGAGGAAATCCTTTTTTCTTGGATACTTGGCCCAACTGGATGAAATCCCAGCATTTCCTGCCACAGGCTGTGTTGAAAGACACCCAGACCTGGCTTTTAATTATTCCAATTTAATTTTGGCCCTGGTTAGTGGCCAGCCCAGGCCATTAATCGCTCAGAATTAAGAGGTGGTTTGTGGGAAGCACAAATAACGTGGATGTGGCTCGCAGGATTCTCCTGGTGGACGTGTCCTGCTGAGGGGTGGAGGGGGATTTCTGTCTGCGGGCAGGGATGCCAAGGGAAGGCAGGAACTGCTCTGGCTCCCTGCGGAGCAGCACGTGAGGGAGGGAAAACCCAGGCTGGCAGTGCCAGGGAGCTCTGCGAAGGGCACTGCGGAACATTCCAGGGGAGGGAAGGGATTCCTGGCCCTGGCTCATCCCAAACTCTTCCCTGGCCCATCCCAAACTGCCTCTGGCTGATCCCAAATCCCCCCTGGCCCATCCCAAACTGCCCTGGCCCATCCCAAACTCTCCCCTGGCCCATCCCAAATCCCCCCTGGCCCATCCCAAATCCCCCTGGCCCATCCCAAATCCCCCTGGCCCATCCCAAATCCCCCTGGCCCATCCCAAAGTCCAGCAGCTCCTTTTGGAGCACATTCATGGACCAGCACTACACCACCAAGGAGCACAGAACATCAATCCCAAAAGACAGGAAGCAGCTTGTTCGAATTCTAAATGCTGAGAACTTCAAACTTTCTGTACTAGAAAACACTACATTTGACCTAAAACCCTAAAACAAACTTGCAGAATTAATTAATACCACAAAAATTACGAGGGTATAGTTAGCTAAAAGTGTGCAATATCACAAAGCGAAAGGGTGAGAGTTTAGAACTTTAAATGTAGTAATAAATGTGAAATAACATGAAATATAAACAAAACATAAATAGTAATTATTATATACTATAAATATATATTTTATATGTATAATATATAATTTATATATTATAATAACATTATATGTTATATAATGTATATTATATAACATATATAACATAGTATATATTTTATATACTGTATATATATTATAATACATTATATAATGTATATATAATATATACATATATATTATGTATATGTATAATATATAATTTATATATTATAACATTATATGTTATATAATGTATATTATATAATGTATACAATAACATAATGTGTAACATATATGTGTTATATATCATATGCTATATAACACATACATGTTACATATCACATGCCATATATCACATGTTACATATCACATGTTACATATCACATGCCATATATCACATGTTATATATCACATGCCATATATCACATGTTACATATCACATGCCATATATCACATGTTACATATCACATGTTACATATCACATGTTATATATCACATGTTACATATCACATGCCATATATCACATGTTACATATCACATGTTACATGTCACATGCCATGTATCCCATGCGAACACGAACCCCAAACGCGCTCTCCAGGACTCCGCAGAGCCGTCCCTCCCAGCTCCCCCGGGCGGGTCCCGGCGCAGGAAGCTGCGGCTGCTGTGTCCAGCCGATAGCGCACACGGCATTTCAAAAAGCCAACATCTCCTGCCTCGGGCCTGCAGCCAACTGCCTTCAAAGCCCTCGGGTCCCCACGGGGAAAATTATGGAGGAAAAAACCCCACAACAACAACACGTGGAAAACAAAGGAATTTCTGCACGGAATTTTGTCCCCCAGCCCCGAGCCCAGCTCCTGGAGCTGCTCCCCAGCCCTGGAATTCTCGGAGCTGCTCCTTATCTGCTCCTTATCAGCAGATGCAGGCGTTGCCAGCACTCCCCGAGCTCAGGGAGCAGGCAGCAATTCCCAAATCCCCAGAGCAGGAGCATCCTCCTGAGCACATCCAGGAACTCCTGCTCCGGCCCGAAAGGGGCACAGCTCACTCCATGGGACTGAAATCCCTCTGGAATTCTGGACTCAGCCAGGGAGGGTGGGAGCTGAGCTGGGAGCTGCCCCACGGCTGCTTTAGGACCAGAGGGAATTCCCTGGGATATCCCAGCAGCCAAAAGAAGGGAATTTTGCTACAACCACATCAGCAGGAAATGATCCCTCTTATCCGGAGGATTTACCCCAAAATCAGCTCACACAGCCAGGAGCCAGCACCAAGGGAATCCCACAAGGGAATTCATCCCCCAAATCCCACCTCACATGGAGGGAATCCCACAATCCTGCGAATTCATTTGCCAAATCCCATCCCACGTGGAGGGAATCCCACAAACCTGAGAATTCATTTGCCAAATCCCACCCCACATGGAGGGAATCCTACAAACCTGTGAATTCATTTGCCAAATCCCACCCCACATGGAGGGAATCCTACAAACCTGTGAATTCATCCCCCAAATCCCACCCCACATGGAGGGAATCCTACAAACCTGTGAATTCATTTGCCAAATCCCACCCCACATGGAGGGAATCCTACAAACCTGTGGAATTCATCCCCCAAGTCCCATCCTGCATGGAGGGAATCCCACAAATTTGTGGAATTCATCCCCCAAATCCCACCCCACATGGAGGGAATCCTACAAACCTGTGGAATTCATTCCCCAAATCCCATCCTGCCTGGAAGGAATCCCACAAACTTGTGATTTCATCCCCCAAGCCCCAATCCCACAATCATGTGGATTAATTTCCCCAAGCCCTATCCCACGTGGAGGAAAGCCCATAACCTGTGAATTCATCCCCCAAATCCCAATCCCACATGGAGGGGATCCCATAACCCGTGAATTCATCCCCCAAATCCCAATCCCACATGGAGGGGATCCCATAACCTGTGGGATTCATTCCCCGAAGCCCCATCCCACAACCTGTGAATTCATATCCCAAATCCTATTCCACACAGAGGGGATCCCACAACCTGTGAATTCACTCCTCAAAACCCCAATCCCATGTGGAGGGGATCCCATAACCTTTGATCCATCCCACATGGAGGGAATCCCACAATCCTGTGAATTCATCCACTAAATCCCATCCCACGTGGAGGGAACCCCACAAACCTACGGAATTCATTCCTCCAAGCCCCATCCCACATGTAGGGGATCCCATAACCTGTGATCCATCCCCAAACCCCAGTCCCACACAGAGGGGATCCCATAACCCTCGATCCATCCCCAAACCCCAATCCCATATGTAGGGGATCCCATAACCTGTGATCCATCCCCCAAACCCCAATTCCACATGGCGGGGATCCCATAACCTGTGATCCATCCCTAAACCCCAATCCCACATGGAGGGGATCCCACAATCCTGTGAATTCATCCACTAAATCCCATCCCACACGCAGGGAACCCCACAAACCTACAGAATTCATTCCTCCAAGCCCCATCCCGTATGTAGGGGATCCCATAACCCATGATCCATCCCCAAACCCCAATCCCATATGTAGGGGATCCCATAACCTGTGATCCATCCCCAAACCCCAATCCCATATGTAGGGGATCCCATAACCCTCGATCCACCCCCAAACCCCGATCCCGCCCCTGGCAGCTCTGTCACACTCGCTGCCCTTCAGAGCAGTTCCGGAGTTTCCTCCAGAGGAAAAAATAAACTCGGGACTTTTCCTGTTTGGGAAGTGGGCAAAGGGAAAAGCGCAGCGGGACGCTGCTTCCAGCTGGGAAAATCCCAAAAAAGGCCCGGCCCGGCACAGGATGTGCAAAAATAGGGCGGCTGATAGGATCAGGATCGGGATCAGGATCAGGACAGCAGCGTTCCCCTGCCCCGCCTCGCCCTGTCCCGCTGCCCCTGAGGGTGCCTTGGAGCAGGGAAAAGGGGTTGGGGACAGGGAAAAGGGATTGGGGACGGGGAAAAGGGATTGGGGACAGGGAAATGGGGTTTGGGGACAGGGAAATGGGGTTTGGGGACAGGGAAATGGGGTTTGGGGAAAGGGAAATGGGGTTTGGGGACGGGGAAATGGGGTTTGGGGACAGGGAAATGGGGGAGTTGGGGGAAAAGGGAGAGGGGGGTTTGGGGAAAAGGGGGAAGAGGGATTTAGGAAAAGGTGTAATAGGGTTTAAGGGAAAGGGAGAACAGGGTTTAAGGGAAACGGGAAAAAATTATTTAAGGGAAAGGGAGAATGGGATTTAGGGAAAATCAATGGGGTTTAGGGAAAAGGGAGAGCGGGATTCAGGGAAAAGGGGGAGAAGGGATTTAAGGACAGGGAGAATGGGATTCAGGGAAAAGGGGAAAGAGGGATTTAGGGAAAAAGGGAGAACAGGGTTTAAGGGAAAGGGAAAAAGGACTTTGGGGAAAGGGAGCATGGGATTTAAGGGAAAGGGAGAGTGGGGTTTAGGAAAAAGGGAAAAAGGATTTAAGGAATGACCCAAAGCTTTGGAAGGGCACAGGGGTGATGAACTCAGTCATGAAGCCAGACAGGGAGGAATTAACTCCAGAGATACAATCATCACCTCCGGAGAAGGATCCGGGGAATTTCCAGCACATTCCAGGAGCTAAAGGGGCTCCAGGAATAAAATTATTTTGTATCATTTTATGTGTAATAGATCTAGTAATCTTTTTTATATTTTTATATAGGTTCTGGATATTATATTTTTATATTCTTTATATATCTTACATGTTATATATGAATATTTTTATTTTATATTTCTTATAGATTTATATTTTTATATTTTTGTATTGTGTATATTTATATTTTATGTGGATTATATACAGTTTATCTCTATTTAAATATATGTTTTATAGATATATTAGATACAACAGCTGGAACCCACCAAATTTGGGGATTACCCTAATTAATCATCAGCTAATTAAGAAATTAAAACAGGAGAGAGAGGAGGAGGAGAAGTTCCCACATGAAAGATTTGCAGCAGAGACTAAAATCATTTCTATAAACTAAAAACTCAGTGGCATAAATTAAAGAAATGGGCATAAATTAAAAAATCAAGAGCATAAATTTTTTAAAGTGGCATAAATTAAAAATCAGTTGAGTAAATTAAGAAAATCAGAATATAATAAATTAAAAATCAATTGAACAAATTAAAAATCAGCAGTATAAATTAAAAACCAGATGTATAAATTAAAATAAGCCAGGCCCAAGCCGTGGTGTCCAAACCCCTCCCGGAAAAGGAAACAACCCCAGGAGCAGGGAAATGCCTGGAATTCCTCGGGATCTCAGGGCTGCTCAAAACAAAAACTCATCCAAACCCTGAACCTGTCTGTGCTCCCAGCTTCCAACCTGGATTCCACATTCCACAGGGAATCCTGGAGTGTCCCGGTGGGAAAAATCCCACATTCCACAGGGAATCCTCGAATATCCCAACAGGAAAAATCCCACATTCCACAGGGAATCCTCGAATATCCCAACAGGAAAAATCCCACATTCCACAGGGAATCCTCGAATATCCCAACAGGAAAAATCCCACATTCCACAGGGAATCCTGGAATATCCCAACAGGAAAAATCCCACATTCCACAGGGAATCCTGGAATATCCCAGTGGGAAAAATCCCACATTCCCCAGGGAATCCTGGAGTGTCCTAGTGGGAAAAATCCCACATTCCACAGGGAATCCTGGAGTGTCCCAGTGGGAAAAATCCCACATTCCCCAGGGAATCCTGGAGTGTCCTGGTGGGAAAAATCCCACATTCCACAGGGAATCCTGGAGTGTCTCGGTGGGAAAAATCCCACATTCCACAGGGAATCCTGGAGTGTCCCAATGGGAAAAATCCCACATTCCACAGGGAATCCTGGAATTCCCCAAAGGGAAGAATTCCATATTCAAAATATTAATCCTAGAATGTCCTGATGGGAAGAATTCCATATTCCAAACAGGAATCCTGGAATGCCCCAATTCCATATTTCACAGGGAATCCTGAAATGCTCTGATGGGAAGAATTCCATATTGCACCCAGGAATGTCCCAGTGGGGAGAAATCCATATTCCAAATGAGAGTCCTGGAATGTCCCGATGGGAAGAATTCCATATTCCACACAGGAATCCCAGAATTTCCTTATGGGAAGAATTCCATATTCCAAACAGGAATCCTGGAATGCCCCAATTCCATAATCCACAGGGAATCCTGACATGTCCTGATGGGAAGAATTCCATATTCCACAGGGAATCCTGGAATGCCCTAATGAGAATTCCATATTCCACATGGGAATGATGGGAAGAATTCCACCCAGGAATCCTGGAATGTCCTGAGGGGAAGAATTCCCCGCAGCAATCCTGGAATGTCCTGAGGGGAAGGACCCCACAGATCACAGATCCAGCTCCTGGCCCTGCAGGGAAAATCCCTCCCTGGACATCCCTGCAGCTCCAGCAGCCTTGGGAACGGGATCATTCCCTGGATTCCCAGGAATCCAGCACGGAGCTGTCCCTGTGCCACGGACCAGGAGAGTCATTCCAGGGAATAAGCAGAGCCAGGGAACACCAGGAGAGGCTGGAAGGCCAGAAACCCCCTGGAGAGAGGCAGCGGGGAGAGAAGGACCTGAGAGAATCCATGGAATGGTTTGGGAAGAACCATAAATCCCATTCCTATTCCATCCCCATCCATGGCAGGGACAGCTCCCACTGGCCCAGGTGGATCCAGCCTGGCCTTGGGCACTGCCAGGGATCCAGGGATTCTCTGGGAATTCCAGCCCAGCCCCTGCCCACCCTCCCAGCCAGCAATTCCTTGCCAAGATCCCAGCCCAATCTCCCCTTGGCCAGTGGCAGCCATTCCCTGTGTCCTGTCCCTCTGTCCCTTGTCCCCAGTCCCTCTGCAGCTCTCCTGGAGCCCCTGCAGGCCCTGCCCGGGGCTCCGAGCTCTGCCTGGAGCCTTCCCAGACTCCTTGCCTGGGACGTTTCTCTCCCAGCTCTGATTCCTGTGTGCCCTGCCAGCCCCTCTGGGTTATTTTCCACAGCAGGCTCAGGCCAGGCTGGATCTCCACTTGCATTTCCTGCTTTTATTCCCAACTTCCATTGATTTTCCTGCCTGGGCACTGCCTGCAGCCTCTGCTCCACAGCTCAGCCCCAGGGAGAATTAAATCAGGATTTTTTGTGATTCCCTCTAAAATCTGAGGATGACCAGGGTGTAAAACAGGGTCTGAAGCAACAACACCCCTCGTATTTTGCCCTTTTAACCCCATTTTTATTTAGAGTTCCCCATAAAAATTAAAGCCCTGCCTAACGAGCCCAGTTTGGAGCACAATTTAGGAGAGCATCCTGCACATTAAACTTCTGGAGCAGACCCAAATCTGAGCATCAGCACCAAAAAGGGGAAGGAAAAAAAATAATTCTGATTTTGCTCTTAACCTGCAGGACCCTAAAGCTTGTCCTAGGAAAGACACAAAGATCCATTCGAGAGGGAAAGCCTAAAAACCAAAGCTGCATCCCACATCCCAGCTACGGGAATGACTTGGAATCAGATGGCAAAAAGCCACAACCTCGCCTGGATCTCCACAGACTGATGACCTTAAGGAAAATAACAAAGCACTATTTCATTTCAAGGTTGTTTTGCATGGATCTCTATTATTAGGGAGATAATAATAATAGACTCAAACAGGAATGAAATTAGGTTTTGCTTCCCAGAAGACAATATTTAGTCCTTAATTCACACTGCCATAAATTTAGGTTAAGAAATAAAATCCGGAAATTAAGGCTAAGTCTAAAAATTCAACATTTCACAACCATCAGACCCAAACAACCACAGGGTTTCTCCTACCACCACTATTTTTAGCTGGTTTGACCCCCCCTTGAGCTGCAGGATAATATTTAAGGCATTTTATAAAAGCACAAGCAGCCCTGGCTGTGTTACAGAATGCAGGGATGTGTCATGCCCAGCTCCCCTCCAGAGCCTATTTTGGAATTCCTGGCGGGTTTGCCTGGCACAGCTCCATCCATGGATGGCACCTGCTGGGAATGGGCACTTGGAGCTCTGCTGCCCAGGGAAGGGACAAACGGGAGATCCACGGGGCAGGAATTCGGGGTTGGCTTTGTCAGGGGGAAACTCAAACACAAATCTTGGCTTGAAGAGGATTTCACTGCAGGGACAGGGAGGAAGAGGAACTGGGGACAAGGCTGGAGGGACAGGACACAGGGAATGGCTCCACTGCCAAAGGGCAGGGAGGGATGGGGTCTTGGGAATTGGGAATTCCTGGCTGGGCCGGAATTCCTGGATTTGCTGTGAATGCCCCTGGATCCCTGGCAGTGCCCAGGCCAGGCTGGAGCAGCCTGGGACAGTGGGAGGTGTCCCTGCCATGGATGGGGTGGGATGGGATGGGATATAAGGTCCCTCCCAACCCAAATCATTCCAGGATTCTGGAGCCCCTCTGCTCTGGGAGAGCTGGGAATGTTCCCCTGGAGAAGGGAAAAATCCAGGGAATCCTCAGAGCTCCTAAAGGGGCTCCAGGAGAGCTGCAGAGGGACTGGGGACAAGGGACAGAGGGACAGGACACAGGGAATGGCTGCCACTGGCCAAGGGGAGATTGGGCTGGGATCTGGGCAAGGAATTGCTGGCTGGGAGGGTGGGCAGGGGCTGGGCTGGGATTGCCAGATTGGCTGTGGCTGCCCCTGGATCCCTGGCAGTGCCCAGGCCAGGCAGGATCAGCCTGGGCCAGTGGGAGGTGTCCCTGCCATGGATGGGGTGGAATAAATGAACTCCAAGGTCCCTCCAAGCCAATCTTAAGGATGATGAGCAGGGAAATCTGGAAGATTCAAGGGTCAGTCTGGGATTTTCCGTCCTCACTGAGGGAGCTGAGCACAGAGTTTCTCTTTCTCCCAAAGGCAGCTCCTCCCTCCTGCAGCAAAATCCCACCATGATGATTTCCAAGCCAAGAGCACAGGACAATTCTCCCTGGATTGAAAAGCCCAAGGCTCCTCCAGTCCTACTCCAACACTGAAGCACTCTT
Source organism: Passer montanus (assembly GCF_014805655.1). Taxonomy (NCBI): domain Eukaryota; kingdom Metazoa; phylum Chordata; class Aves; order Passeriformes; family Passeridae; genus Passer; species Passer montanus. The sequence goes on along the minus strand of NW_024357502.1, from coordinate 871,686 downwards.
TGGTCCATCCTAAATCCCACAGCAGATCCCCACTCCTGGACCTGCTCCATGCCCAGCCCCTCCTCCTGCAGCACATTCCCACACCTGCACAACAACAACTGGAAAATGCTGTTCCAACCCTTCCAGGGGATTTTATCCCCAGCTCACATTCCCTTGGGATTCAGACCACAGCCAAGTCTGCAGCCGTGTCCATCCCCCAAAATCCTGCCTGGAACTGCTCCACACTTCCAGAAGCTTCTCCTAATTTGGAGCTTTTCACTACTGAGCAGAAAAGGGAAAAACCCTCCTCATCCTTATCCTCTCCATTCCTTTGAAATGGCCATGAGGGGAAAAAAAAAAAGGAGAAGAAACCAATACTTGGCTTCTCAGTGGAGCTTTTATGGGAAAACCTCCGAAGTCTCTTCCCATCACTGACAGATTTTAAGGAGGAGAATTTGTTTGGGGTTTTTTTGGGAAACACAAAGCAAGGGCAGAGCTGAGCCCTGGTCCCACCCCACATCCCTCATGTTCCACATCCCTCTCCCTCAGCATCCTTGGCCTGGCTGGGTGCTGAAGCAGAAAAAAAAAATTAATAAAATTAATTTATTAAGAAAAATTAATAAAACCAAGAGCAGTAGCAGGTCAGTGAAAGCCTCACAGGATTCCTGGGACACTGTGGGACATTCCCTGCCCTGCAGAGGTTGGAGCTCTTTAAGGTCCCTTCCAGCCCAGCCCATCTGGGAGCTCAAGGAGCAAAATCCCCTCTGCAGACCTGGACCTTTCCTTCACTCCCTGCACTTCAAAATCCCAAAAGCACCCAAAAAACAGGAATGGGACCTCACCCTCAGCTTCCTGAGGACTCCCTCCCTGCTGCTCCCTCTGTCCCAGAAGCAGCCCCAGGCCACCAGAGCTGAACCCATCACTGGAATCTGCTGGAGTTCCGCATGCTGGGAATTTTGGACTTGCTGTGCTGAGAATTTGAGACTTTCTGCACTGAAAATTTGAGCCTTTCTGCGCTGAAAATCTGAGACTTTCTGCATTGAGAATTTGGGACTTTCTGTGCTGAGAATTTGGGATTTCCTGTGCTGACAGACTCTGATTCCAAGGGAACACTGCATTTGGTCTGCGCTGAAAATCTGAGACTTTCTGCACTGAAAATCTGAGACTTTCTGCATTGAGAATTTGGGACTTTCTGTGCTGAGAATTTGGGATTTCCTGTGCTGACAGACTCTGACTCCAAGGGAACACTGCATTTAACCCGAGGCCATGGAAAAGGCTTCCAAAATTAACTGATAACACTGAGATTACGAGTGTGCAGTTGATTAGAAGTGTGTAACATCACAGAGTAGAAAACTCAGAGTTGAAAGTTTTAAAATATAATGATATATATGAAACAAAAGAGAAGTTAAGACAGAGACTAGTCCTTTATCTTCCTGGATGGTTTGGATGGTATTTTGTACTTAGACAGAAAAGTCAGCATTGCAGACTTTGAGTGATTAGTTATTGACTTAAAGCTCAAGAGAGCACCACATTTAACCTGAGAGCCTGGAAAAGGCTTCCAAAAATTGAATGATGGAAGTGAGATTATGGGTGTGGAGTTTGAATAGAAGTGTGTAACATCACAGAGTAGAAAACTCAGAGTGGAAAGTTTTAAAATATAATGATATATATATGAAACAAAAGAGAAGTTAAGACAGAGACTAGTCCTTTATCTTCCTGGATGGTTTGGATGGTATTTTGTACTTAGACAGAAAAGTCAGCATTGCAGACTTTGAGTGATTAGTTATTGACTTAAAGGTAAAAATAATTTAAGTATCATTTCTTAATTAAATAGTTTAACTTTAAAAATCTCGTAACAAGAAATAGTTAACCAGAATGGTTTTCCAAACCAAAATGGGTTAGGAAGCAGAGAGGAAGCTGCAGCTGCGGGCACACCGTGCATCCTCACAGCCTGGGCATTCCCAGCAAATCAGGAACCACAGAGGTGGAAAAAGCCCACAAGGACCAACAAATTCAACTCCTGGCCTGGGGAAAATGGATTTATGGAAAATTCTCAAAGCCTGACAGGAGTCTCACACAGTGTGCATCTGTATGCAAACCTTGAGGTAAGAAATGCTGATAGAAATGCCATGGAATAAAACAGACATTGTTGAGAGAGAAACAGAAATAAAAACACGTTTCAAAGGACGACCTTACAAAAACCCTAGATAGTTTAGAGAAATAAAACTAAAAAAATAAATTAAGAGCCATGAAAAATAATTTTGACAGACATTGTTGAGAGAGAAACAGAAATAAAAACACGTTTCAAAGGACGACCTTACAAAAACCCTAGATAGTTTAGAGAAATAAAACTATAAAAAATACATTAAGAGCCATGAAAAATAATTGTAGATTATTAACTTTAAAGCATTTGCAGTATGGTGTGGCAAAAGCTGATAAGCCAAGAAATGCTTATAGTGTATTGTAATTAAGACATAGTTAGCTTCTAACAGTAATAAGCCAAATTATAACTAAATTATATATATTATCTCTATATATCAATATATTGATAATTATAATCTATATATAAATAGTCTAGATATTTAATCTATATATAGATTATCTATCTATATTCTATATCTATATTATATATAGATATAGATATAATATAGATATATATTATATCTAGATATACCTAGACATAATATCTATATTTTCTACATATTTATATATCTAGATAATTATAATCTAACGATATCTAGATAATCTACATATATTATCTATATACCTAAATATGTCTAGATATATATCTACATTATCTATACATTATCTATATATATCAATATACAATTATAACCTAGCTATATCTAGATAATCTAGATATATTGTCTATATATGTCTATATATCTATAATTATATATATTACAGATATAATTATAGATATATATCTATATTTATCTATCCATAACTGTATTATATATCTGTATTATCTCACCCTCCCAATGAAGCTAAAAATAGAATAAAAGTTTTTAAAACACCTCTCAGTTCTCCCATCTCTAAATCAAAAAAAAAAAAAAAAAAAAAACTTAATCCAGGACAGCTCCAACAATGCCACCCTGTCCCCAGGAGCTTTGTCCAAACGAATCTTTTAAAGCTGCATCAGAAGATTTATTAAAGGAGGTTCTTTTGGAAAGCACAGCCACAGGAAATCCTGTGCAGCCTGAGCGCCTGGATCCTGATTTTCCAAGGAATTCTGGCCCTGGGGGACAGTGCCCAGCAGAAGGGCCAGCCCAGAGCAGCTCCTGCCCTGCCAGGGTGACAAGGGACAGCTCTGGTGGCAGCACAGTCCCCAAGGAGCCCTTCTGGGTGTCCCTCAGCCCCACAGAGAGCACGACACAAGTTTGGAGAGCAGCTCCCGGGAATCTCAGAACCCTTCAGGCTGGAAAGAGCTTTGAGGTCACCCAGCCCAACCCCAAATGCACCAGCACCAGGGCCACCACTGCCCCTGTCCCCAAGTGCCACAGGGCTCTGAAATCCCCCAGGGATGGGCACTCCACGCCCTGGCCCTGCTGCCACCCCAGAGCTGTCACCAGGTACCAGGGGTGTCACACACCCAGCAGAGATTCCAGAGGGACACAGGGACACCCCGGCCCCCCAAACAGCACCCTGGATTTGGGATGAGCACAGGACCGAGCTGCAGGACACCTCCAGCTGAGGGACCAGCCCGGTGCCACCTCTGGTCCCCAGCACGCTCTGGGCTCCCAGGGAAGGCATTCCCAGCATCTCCTCCTGCAGCAGCTCCCCCTGCCCAGCCCCAATCCCAAACCCTCCCTGCAGCAGCCGTGCCAGGATTCAGGCTCCGGGCCTGGGATTGCCCCAGGATTTTCCTCCCGGAGGAGAGCCCACCGTGGGAAGAGCTGCTCCTCCATCCCTGTGAGGTGTTCAAACTCCCAGACCTGCTGGGAGCAGGGACAAAGCTGTACCCAGACCCCAGGAATTGCAGCAGTGTGGGGTTCCAACCCTCCCCTCCCAAAAGGGAACTCCAGAGGAGCAGCTCACAGCAGTAAATGGTGGGAGGCAGCAGAGCCTGAGGTGACTCTGCAAAGAGAATTTCAGCATTCACCCCCTCACCAGGGTTAAACAGAATTTCAAGGAATAAAAAGACAAAAAAAACCTCCTACCCTAGAAAATTCAAGAGGCTGGATTGCAGCTAAGCACACGTGCAAAATTAAAATTATTCAGAAGCAGAGCCGTGTGAAGAGCTAATTAGCTAATATCTGAATAATGAGGAACTTCTTCAAACATCAGGAGCAGGAAAGCTGCCAGAGCAAGGGAGTGGGAGTTCTCCTTAAACTCCTCTACATGACTGGGCAAAGTAGAAATAGGGATTTTTTTTCATTTTTTTTAAGGAATAGTTAATAAATATGTAAAAAGCACAATAGAGCAAAGGAGACAAGAGATTCTCTGGGTGGCATTCCCACATTTCCTTCAGCAGGACTCTTGGAAGGAGCCAGACTTGTTCACCAGGGGGATGTGGACACCCAAATTCACTCGAATGTTGAAAGCATTGTGAAAATCCCAAAAAAACAACATGAAATGTGCTAATAAATCTCTGCTCCTCCAAAGCAGAGCTCCCCAGTGGTTTTCCAGAGGGGAGGACCATGGAGCTGACACTTTGCAGAGGACACAGAACCCTTGGATCGGCTCCAGAGCCAAAGAGCTGCAGAGGAGCTGGCAGCACTGAGGGAGGATCAGGTGACAAAGGGACAAAGGGACAAGAGGGACACTCAGAGGGGACAAACCCTTTTAAAAAAACCCTTTTAAAAACCCTTTAAAGCCCCCAGCACTGAGGGAGGCAGCCCTGGGGAGGGGCACAGCAGTGCTGGGGCTCCAGCTCAGCTCAGCCTGCAGGAGAAGGGAAAGCAGAGCAGCAAAGGTCCCTGTGCCCCTGCCCAGGGAAATCTGATCCCACCCCTGTGATCCTTCCAGAACCTTCCCTGGAAGGTGAGAGCTGAGAGGGGAGAGGCAGCGAGAGCAGCACCAAGGACAAGGAGCCACCCAAGGGATCTGCCAGCACAAAAATGGGAATTCACTAAAAACCTGAGCCTTGGGAGGCAAAAAATCAAATATGAGCAAGATGAAATTCCACAGAATCCTCTGGGATAGCCTAAACCTGGTCCTGACCCTGTGGGACACCCTAAACCTGGTCCTGACCCTGTGGGACACCCTAAACCTGGTCCTGGTCCTGTGGGACACCCTAAACCTGGTCCTGACCCTGTGGGACACCCTAAACCTGGTCCTAATCCTCTGTGACAGCCTAGACCTGCTACTAGTCCTCTCCTAACCCTAGAGCTGCTCCTGACCCTGTGGGACAGCCTAGAGCTGCTCCTGACCCTGTGGGACAGCCTAGAGCTGCTCCCAGCTCTGTGGGACAGCCTAGAGCTGCTCCTAGGAGCCAAAGGCACCACAACCCAACCCTCCAGGCACCCCAGAACTCACCACCCCGAGTGAAAGGGTTCCAGTGAGCTGGGAAGGACCCTTGGGAAGCTCCAGACTGGAGAACCTCCAGCACAAACCGAGCCCAGACCCAGCCTGGAGATCCCTGGGGGCCCTGGCTGTGTTTGCTGAGTGACCCTGGAGCAGCCCCACTCCTCCACCCGAGGCAGGAGAACCCAGGAAAGCATTCCTGGGATTTTTCCTCCCTTGGGAAGCACTTTCTCCACCTCTCCCCAAGCCCTGCAAGGGACTGCAGGCCAGCTTTTGTCCCCGCTGTCCCCAGCTGGAGATGGATGGTGGGCCTGGCCTGCCTGCTCAGATGGAGCAATCCCAGCCTCCTCCCCAAGGATCTTCTGCTCTCCTTTGGGACACAAATTCCACAGCCCAGTCTGAGCCGCCAGTTTGGGCCATTTCTGGGCCAGGAGGACAAAAATCCCCCAAATCACTGGGTCAGAGAGGCAGAGGGGATGGGCTGGGGGCATGGCAACACCCCAGGCTCTGCTGAGCTGCCATCAGCAGCCAAGGTCCCACTTCCCTGCTGGAGCCCTGGAGGCTGAGTTTTAGACACCCACAGAGCTCCCAGAACCCTCAGAGAGCCTCAAAGAACCCTCAGCAGAACCCTCAACCAGAACCCCTCAGACAGCTTCAAAGAACCCTCAGCAGAAACCCTCAACAAGAACCCTCAGCAGAACCCTCAGAGAGCCTCAAAGAACCCTCAGCAGAACCCTCAACAAGAACCCTCAGCAGAACCTTCAAAGAACCCTCCGAGAACCTCAAAGAACCTTCACAGAACCCTCAACCAGAACCTCAAAGAACCCTCAGCAGAACCCTGAACCAGAACCCTCAAAGAACCTCAAAGAACCCTCAGCAGAGCCCTCAACCAGAAACCCTCAGAGAGCCTCAAAGAACCTTCACAGAAACCTCAAAGAGATTCAAAGAACCCTCAGCAGAACCCTCAAAGAACACTCAGAGAGCCTTAAAGAACCCTCAACCAGAACCCTCAGCAGAAACCCTCAAACCCTCAACCAGAAAGCCTCAGAGAGCTTCAAAGAACCCTCAGCAGAAACCCTCAACAAGAACCCTCAGAGAACCTCAAAGAACCTCAGTAGAACCCTCAGCCAGAACCCACCACTGAGCCACACCTGCCTGGATCATAAATGCCAATTATTTCCCAGGAAAAACTCCTGATTTTTTGGGGTTTGGGGTTTTTTTTTGTATGTTTTTTTTTGGTTTTGTTGGTTTGTTTTTTTTTTTCAGGAATTGCAGCAGGGCTGGGAGAAAAGGGAAATCTGGGAATTACAGGGATTCACCAGCTCTGAGCTGCCTGGAGAATCTCAGCACTAGTAAGGAGAAATTATCCATAAAATCGGGGATTTTCAGGATATTCCTTCAGGCAGAGCCAACAAATTAAGCCAGACCAGTCCAGATCCTAAATGCCAATTATTTCCCAGGACAAACTCATTATATTCTTTCAGGAATTGCATCAGGGTTGGGAGAAAAGGGAAATCTGGGAATTACATGGATTCACAGCTCTGAGCTGTGTACAGAACCTCAAGTGAGGAGAAATTACCCATAAAATCTGGAATTCTTCAGGATATTCCTTCAGGCAGAGATAACACATTGAGCCACACTTGTCTCAATCCTAAATGCCAATTATTTCCCAGGAGAAACTCCTGATACTGAAGTTTCCTTGTTTTTAGGAATTGCAGCAGGGCTGAGAGAAAAGGGAAATCTGGGGATTACAGGAATCTCAGAGCTGTGTACAGAACCTCAGAACTAGTAAGGAGAAATTATCCATAAAACCGGGGATTTTCAGGATATTCCTTCAGGCAGAGATAACTGTGCTCCACACATTGAGCCAGACCAGTCCAGATCATAAACACTGATGAATTCCCAGGAGAAATTCCTGATATTTTTCCTCTCCACCAAAAAACTTGGGATCTGCACAGCACCAGCCTGAGAAGGGAACAACAACACAATCCCAGCAGCACTGCCAGGAACTGTCCTTTAAAATCCAATTCTGGACACACCAAGGCTGCTTTTCAGGAGGGAAAATCAGAATTTTGGGATTTTTTTTTTTCTTTTTTTGCAGATTCCCTGTGTGGGTGGCAGGAAAACGGGCTGAAAGCTCCTTCAAAAGCTCCTGGGAGGTTTTTATGAGCAGACAATTCACAGTTGTTGCTGCGGCTTCCTGAGCGAGCCCTGTGGCCAGCGCTCCGTGTCTAGACAGCCTCTCTGCTCCTCCTCTGCTGGGAGCTGATATTCCATGAATTTACTGCCTGGAAAAGGGATGGGATTCATGGAGCCCAGGCAAAGGCTGGAGCACTCAGTGTGCAGCCCCAGGGGGGTTTACAGATGCTGGGGATGATTTTTAGATGATTTCCCTCATGATGGGACCATCAGGAGACACTTCTGAGTGAGGAAAGGAAAATCTCCTCCATCCCAAAGCTGGTCCAGGCTCTCCTCCCTCTGTCCCAGCAGGGCTGTCCCAGGAGGGAGCAGAAATTCCCTCACCACTCTGGATAAACCCAGGGAAGTTTTCATCCTCGGGCTGGGCTTCCTCCTCTCCACATCTGCACCACAGAGCAGTGTCCCTGTGTCACCCCAGGACAGGCTGGGACAGCCTGGCCACCCCTGCTCCAGGAATGCTCTCCCTGCTCCTCCATGGGCAGCAGAATTCCAGACTGGGACAGACTGGGAGCCCAGGCAAAGGCTGGAGCACTCAGTGTGCAGCCCCAGGGGGGTTTACAGATGCTGGGGATGATTTTTAGATGATTTCCCTCATGATGGGACCATCAGGAGACACTTCTGAGTGAGGAAAGGAAGATCTCCTCCATCCCAAAGCTGGTCCAGGCTCTCCTCCCTCTGTCCCAGCAGGGCTGTCCCAGGAGGGAGCAGAAATTCCCTCACCACTCTGGATAAACCCAGGGAAGTTTTCATCCTCGGGCTGGGCTTCCTCCTCTCCACATCTGCACCACAGAGCAGTGTCCCTGTGTCACCCCAGGACAGGCTGGGACAGCCTGGCCACCCCTGCTCCAGGAATGCTCTCCCTGCTCCTCCATGGGCAGCAGAATTCCAGACTGGGACAGACTGGCCACCCCTGCTCCATCCCCCAGCCCAAGGGATGCTCCTGCTCCTCCATGGGTAGCAGAATTCCAGATTGGGACAGCCTGCCCACCCCTGCTCCATCCCCCAGCCCAAGGGATGCTCCTGCTCCTCCATGGCTACCAGAATTCCCGAATGGGACAGCCTGGCCACCCCTGCTGCAGCCCCAGGGATGTTCCTGCTCTCCCTGCTCATCCAGGGAACCAAAATTCCAGACTGGGACAGCCTGGCCACCCCTGCTCCAGCCCAGCAGCTCCAGGGATGCTTTTGCTCTTCTTGCTCATCCAGGGGAACCAGAATTCCCAGATGGGACAGCCTGGCCACCCCTGCTCCATCCCCCAGCTCCAGGGAGGCTCCTGTTCATCCAAAGAAACCAGAATTCCCGACTGGGACAGCCTGGCCACCCCTGCTCCATCCCCCAGCTCCAGGGAGGCTCCTGTTCATCCAAAGAAACCAGAATTCCCGACTGGGACAGCCTGGCCACCCCTGCTCCATCCCCCAGCTCCAGGGAGGCTCCTGTTCATCCAAAGAAACCAGAATTCCCGACTGGGACAGCCTGGCCACCCCTGCTCCAGCCCAGCAGCTCCAGAGATGCTCCTGCTCATCCATGGGTACCAGAATTCCAGACTGGGACAGCCTGGCCACCCCTGCTCCATCCCCCAGCTCCAGGGATGCTCCTGTTCATCCAAAGAAACCAGAATTCCCGACTGGGACAGCCTGGCCACCCCTGCTGCAGCCCCAGGGATGCTCCCCCTGCTCCTCCATGGGCAGCAGAATTCCAGAGGCTCAGGGAGGGCAGGGAAGGGCCAGAGCCCAGCTCAGGATGAGAGAGCACAGCTGGAAGCCAGAGCCCCAAAGCCCAGTGCCAGTCCAGACACTGGGAAGCCACAAACGAGCCCAGCATGAGGTGGAGGGAGCAGATCCAGCTGGAAGTAACTCCCAGGAAGTGGGAGAGGACAACAATCCCTCCCCACGAGCAGGAATGAGGCAGGTTTGTGTCTACCCAAACCCCCTGGACTTCCAAATCCACCACAACTCAGTCCTGGCTCTGGCCCCACCAAATTCCTCTGCGCCAGCTCCTGCCTGGGCTGGAAATCCAGAATATTCCACAGCCAAACCTCCTCCAGCTTTTTGGGTCATTTTTCCATCCTTGTACCAAGGGCACAGCTGTGGCAAATGGTAAAGGTCAGAAGATTTTTAGGAAGTTGTGAAACAACTTCCAGCTCAGGAGATGCTGGGAGCTCAGAGGGGATAAGGAAGAACCCCAGGACTTGCTGGGCTCCACCCCTGAGTTTGTGTGCTCAGTTTTCCAAGCTCAGCTCCAGAATCCTGGATGCCACAGGAACAGGACTGTCAGAATTCCACCTCAGTTCCATTGGAAAATTCAGGAGAAAATAACCCAGAGAACATTCCCTGTCAGCATCAGCCCCAGCTCAGGAGCCAAGAACTGGCTGGGCTGGAATTCCCAGATTTGCTGTGGCTGCCCCTGGATCCCTGGCAGTGCCCAAGGCCAGGTTGGATGCCCCTGGGACAGTGGGAGGTGGGGAACAGGATCATCTTTAAGCTCCCTTTCCACCCAAACCATTCCAGGATTCCCTGATCTGTCAAACATCCCAGACACAAGACCCATAATCCTAAAAAAAACCCCAAGGAATGAGGACCTGGAGCTCCTCTGCCTCAGCTGGACACAGGAGGTGCCAAGCAGGGAATGGCTCATGGAAAACACCACGGCCAGGAGCTGAGCAGGAATTGGGGAGCTCAGCTCAATTCCAGCCCTGCTTAATCCACTCAGGAGCTGCTCTGATCCCTGCAAACCCAATTCCTACCCCAGAATTCCACATCTCCATGATTCTGGAAAACCCCAGCCTGGCTGACCCATTCCCATCCCGGGATTTCCTGCAGGGCGCTGGGAAGCACCAAACAGGACTGATAAAGCTGGAGCTTTATCAGGAGCAAGCCCAAGGAACAGCCTGGAAAGCAAACACGCACCCGGGAGGGAGCAAAACCCGGGAGGAGCCGTTTGCACAGGACACGGGAACCAGGGAATGGCAGGGAATTCCAGGAATCACCTGGAAACCATCGCCAGGGGACACAAAAGGCACAGAATCAGGCAGGGAATTCCAGGAATCACCTGGAAATCATTGCCAGGGGACACAAAAGGCACAGAATCAGGCAGGGAATTCCAGGAATCACCTGGAAATCATTGCCAGGGGACAAAAAAAAGGCAGGGAGTAAGAAGAATGACTTGGAAATTGTTTCCAGGGGACACAAAAGTCATGGAATCAGGCAGGGAATACGAAGAATCACCTGGAAATCATTGCCAGGGGACAAAAAAAAGGCAGGGAATAAAAAGAATCACCTGGAAATTGTTCCCAGGGGACAGAAAAGTCAGAGAATCAGGGAGGGAATTACAACAATCACCTGGAAATTGTTTGAAGAGGACAAAAAAGCCATATAAATCAGACAGGGAATAAAAAGAATCACCTGGATATCGTTTAAAGAGGACAAAAAAAAAGGCAGGGAATAACAAGAATCACTTTGAAACTGTTTCCAGGGGACACAAAAGTCAAAGAATCAGGCAGAGGATTACAAAAATCACCTGGAAATCATTTAAAGAGGACAAAAAAGGCACAGAATCAGGCAGGGAATTACAGGGATCACCTAGAAATTGTTTCCAGGGGCACAGAAGTCATGGAATCAGGCAGGGAATAAGAAGAATCACCTGGAAATCATTGCCAGGGGACACAAAAGGCACAGAATCAGGCAGGGAATTACAGGAATCACCTGGATGTCGTTTAAAGAGGACAAAAAAAGCCATATAAATCAGACAGGGAATAAAAAGAATCACCTGGAAATTGTTCCCAGGGGACAGAAAAGTCAGAGAATCAGGGAGGGAATTACAACAATCACCTGGAAATTGTTTGAAGAGGACAAAAAAGCCATATAAATCAGACAGGGAATAAAAAGAATCACCTGGATATTGTTTAAAGAGGACAAAAAAAAAGCAGGGAATTACAAGAATCACGAATCACCTGGAAATCATTGCCAGGGGACACAAAAGTCATGGAATCGGGCAGGGAATAAAAAGAATCACCTGGAAATTGTTTAAAGAGGACAAAAAAAAGGCAGGGAATTACAAGAATCACCTGGAAATCATTGCCAGACTACAAAAAGAGCCAGGGAATCAGGCAGGGAATAAGAAGAATCACCTGGAAATCATTTAAAGAGGACAAAAAAATCCAGGGAATCAGGCAGGGAATAAAAAGAATCATCTGGAAATCATTGCCAGAGGACAAAAAAGGCAGGGAATTACAAGAATCGCCTGGAAATTGTTCCCAGGGGACACAAAAGTCACAGAATCAGGCAGAGGATTACAAAAATCACCTGGAAATCATTGCCAGAGGACAAAAAAAGTCACAGAATCAGGCAGAGGATTACAAAAATCACCTGGAAATTGTTGGAAGTGGACAAAAAAGCCAGGGAATCAGGCAGGGAATTACACGGATCAGCTGGAAATAAACGCTGGGCCCTCCCAGCAGCTGGCAGTGCAGGGGAAGGCCAAGGTGCAGGGACAGGAGCCACACCTGAGCTGCCAGGGCAAGGAAATCACTGAAAGGAGCAATTCCTGCTGCAACCGAGGCAATGCCTGCTGCAACCGAGGCAATTCCTGCTGCAACCGAGGCAATTCCTGCTGGAAAAGCAGCGAGAAGACACAAAACCATGGTGAGCACAGATGTGTGCCCCCCCAGGGCTGCCTTAACCCATCCAACGCTGGTTAAAAACCCCTGGAATTTACCAAAGGCTGCTCAAAAATCCTGCACCGAGTTCCAAAGGCTGCTCAAAAATCCTGCACCGAGTTCCCAGGGCTGCTCAAAATCCTGCACCGAGTTCCCAGGGCTGCTCAAAATCCTGCACCGAGTTCCCAGGGCTGCTAAGAATCCTGCATCACCTTCCCAGGGCTGCTCAAAATCCTGCACCGAGTTCCCAGGGCTGCTCAAAATCCTGCATCAACTTCCCAGGGCTGCTCAAAATCCTGCATCAACTTCCCAGGGCTGCTCAAAATCCTGCACTGAGTTCCCAGGGCTGCTCAAAATCCTGCACCGAGTTCCCAGGGCTCTCAGGCTCGAGCTGCTGAGGCAGAGAGGATGAAAAGGTGATTTAATCCAGGCTCAGCTGAGCCAGGAGGTGACACCAGGTGTAGAAGGACACTGCAGAGGAGCACGGGGGAGGAAGGACAGCAGAACGTCCCCAGGGGGCAAATAAAAACTGCTTTAAATGATTTAAAATGCTTCTAGATGAGATAAACTGCTTTGAAACTGTTTAAACGGCTTTTAAATTGCTTTAAATTCAGCTATTACAGGGACAGCCCTGACGTTCCAGGGAGATGGGTGAGGTTTTACCCAATTTTATGGGGTGCCATAAGGAAACCCCACTGCCACCCATCTCACCCAGTGACCTGAGCTGCAATGCCTCAGGCCAGCACTGATAAAAAATAATATAAACTTTGCTGAGGCAGAGAGGATGAAAAGGTGATTTAATCCAGGCTCAGCTGAGCCAGGAGGTGACACCAGGTGTAGAAGGACACTGCAGAGGAGCACGGGGGAGGAAGGACAGCAGAACGGCCCCAGGGGGCAAATAAAAACTGCTTTAAATGATTTAAAATGCTTCTAGATGAGATAAACTGCTTTGAAACTGTTTAAACGGCTTTTAAATTGCTTTAAATTCAGCTATTACAGGGACAGCCCTGACGTTCCAGGGAGATGGGTGAGGTTTTACCCAATTTTATGGGGTGCCATAAGGAAACCCCACTGCCACCCATCTCACCAGTGACCTGAGCTGCAATGCCTCAGGCCAGCACTGATTAAAAACAATATCAACGGGTTTTTGTAATATAGAATACAAAAATAAATGCAAAGCTCAGCTCAAGGGGACAGAAAGAGCAACAAATTTCAATGAAATATAATAGAAATGAGAGCACTTGGGTATCACAGCCAAGAGCTGGTTCTCCCCTAAAAGGCCTTCAAACATTTTTATTATAAACATTTTTTCTGCTATATAATACTAAAAAATATTTTAAATAGATCAATCTATATATATATATAAATAAATATATGTCAATATATAAATATATATCAATATATCTCTAAATACAACAGCCAGCTCAAGGGGACAGAAGGAGCATCAAACTTTAACTGAACACAAAAATGAGAGCACTTGGGGATCACAGTCAGCCAAGAGCTGGTTTTAAGTTAGAAACAGTTTTACTTCCTCTAAAAGCTTTTCTAACACTTTTATAACAAAAATTTTTTGTAATACATAATACTAAAAATATTTTACATATCTATATATTTAATATAAAATATATATATTTTTATATATATAAGTATACAACTAATATAATCTTGCATATAATTTTTTTTTAATATCTCTAAATACAAAACCCAGCTCAAGGGGACAGAAGGAGCATCAAACTTTAATTAAACACCATAAAAATGAGAGCACTTGTGTATCACAGTCAGCCAAGGGCTGGTGTCAAGTTAGAAAGTTTCTCTTCCCCTAGAAGGTCTTCAAACACTTTTATTTAAAACATTTTTCTGTAATATATAATATTAAAGTAATTTTAAATATATCAATATATATAAAGATATATAAAAATATATCTATTTTTATATACAAATATAAAAAGTATATATTTATATATAATATATACAATATATACTTTTCCTATAAATATAATATGTATTTTTATATATATAAATATATCTCTAAATACAAAACCCAGCTCAAGGGGACAGAAGGAGCATCAAACTTCAATTAAACACAATAAAGCTGAGAGCACTCGGGTACCACAGTCAGCCAAGGGCTGGTTTGAAGTTACAGTTTCTCTCCTCCTAAAACGTCTTCAAACATTCTTATTGTAAACATTTTTTGTAATATATAATACCAAAAGTATTTTATATCTATATCTATATGTATTTTATATTAAAATATATAAAATATATATTTATATATAAGTACATAAATTATATAATCTTGCATATAAATATATATTATATATTTTTATATTTTTTAATTACAAAACGCAGCTCGAGGGGACAGAAGGAGCATCAAACTTCAATTAAACACAATAAAGCTGAGAGCACTCGGGTACCACAGTCGGCCCAGGGCTGGTCTCAAGTATCAGTTTCTCTTCCCCTGAAAGGTCTTCAAATATTCTTATTACAAACATTTTTTTGTAATATATAATAATTAAAATATTTTATATATATTTTATATTAAAATATGTAAATATATTAAATTATATAAAATATATCTACTATATATTTATATATAAGTATATAAATTATATAATCTTACATATAAATATATATAATTTTTTTTAAATATCTCTAAATACAAAACCCAGCTCGAGGGGAGCATCAAACTTCAATTAAACACAATAAAGCTGAGAGCACTCGGGTACCACAGCCAGCCCAGGGCTGGTCTCAGGTATCAGTTCCTCTTCCCCTGAAAGGTTTTCTGCCCCTGCAGAATGAGGGGAAGGTTCCAAAGCCAAAGAGACGACCCAAAATGCCTCTGGAAATCCAGGTGTGAGCAGAGAGGGCAGTGAGAGGCGCAATTAGCAGCACTGGGGTAATTAGCAGAGGCTGAAGGGCAGGGAAGGCGCCCTGAGCTCCGTGCCTGCAAATGCCACAGCCTGGCACGGGGTCCCAGTGCCTCCCTGGGGTCCCAATTCCCCCAGCAAGAGTCCCCAGTGCCCCAGCGGGGTCCCAGTGCTCCATTAGGATCCCCAATTCCCCCTGCAGGGTCCCCAGTACTCCCCCAGTGGGGTCCCAGTGCCCCCCAGCAAAATCCCAGTGTTAAGCGGGTCCCCCAATGTCCCCAGCAGGGTCCCCAGCGCTCTATTGGGGTCCCCAATTCCCCCACTGGGGTCCCCAGCGCCCCAGCAGGGTCCTCAGTGCCCCCCACTGGGGTCCCCAATTCCCTCAGAGAGCTCCCAGTGCCCCACTGGGGTCCCCAATTCCCCCACTGGGGTCCCCAGTGCCCCAGCAGGGTCCCCAGTGCCCCCCATTGGGGTCCTCAGTGCCCCCAGAGGGCTCCCAGTGCCCCCCAGCAGGTCCCCAATTCCCCCAGAGGGCTCCCAGTGCCCCACTGGGGTCCCCAGTGTCCCCCAGCAGGTCCCATTCCCCCACTGGAGTCCCCAATTCCCCCAGCATGGTCCCAGTGTCCTCCAGCAGGGTCCTCAGTGCCCCCCAGCAGGTCCCCAATTCCCCCAGCAGGGTCCCCAGTGCCCCCCAGCAGGTCCCCAATGTCCCCAGAGGGCTCCCAGTGCCCCCCAGCAGGTCCCCAATTCCCCCAGAGGGCTCCCAGTGCCCCACTGGGGTCCCCAGTGTCCCCCAGCAGGTCCCATTCCCCCACTGGAGTCCCCAATTCCCCCAGCATGGTCCCAGTGTCCTCCAACTGGGTCCCCAGTGCCCCCTACTGGGGTCCCCAATTCCCCCAGAGGGCTCCCAGTGCCCCCCACTGGGGTCCCAAATTCCCCCAGCAGGGTCCCCAGTGCCCCCAGCAGGTCCCCAGTTCCCGTCCCCAGGAGGGCCGGGCTGCTCCCCCCACAGCAGCAGGGCTGGCAGGGACCCCAAGGAGTCCCCTCCTGGCAGCAGTCAGTGCCCCTGGCATGTGCCACCCCGCTGGCAGGGACCCAAGCCACCCCCCCAGATCAGGGGCTGGACCCTCAGCTCCTATCCAGCCCTGGGAATGTCCCCAAGGGGGACAGGAACAGATAAAAACCCAATTCTGCACCTAGAAAATGCTAATTGTGCACACCAAGGCGGACAGGAACCATTAAAAGCCCAATTCTGCAACAATAAAATGCCAATTCTACACACCAAAGGGGTCAGGAACCAATAAAAACCCAATTCTGCACCTAGAAAATGCTAATTGTGCACACCAAGGGGGTCAGGAACCAATAAAAACCCAATTCTGCAACAATAAAATGCCAATTCTGCACACCAATGGGAACAGGAACTCATAAAAACCCAATTCTGCACCAAAAAAAAGCACAATTCTGCACACCAAGAGGGTCGGGAACCAATAAAGACCCAATTCTGCACCAATAAAATGCCAATTCTGCACACCAAAGGGGACCAGCTAGAAAATGCCAATTCTGCACACCAAGGGGGACAGGAACTCATAAAACCCCAATTGTGCACCTAGAAAATGCTAATTGTGCACACGGAGGGGGACAGGAACAGATAAAAACCCAATTCTGCACCTAGAAAATGCTAATTGTGCACACCAAGGGGGACAGGAACTCATAAAACCCCAATTGTGCACCTAGAAAATGCTAATTGTGCACACCAATGGGTACAGGAACCAATAAAAACCAAATTCTGCAGCTAGAAAATGCCAATTCTGCACACCAAGAGGGTCGGGAACCAATAAAAAACCAACTCTGCAACAATAAAATGCCAATTCTGCACACCAAAGGGGACAGGAACTCGTAAAAACCCAATTGTGCACCAAAAAAAGCACAATTCTGCACACCAAGGGGGTCAGGAACCCAGAAAAGCCCAATTCTGCACCTAGAAAATGCCAATTCTGCACACCAAAGGGGTCAGGAACCAATAAAAACCAAATTCTGCACCTAGAAAATGCTAATTGCGCACACCAAGGGGGACAGGAACAGATAAAAACCCAATTCTGCACCTAGAAAATGCCAATTCTGCACACCAAGGGGGTCAGGAACCCAGAAAAGCCCAATTCTGCACCTAGAAAATGCCAATTCTGCACACCAAAGGGGACCAGGAACTCATAAAAACCCAATTCTGCACCAATAAAATGCCAAATCTGCAATCAAAGGAACCAATAAAAGCCCAACTCTGCAAAAGAGGGGGATCAGGAATTGATAAAAGTCCAATTCTGCAAAGCAAAGGAACCAATAAAAACCCAATTCTGGAAACAAAAAAATCCCTAGAAAATGCCAATTCTGCACACCAAAGGGGTCAGGAAGCGATAAAAGCCCAATTCTGCCCCATTCAAAGTCTAATTCTACAAACCAAAGGGATCAGGAACGGATAAAAATCCAATTCTGCACCAAAAAAAAAGCACAACTTTGCAAATCAAGAGGGTCAGGAATTCATGAAAGCCCAATTCTGCACCTATAAAACACCAAATCTGCACACCAAAGGGGTCAGGAACTCATAAAAACCCAATTGTACAAAGGAACCTGTAAAAACCCCATTCCGCAAACCAACAGGATTGATAAAAGCCCAATTCTGGAAAACTAAAGGAACCAATAAAAACCCAATTCTGCAAAAAAAAAAAAAAAAAAAAAAAAAAAAAAAAAAAAAAAAAAAAAAAAAAAAAAACAAACAAACCAAAAAAAAACACACACCAATTCTGCAAACCAAATGAACTGATAAAATCCCAATTCTGCATCAATAAAATCCTAATTCTGCAAACCAAAGGAATGGATAAAAGCCCAGTTCTGCAGCAATAAAATCCCAATTCTGTATCAATAAAAGCCCAGTTCTGCAAACCAAAGGAAGTGATAAAAACCCAATTCTGCATCAATAAAATCCCAATTCTGCATCAATAAAAGGCCAATTCTGGAAACCTAAAAGAACCAATAAAAATCCAATTCTGTAAACCAAAGGAATTGATAAAAATCCCAATTCTGCAGCAATATAAGTCCAGTTCTGCAAACCAAAGGAACTGATAAAAGCCCAGTTCTGCAAACCAAAGAAGTGATAAAAGCCCAGTTTTGCATCAATAAAATCCCAGTTCTGCACCAATAAAAATCCCAATTCTGCACCAATAAAAGCCCAGCTCTGCACCAATAAAAGCCCAATTCTGCATCAATAAAAGCCCAGCTCTGCACCAATAAAAGCCCAATTCTGCATCAATAAAAGCCCAGCTCTGCACCAAGAAAAGCCCAATCCTGCACCAATAAAAGCCCAGTTCTGCAAACCAAAGGAATGGATAAAAGGCCAGTTCTGCACCAAGAAAAGCCCAGCTCTGCACCAAGAAAAGCCCAGCTCTGCACCAAGAAAAGCCCAGCTCTGCACCAAGAAAAGCCCACCCAATTCTGCACCTAGAAAATGCCAATTCTGCACACCAAAGGGGTCAGGAACCAATAAAAACCAAATTCTGCACCTAGAAAATGCTAATTGCGCACACCAAGGGGGACAGGAACAGATAAAAACCCAATTCTGCACCTAGAAAATGCCAATTCTGCACACCAAAGGGGACAGGAACTCATAAAACCCAATTCTGCACCAATAAAATGCCAAATCTGCAATCAAAGGAACCAATAAAAGCCCAACTCTGCAAAAGAGGGGGATCAGGAATTGATAAAAGTCCAATTCTGCAAAGCAAAGGAACCAATAAAAACCCAATTCTGGAAACAAAAAAACCCAATAAAATGCCAATTCTGCACACCAAAGGGGTCAGGAAGCGATAAAAGCCCAAATCTGCAAACCAAAGGAATCAATAAAAGCCCAATTCTGCAAACCAAAGGAACCACATTAAAAAAAAAAAAAAAAAAAAAAAAAAAAAAACAAACAAACCAAAAAAAAACACACACCAATTCTGCAAACCAAATGAACTGATAAAATCCCAATTCTGCATCAATAAAATCCTAATTCTGCAAACCAAAGGAATGGATAAAAGCCCAGTTCTGCAGCAATAAAATCCCAATTCTGTATCAATAAAAGCCCAGTTCTGCAAACCAAAGGAAGTGATAAAAACCCAATTCTGCATCAATAAAATCCCAATTCTGCATCAATAAAATCCTAATTCTGCACCAATAAAAGCCCAATTCTGGAAACCTAAAAGAGCCAATAAAAATCCAATTCTGTAAACCAAAGGAATTGATAAAAATCCCAATTCTGCAGCAATATAAGTCCAGTTCTGCAAACCAAAGGAATGGATAAAAGCCCAGTTCTGCAGCAATAAAATCCCAATTCTGTATCAATAAAAGCCCAGTTCTGCAAACCAAAGGAAGTGATAAAAACCCAATTCTGCATCAATAAAATCCCAATTCTGCATCAATAAAAGGCCAATTCTGGAAACCTAAAAGAACCAATAAAAATCCAATTCTGTAAACCAAAGGAATTGATAAAAATCCCAATTCTGCAGCAATATAAGTCCAGTTCTGCAAACCAAAGGAACTGATAAAAGCCCAGTTCTGCAAACCAAAGAAGTGATAAAAGCCCAGTTTTGCATCAATAAAATCCCAGTTCTGCACCAATAAAAATCCCAATTCTGCACCAATAAAAGCCCAGCTCTGCACCAATAAAAGCCCAATTCTGCATCAATAAAAGCCCAGCTCTCATCAATAAAATCCCAATTCTGCATCAATAAAAGGCCAATTCTACAAACCTAAAAGAACCAATAAAAATCCAATTCTGGAAACCAAAGGAATTGATAAAAATCCCAATTCTGCAGCAATATAAGTCCAGTTCTGCAAACCAAAGGAACTGATAAAAGCCCAGTTCTGCAAACCAAAGAAGTGATAAAAGCCCAGTTTTTCATCAATAAAATCCCAGTTTTGCACCAATAAAAATCCCAATTCTGCATCAATAAAAGCCCAATTCTGCATCAATAAAAGCCCAGTTTTGCACCAATAAAATCCCAGTTCTGCACCAATAAAAATCCCAATTCTGCACCAATAAAAATCCCAATCCTGCACCAATAAAAGCCCAGTTCTGCAAACCAAAGGAATGGATAAAAGGCCAGTTCTGCACCAAGAAAAGCCCAGCTCTGCACCAAGAAAAGCCCAGCTCTGCAAAGCCAAGCCCAGCAGCCCAGCCTGGCCCGGAGCTGAGCTCTGGGAATGCTGTTCCAGAAGGGAAGCCAGCCTGGCTCCTGGACACACAGTTATTCCATGATGCCCACAAGAAATGAGTCACCTTTATTAAACAAATAAAAGTTTCCACCATCCTCTCTTCCTGTCTGGTGTTTACCCTGAGCCGGGCCAGTTTAACTCTGCCATCCTTGCTGATCATTAATTGCAATTAATAAACCCCAGCCTCTCCCAGCCCGGACACTCCAGGTGTTTCTCCTGTGGGAATGCAAAGCTCCACATCAAACCCCACTCCTGAGCTGACTTTAATACCAAGAAACGAGATCAGCTGCACTTTTTGTCCTCTGAAATGGAAAAAAACCACCCACACTCCTCAGCGTGGCAGCTCCCACCCATCCAAACCAGTTCTGGCAGAATAATAAATCCCATTCCCACTGCTCAGGTTACCTTGAGGAGCTTCACGGGACAACTCCGGGAAGAAAAGTGCCAGAATTCCAAATAAAGGAGGGAATGGGCAGTGCTGGAATGAGGGAAAATGAGGGAATGGGCAGTGCTGGAACCAGGGAATGGGCAATGCTGGAATAAGGAATGGGCAATGCTGGAACTAGGAAATGGGCAAAGCTGGAATCAGGGAATGGACAGTGCTGGAATCAGGGAGTGCTGGAATGAGGGAATGGGGAATGCTGGAATGAGGGAATGCTGGAACGAGGGAAAATGAGGGAATGGGCAATGAGGGGATGGGCAATGAGGGGATGAGGGAAAATGAGGGAATGGGCAATGCTGGAATGAGGGAATGGGCAAAGCTGGAACCAGGGAATGGGCAAAGCTGGAACGAGGGAAAATGAGGGAATGGGCAATGAGGGAATGGACAATACCGGAACGACGGAATGGGCAGTGCTGGAATGGACAATGCTGGAATGAGGGAATGGCAATGCTGGAATGGGCAATGAGGGAATGGACAATACCGGAACGAGGGAATGGGCAGTGCTGGAACGAGGGAATGGCAATGCTGGAAGGAACCCAGAGCTCTGCTGGCTCCACAAACCCCAAACTTTCCCTGCCCAGCTCCGTGCCAGCGCTGCAGCATCACTGCAAGTCCCAGAGCTCCGAGCCTTTGGAAAGACGCCCCGGGAGCTGCTCCAGGCTGCTCCAAGTGGGAAATCGGAGGCACAGAAACGCCTCCAGCCCTCCGCAGCTGGGGCTGACGCGGAGCAGCTGGAACCCCAAATCCCCTGGGCAGGCACCGAGCCCGGGGCGAGGCGAGCTCGGAGATAACGCAGCATCCTGCTGGCATTCTGACCCCAGCGTTTCGCAGATTTCCGCGGCGCTGCCGGTCGGGAGGAGCTGGAAGTGCCCCCGAGCACCGGGAGCAGCCCGAAGGCAGCGGGCATCGCACACAGCGCGCCCGAGGGGGGCACCGAGTCCGGGCAGAACTTCTGCGGCACTCCGGGGCGGGGAGGGACGGTCAATTACAAAGAGGGATAAATTATCCCAGCGCAGCGATGCTGACCCGGTACAGCGGGACACGACAGCGCACGGATGGGGATAAGTGACCCAAAACAACCACGTTTTGGGGGAAATCGGGCGGCTCCTCGCCACACGCAGGTTAACGCGAACACCGCACCGGGGCCAGAGCTGAGCTCCCAGAGCGAACCCCCCGAGAACGGCGGGGACGGGGCGAGCCCCGCCGGGCACCGGGGCCAGCCGCTGCCGAGAACAAAGGAGCCCCAGCAGCCCGGGGGGCCCCGAGCGGCACGGTGGCACCGGCTGGCAAAGGGCACGAGCGCCGTGCCCGCGGAGACGCCGGCAGCACCCCCATGTCCCGCCGCGCTCCGCCGTGAGGCGCGGCGCGCCCGCCGCACCTGAGCGTGGGGCCGATGCAGGCCGTGTCCGTGCTCTCGATCTCGCGCAGGATCCGCTCGTGCTCCGCCGCCGTCTCCAGGCTCTCCAGCTCCGCCATCTTCGGCCGCTCCATGGATGTGCGGCCGCTCCACCTGCGCGGCCCCGCCCGGCCCGGCCGCCAGCGGCACCGCCGGGGCTGCTCGGCCCGGCCCCGCTCCGCCGCGCGCGGCGCCACGGGACATGTAGTGCGGGAGGGGCGCGGCCGCGCCGGGAACCACGGGAGATGTAGGCCGGGCAGCGCCGGGAGGGACGGACGGACGGACGGACGGAGGGACGGAGCGAGCCGGGCGGCCCCGGGGCCGCGGGAGCCGGAGGGAGATGGTGGGGAGGGTGCCGTGCCCGAGAAGGGGACACAGCCCGTGTCCCCGCCGTGAGGACAGAGCCACATGGCTTGGGCAGCTCTGAATGATACAGCCCCGTGGCACTGTCCCCGTGTTGTGCCCAGGAGAGGACACAGCCCATGGCACTGTCCCTGTGTCCTCCCCCGTGAGAGGACACAGCCCATGGCACTGCCTCGTGTTGTACCCCATGGCTTGGACACCTCCTTAAGGGACACAGCCCCGTGGCACTGTCCGCGTTTCCTCCCCGTGAGAGGACAGAGCTCCATGGCATTGTCCCCGTGTCCTGCTCCATGAGAGGACATAGCCCGTGGCATTGTCCCCATGTCCTCCCCCTGACAGGACACAGCCCCACGGCAGTGACACCATGGTGACATCCCAGCAGGAAAGAGCCCGTGTCCCTGCTCCTCCTGCCCCACCCTGTCCCTCAGCCCCACAAACGATGCAGAGGTGAGTGCGGTCCCAAAGAGTGCGGAAAATCCCGCTGGGAAAACTGGTGTCCATAAAGGAGACAGAGAGGCCTGCAGCTTTATTCGGATAAAGGGACACTTTACGGGTTTTCCCTCTCCAGGTTTTGGAGGGCACAGCCTCCCTTTAATCCCAAACTCCCGGCCGTGTGTCCCCCCTTCCTTTCCCCACAGCCGAGGAAGGTGCAGCTCCGGCATTTTACCCCAAAGCTCGGGAACTCCGGCTTGTGCAGCCCTGCCTGTTTCAGGAGTCTGAGCTCTCTGACAAACCCTTGAAATTAACTGCAAAGCGACTTGAAATTAACCCCAAAGCTCAGGAGCTCCCACGGGTCTGTTTCAGGGGTCTGTGCAGGTTCTGTGACAAACCATTGAAATTAACCCCAAAGTTCAGGAGCTCCCACGGGTCTGTTTCAGGGGTCTGTGCAGGTTCTGTGACAAACCTGCTGGTTGAAATTAACCCCAAAGCTCAGGAGCTCCCACGGGTCTGTTTCACGAGTCAGGGTGTCCGGGCTGTGTGACAAACCCTTGAAATTAACTGCAAAGCAACTTGAAATTGACCCCGAAGCTCAGGAGCTCCCACGGGTCTGTTTCAGGAATCTTCCACGCTCTGTGACAAACCTGCTGGAGTTAACCCCGAAGCTCAGGAGCTCCCACGGGTCTCTTTCAGGGTCAGGGTGTCCAGGCTCTGTGACAAACCCGCTGCCCAAAGTCGGGAGAGCCACTAAGCCCCTGGGTGCCAAGGTCTCCTCGCTGCCGATGTGGCTCCCTTTGGGAGCAGCTGGTTGTTGCTGTTATCAGGTTTTTTTGGGAAAACAGCGCCGGAATGTCCTGTTCCCAGCACACCTTATCAGGTGCTGTCCTTGCACGGGAATGCCACAGCGGGATGGAGAGCGGGAATCCCAGATTGTGGCACCACCGAGGGCTCTGCCTTTGCTTTTGTTGTTTCACCTTCTGAGATATAAATAAAATCCTCAGTTGTGTGAGCACACCTGCGCCTCCCTCAGCCCTGCCTGTGAGGGTGGAACGCTGCTGGTGTAAATAACGTGGAATCATGGAATGGGGGGGCTTGGAAGGGACCCTAGAGATCATCTCATTCCAACCTCCCTGCCCAGGGCAGGGACACTTCTATTGTCACGTAATGAAATGAGAAAGGAATAAAAGAACTCCCCAGAATGAGGCTCCAGGACTGGAACAGCACAGGTGGAGTGAGGAGAGCCTGGTGAAAACTCAGAGTCATTAAGGCTGGAAAAGGTCTTTAAGATCACAGAGTCCAACCATGCCCAGCAGTGCCACCACTGCCCCTGTCCCCAAGTGCCACAGCCACAGGGCTCTGAAATCCCCCAGGGATGGGCACTCCACCCCTGCCCTTTCCATCAGGAATGTCCCCAGTGCCCACCCTGAGGCTCCCCTGTGGCCGTTCCCTCTGCTCCTGCCCCTGTTCCCTGGAGCAGATCCCGACCCCCCCAGCTGTCCCCTCCTGGCAGGAGCTGTGCAGAGCCACAAGGGCCCCTGAGCCTCCTCTGCTCCAGGCTGAGCCCCTTCCCAGCTCCCTCAGGGATTCTGCAGCCCCTTCCCAGCTCCCTCAGCCGCTCCTCACCACACTCCTGCTCCACCTCTTTCTGTTCACACGGAGCTCACAACTGTCCCCACTGATTCCCAAGCACGGTGTCACTCTGAATGTGGCACCAGGGAGGAGATGTGTCCCCTGCCAGTGTCACTGTGGGGATCTGTAGAAGTTTTCCTAGGATCAAGAATCAAAGAGACACATCAGCAGTGGGAGGGAGGTGAAAATCGCAGGCAGAGTGGATCCTGGTCTGGGGCTGGATTGGGAGCTGTTCCCGGGGAAGCGCTGCAGAGCCTCCACAGCAGCTCTGGAGACTCCACAGGGACAGTCCCTGGGGAGGGAGGGCTGGAGCTCTCTGCATCCCCCCAGCACTCTCCCCTGGCAGCACAGGACATTCCCTGCAGGAATTCCCCTGCGAGCAGCAGCCCAGCGGTGACAGATCCGGAGCTCAGCCCTGCCGGGAGCTGCCTGCGGCCATGGGAATCCGTCCCCTGGAATTCCCACGGGAATCCAACCGCAGCGGCTCCGCGGTGACACCTGGGGACTGTTATCAATGACTGCCACCACTGAAATTAGCGGGGTTAGCGCTGTGGGGACTGAGCCAGTGTTCCTGCAGGCGGAGGTTCTCCCTGGGATCGGTAAAGGGCTTTAAACAGCCGGGAGGGAGCGGGGCTGACGATCCGTGATGGGTTCGACCACAGCACGGACCCACACCAGGACCAGCTCCAGCTCCCAGAGCTCGGCAGGGGCTGCCACAACTGAGGATGTCAGGAACTGGATCTGCTGCGAGGAGGCTGCTCAGCCCAGGAGATCGTGGGACAAAGGACTTGGGCACAGAGGTGGGAATTTAAGATCACAGAAGTGAGGATTTAAATTCACAGAGACGGGAATTTGAATTCACAGAGACAGAATTTAAAATCACTGAATCGGTCGAGTTGGGAAGGACCTTAAAGCCCGTCCCATTCCATGCCCTGCCATACCAGGGACACCTCCCACTGTCCCAGGTGGATCCAGCCTGGCCTTGGGCACTGCCAGGGATCCAGGGGCAGCCACAGCCAATCTGGGAATTCCTGCCCAGCCAGGAATTCCTTGCCAAGATCCCACCTGAATCAGTCCTCTTTCAGTCTAAAACATTTCCCTTGTCCTAGCACCATCTGCCCACATTAAAAGTTGCTCTCTCTTTTTTGGCACTGGGGAAGGCTGCAGTAAGTTCTCCCTGGCTCCTCTGCAGGTGAACAGCCCCAGCTTTCGCAGCCTGGCTCCAGAGCAGAGGTGTTTTGATGCTCACATGTTTTGTTCTGACCCTCAAAACATCTTTGGGTTCCTGCCTGGTCTGGCTGCAGCAGCTCCACGTCCTCCCCGGGGCTGGGGCAGCTCTGCAGGTGGGGTCTCACCTGGGCACAATCCCCCCTCCACCCCTGCTGCTGCTGAGGGTGAGCCCAGGACGGGAGTGGCAAGGAACAGAAACCAAATGGTCCCAAAACCAAAATCCAGAGGGAACCCCATCCATCTGCTCCTTCTGACCTGGTGTGGCCACCAGCACCAGTGTCACCCTGAGCCACCAGCCCCGCTGGGCACAGTGTCACCCGGGGCCACCAGCCCTGCTGGGCACAGTGTCACCCTGAGCCACAGCCCTGCTGGGCACAGTGTCACCCTGAGCCACAGCCCTGCTGGGCACAGTGTCACCCTGAGCCACCAGCCCTGCTGGGCACAGTGTCACCCTGAACCACAGCCCTGCTGGGCACAGTGTCACCCGGGGCCACCAGCCCTGCTGGGCACAGTGTCACCCTGAGCCATAGCCCTGCTGGGCACAGTGTCACCCTGAGCCACAGCCCTGCTGGGCACAGTGTCACCCCAGCCTCATGTCCAGCTGATTCCCCACCACCACCTCCAGCTCTGCCCAGGATAAATTGTTCCATTCCATAAGAAAAGCTCCACTCTTTGTCCCCAGACTCTAGCATTTGTCACCTTCACATGAACATTCATTGCTGGCGTCTGCCTGGGATTTGTCCTCATTATTTGCTGCCACACAAACTTTGTCCCGTTTGAGAGCCTGTCCACAAGAAGTTGATTTATTTATTTCTTCTCCCCAGTCCCTGCCATAGCCATGCTGAATGGGTATTGTTGGAATTTATTAATCAAATCATCAGGCAAGGCCAACACGGGTGTAGCAAAGATGGTTCATAATCCCAAAAAATGAGATTGGCTTTGCCTGACAGACTCTGTTGGCCTTAAACCCTTCTGGCTGCCATTAACCCTTTGATGTTGCCTTAATTTCCTCCTAATGAAGCTCCATATAATTGGGTTTTATGGAGCTGACAACAGCCTGGTCATGCTTTAAAATCTCCCCCTTTTAATTACTGATCTCAGTGTTTGCCAGGCGTCCAGAACTTCCCCAGTGGGCCAAAACTTCCTAAAAAATCAATGTGATGGGTCAGAGGGCTGGAGAAACCTCGTGTGCAAGTTCCTTTCTGGTTCAACAATCAGCCTCTGTCCATGGCTTCCCAAAGCCAGGAGCAGCTGTCCCAAATCCCTGGAGCAACACAATTATCAGAATTTATTTCCTTTTTCGTTTTTAACTTCACAACCTCTTGCTTGTCGTGTTTATTTGGGGTTTTCATTTTGTGCTGTGGTTTGGTCAACTCCTGCAAGGTCTCCTGCCTTTTCTCCTTGCTTTTCCCTCCTCCCTGCTGGATTTTCCAGGTGGCTCCGTGCTCTCTTCCCTCTATGCAGCAGTGAGAGGCGGGCACGAGGCCAGGCCAGGCTGAAATCTGCTCTCTGCAGCGCCATTGAGGAAAGCATCTCCCACTGCAATCACGGGTTCAGCCAAAATCCGGGAATTACCAGCGCAAAGGAAGGATCAAACAGGGCCAGAGCACTCCTGAGCCCCTGGAATCCCGAGGTTCCTGTCCAAGGAGCGCTGGCAGTGTCACAGGGGGGCAGTGTCACAGGGCAGTGTCACAGCATGGCAGTGTCACAGGGCAGTGTCACAGGGCAGTGTCACAGCGGGGCAGTGTCACAGCAGGGCAGTGTCACAGGGCAGTGTCACAGGGCAGTGTCACAGCGGGGCAGTGTCACAGGGCAGTGTCACAGGGCAGTGTCACAGCATGGCAGTGTCACAGGGCAGTGTCACAGGGCAGTGTCACGGGGCAGTGTCACAGCGGGGCAGTGTCACAGGGCAGTGTCACAGCAGGACAGTGTCACAGCAGGGCAGTGCCAGCTCCACACATTCCCACTGCCCTGGGTGGCGTTTCCCTCTGGAACGTGATCCCCCTGAGGGAATGCCCCTCAGTCCCCTCTGGATTTTCGGTGTCACTGCCACAACCGAGCCTGGAACCTCCCAGGGCAGGGCTGCAGTCCCCGTCCCTGAGGCATTCCCAGGCCCCTGGCTGTGGCCCTTGGGGACACGCAGTGCTGGCCTGGGCAGGGCTGGGATGGCATTCCCAGAGCAGCTGTGGCTGCCCCTGCAAGGAACCTCCCAGGGCAGGGCTGCAGTCCCCGTCCCTGAGGCATTCCCAGGCCCCTGGCTGTGGCCCTTGGGGACACGCAGTGCTGGCCTGGGCAGGGCTGGGATGGCATTCCCAGAGCAGCTGTTGGTGCCCCTGCAACCCTGGCAGTGCCCCAGGCCAGCAGCTATGAGGTGTCCCTGCCGTGGGATGAGATGTTTTCAAGATCCCTCCTCAACCAAACTATCCTGGGATTCCATCATCATTTCTCAGGTCTCCAGCTCCAGCTCCCTCCCACTGATTTTTAATTTTTAAAAAATATTTAATTTATCAGGAGCAACTTTTAGCAGCTAAAACTAAAAATCCTTTCTCAACCCTCCCTCCTGCCTAGAGCCACAGAATGGCTTGGCTTGGGAGCCACCTCAAAGCCCATCCCATTCCAACTCCTACCTGGGCAGGAACACCTTCCAGAGGCAATTCCAAGTCCCGTGGAACCCTTGCAGGGCTCAGGAATGTCCCGATGGAGCACTGGGCTGCTGGAAGGGCAGTCCAGCAAACGCTGCCCATTCCCAGCTGGCCCAGCTCCTGTGGGTGCCAGGGCAGCAATCCTGATGGATGCAGGAGACTGGAGCTGCCAAACTGGGAACGGGGGAACTGGCAGTGACTGAAGCAAGTTCTGCCATCAAGAAGCTACTTGTGAAAAAAATACACATTTGCTGTCTTTTTTTTTTTTTTTGCTGATGATCTTAATTTCGCCGAATGTGTAAGATTTGCTTTAGCAAAACAAATAGCGCTCTTGGGTTTTTGCCATGCCATGAATTTTTAATGCTTTATTAGAGTGCTGGAGGGTTCCAGCCCAGTCTGGAGCTGCTTGATGGAGTGAAATCCCACTCCATTACCTGCCTGGCACCATCTGGCCTGGCACTGAACAGCTGGGAATCCCAGCCCTGCTGCCAGCTCCTTCCATACAAACCAGGTATTCCTTGGAAAAACCCTCCCTGAAATTTGTCTGCACCTTCGTGCACAGAGGTGTTTATTTTTAAAAAGGATTTTAGGGCTTTTTGTGATCGGAGCGGGCTTTTATTCCCTAGCAAAGTACCAGTGCTGGATGCCAAAAAATTTGGGATTGCAGAGGGAAAAGGGGAGGGAAGGCCTTGGTGCCCAGCAGGTGGGGACAAGGCTGGGCAGGCACAATAAAAGGGAATTTACCCCTGCGGGGAGAAAAAAAAAAATATACATATATATTTTCAAAAGGATTAAATTTTTTTATTTAAAAATATTCGAAAAATATGGTGAAAAGTGCATTGAAAAAACGTAACGGAGAAAAGGCCAAGGGCGGCCGCGCTGTGGGCAGGCGAGGCCCGGCGCTCCAGGGACGCAGCCGCATTACCAGACCTGGTCCTGTTGGCGCTCGTTGCTGGTTCCGATGCCGGTGCCGTGGCTGTTCCCGGTCCCGGGCTCATTCCCGGTCCCATTCCCGTTCCTTTTCCCGGTCCCGGGCTCCAGCAGGTGGGGACAAGGCTGGGCAGGCACAATAAAAGGGAATTTACCCCTGCGGGGAGAAAAAAAAAAATATACACATATATTTTCAAAAGGATTAAATTTTTTGATTTAAAAGTATTCGAAAAATATGGTGAAAAGTGCATTGAAAAAACGTAACGGAGAAAAGGCCAAGGGCGGCCGCGCTGTGGGCAGGCGAGGCCCGGCGCTCCAGGGACGCAGCCGCATTACCAGACCTGGTCCTGTTGGCGCTCGTTGCTGGTTCCGATGCCGGTGCCGTGGCTGTTCCCGGTCCCGGGCTCATTCCCGGTCCCATTCCCGTTCCTTTTCCCGGTCCCGGGCTCATTCCCGGTCCCATTCCCGTTCCTTTTCCCGGTCCCGGTCCCGCCGCTCCCTCATGGAAGCCGCACGCCCTCACAGCGGCCGCAAGGGGGCGCCCCGCTCCGACCACGCCCCCTCGAGCGCGCGGCGGGCCCAACCCGCCGGCACCGACCAATCAGAGCCGGCGGCGCTCCCCGCGCGCTCGGAGCGGCCATTCACAAAGCGGCGGGGGCATGAATGGGGCGGGTCACGTGGGCAGGCGCGTTCCCACGCCCCCTCCGCTGGGTTCCGGGATGGAGCGGGCACCGGGAGCGGGGTCGGGAGCGGGATCGGGATCGGGGTCGGGATCGGGATCGGGAGCGGGATCGGGGTCGGGATCGGGATCGGGATCGGGATCGGGATCGGGATCGGGATCGGGATCGGGATCGGGATCGGGATCGGGATCGGGAACGGGATCGGGATCGGGAACGGGAATGGGAACGGGATCGGGATCGGGATCGGGATCGAGATCGGGAACGGGAATGGGATCGAGATAGGGATCGGGAACGGGAACGGGAGCGGGAATGGGAACGGGG